>NC_066585.1:94121613-94430779 GCF_024323335.1 Lathyrus oleraceus
GGATGAAGACCTCAGAAGGGGGAAATGGGAGGTTTTTTATTAGTGTGCTCGCGAAGATACAGCAATCTCCTGCCTACGTATCCTTATGGTGCAATAAGGAAATCAAAGCATTCGTAGTTCGGGCTACTACGAATATTTGGTGTGTTTTGTTTTGATGAACGACTGTGTTGGTCGATGTTCTAACGGCTAAACGCTGGCTTGTCTACTCTCGGGGGAGGCTCTAGCATTGGTTTGTTGTGCGCATTAGAAAGGATTGACAGTGTTCTTTTGAAAAGAGGGTTTTGGTCACGCGGGGGTGACAAGTTGATTTGATGTGTTTGGGTGTGATTGGTTTCGATCGCTCGGGGGCGAGAAGTTAGGTTTGATTTGTTGAGATGTTTTTGGAGAACGACGAAAGATTGAGCAATGTGGTGTTCACCAATCGTCCAATTCTTTCGAGGAATAATAAGGCGTCCGCCTTCTATTCCCTTTTTGTTTGAATTATTTTTGAAAGTTTTTTTGTGGATGTTGAATACGCACGGTAGTGAGGCGTACGCCTCCTACTTGCTTATTCAAAGAATAATGAGGCGTACGCCCCTTATTCCTTTATCCAAGTTTATTTAAAATGTTTTAGTCGGAAGTCGATAATTTGTGCAATATGGCGTACGCCAATTATTCAAATAATCGAGAGATGGCGAGGCGTACGCCTCTCATCTTTTATCATCCGAGGTTTAATTTAAGAAAGACATGTTTAGATGTTTGTATTTGATTGCGAAAATAGTTTGAATTTATTCGATTGTGTTTTAATTTGATGACGAAGATTCGAGCAATGTGGCGTACGCCAATTATTCGAATAATCGAAAGATAATGAAGCGGATGCTCACTATTCTCCTTTTCATCTGAAATATGGAATTAAAAGGATTTGGAATTTGTAGAAATGATTTGAAATTGTGATTTGAAATTGTGTGATTATTATGGTTTTATTTGAATGACAAAAATCCGAGCAATATGGCGTACGCCAATTATTCGAATAATCGAGAGATAATGAAGCGGATGCTCACTATTCTCCTTTTCATTCAAAGATTAATAGAGATTTTAGAATTAATTGTTAATTGGGGGAGTGATTTTAATTTTAGGGAGTTTTAGAGATTTTAATTGAATGACGAAAATCCGAGCAATATGGCGTACGCCAATTATTCGAATAGTCGAGAGATAGTGAAGCGGAAGCTTACTATTCTCCTTTTCATTCAAAGATTAATTATTAAAAGGTTTTGAAGAGTGTATTGATTGAAAGGGTTTGATTTGAATGACGAAAATCCGAGCAATATGGCGTACGCCAATTATTCGAATAGTCGAGAGATAGTGAAGCGGAAGCTTACTATTCTCCTTTTCATCCCAAGTTTATGTTTAAGAGAAAATTCTTTTGAAATTGAGTTGGTTTGGAAAATGGTTTGAGTTCCTGAAATGAATTTTATTTAGTGTATTATTTCTTCTACTCGATTAATCAATAACCAAGTAGGTTTCATTGTAAGGAAGCCCAAGAGTAAGCTATGTGAGGTTGATGGCGATGCTAAAAGCGATCGACTTACAAGGGTGTTTAAAAATGGGCTCGATGTTTGGATCGAGAATTGTGTAATGTGTTTTTTTGAAATTGGCTTTGAATCAAATGAACTTGGTTTGGAAATGAATTGAAATTGAAATAAAATTGAAAAATGGTTTATGAAATGATATTGATGGTGAAACAATGAGAAGTTTATTTTTTTGAATTAGTAGTAAATTCAAACAAAATTGAACATTTATCATGAGTCGAACATGGTTAGATTTCCATCAACTAAATACCATAAAAGTGAATCAACAGAAGCGAAAATAAACCTATTTTACCTAACAATTGACTTAGTTTTTACTAATTTAATGATTTACTTAACTATCCAATGCGTTTTACAAAACAGAATGAAGGAAAAGAAACGGAAAATCAATGCACACATACACATGGGCCGTGACTTATTGAAATTAACTCGGGCCCAATTCCGAAAACAACATTAAATTTAATTCTTATTATTTTAAACACTAATAATTAACACGCGTAGAATAAAAGAAATTTAACTAAATTTCCTTTTGAACTTCACTAGCAGCCATCAGGAAAATGATTCATGATATTTGGAAACATAAACCTGTACATCCTTATTAACAATCTAAATGATACCATAACTGGTATGGCTCCATTTAATACAACCGTATTCACAATCTAAATCAAAACTTGCAGAAGTCAAAGAAGAAGCATAAGTCAATATATATGAATAACAACAGTGGCTATCCTCAACATTTGCCATGGATAAACATCTCAGCAAAAAAAATCAAAATTCATTTGTAGCAATAGTTATAATCGCATTGGCCAGAAATTTTCGACAATCACACACGCATTTAACGCTTCAAAACATCACATTCGAAAAATAAACCAGCGAATGCAGCACAAAACCAATGATAACCCTAAACAGCATGATGCTCCTCCCGCATAAACGAGCGAAACCAGAGAATTAATCATGGAATCAAATTTACAAAACCTTAAACTGGAGTTATGGCATATATACAACCCATCTGAACCTTATAACAACAGCTTAACAATATAAATCTTCCTATCACCAAGTAAATGTTTTATGGTCAAAAAGATCTACCCAAATCAATATAAACAAACCGCACTTGAAATGAACTGCTTAAAACTGGATGCAAATAAACGAAGATCTGGATCGAAAATAAACCAAGTAAATACGGAAACGGGCATAAGGGATTACCGAAACAACAACTCGATTAACATTCAGACGCGTGATAGAAGCAGAAAACCAGCTGCATTATCAAAAGTTGAATTGTGTTGTTGGGTTATGGCTGGCCTCGGAACATTGACGATGAATGGTTTGTGTTGGATGGCCTTGGACGGTCAAACCAGGTAGTGGGTTTCCAAACCAATCCACAATTTTGAGCCACACTTGCTTATCCCTACTTTGGTTTTGACGCTTTAGCCGCAATGAACATAGAACCGGCCCTTGGCGTCTGCGAGACCGAAATCGCTGAAAGGATTCTACCTGCAAAATAGAAATAAGTTTATAACCTATCAAAGGTTCAAACAGCCATCAATGTGATTCTGGGGTAGTGATTGATGCTGGAGTTCATTAACAGCATAAGACCGTTGGGGAAGGAGAAGGCCGAAGGCGTCGTGGCGGTGATAACGAAGAAGACGATCAAGAAAGATGAGTGAGGTGGTGACGAGGGTTTACGGTGGTTGAAGGTGACGGCGGGTTTGTGAGGTGGCGAGCGGTGAGGTTGTGGGTTCGTGGGTTGAATGAAGGTGAAGATGGAGGGTTTTGAGAGTGGAGGATTTGTGATGGTAGAGAGGCGATTGAAGGGTTTAGCGGTTTAATGGAGGTGGCGGCGGGAGCTAGCGGCGAGGGTTTCGTCGGCGGTGGATGAAGAGGGTTAAGGGTTAATCGATGGGGTTTTGATGGTGACGATGGAGGTGAAGGTAAATCGTTGGATGGTGAAGGTGAGCGACGAAGGTTTTTGTGAAGAAGATGGAGGCGACGGTTTGTGTGAGGGAGATTTCTGAGGTTTTGTGAGGTTTGTGTGCGAAGGTTATGTGAGAGAATGAGTGACGCGTGTGTGACCGTTGGGAGTGGATGAGTGAGTGGATCTTTTAGAATCCAATGTAAAATATATATATATATATATATATATATATATATATATATATATATTTTCCATAATTGTTATTCATTTAAATAGTAAATCATAAAAACTTTAACTAATATTTAATTTAAACTAATTAATATTTAATTTACACTAACTAATATTTAATTTTAAACACATTCTAATTATTTATTATTTAAAGAAAAACATCAACAATCCATAATTCAACTCAGAGAAAAAAAGAAAAAAAAAAAAATATATATATATATATAATAACATGAATTTTTAATTTTGAATATTAAAACATATAAATAAAAAGATTGATTATAAATAAAAATCGGATGTACATTTGTTCGAAAAAAATGAACCGGTCACACTAGAATTGTCAGCACAAAACACATTATTTGAAAAAATACACTGCTTCCTCAAATTTTAACGATTCGACCGATTTGTCTGTATTCTCAAATAAATTCATTCTGACTGACATTTTAGGTGTTTATTCATGATGCAATGTATGTAATGTAATGCATATGATACAAAAATAAAATGAAATCAGTTTTGTGAAAATTTAAATATGCCCGGACAAAATTGGGGTATGACACTCATGCTTCATAAGGTTGCTTTCAAATGAATAATGGTATGTGTGAGGTTGGTCACGTTGGATACGTAAGGTTGCTTAAGTTTGAATGATTTTTGGATGCATGAGGCTACTCATGCTTGTAGGGTTGCCTACGATTGAATTATGGAAGAGATACGTGAGGCTGCTCACGTTTGAAATGTTGTTGGTCTTTCGAACGATCCTATGTTGGGGAATATTCCAGAAGAAAACCTTGGGAAAGGATTATTGGGGAGCATGTTGTAGACGAGACTTTGTAAGGAAGTCTATTAGGGAAGTTTAGTGAGCCTACTTGCTGAAATAAGTTTACTTAGGGATTGTAACTAGTTCAGTTAGGGAACGCCTGTAAGATAGGCTCGCTGGGATGAATGGTAGGAAAGAGGTAGGCCTAGTCGGAGAGCTGTCACTGACTTGGCTGGGTATGATTTTGATTTTTTTAAGCATCCTGGACCTGTATGTTATGCCATGCACGTTTTGTTGTGCATGTAAGTTTTGTTATGAAATTTGGAATTTGTATGGTGCAATGTTCCATATTCATGGATATGTCATGCGCGACTTGATGAATGAATGAGATATTGAATTTGAAATGTTTCATCATACGGGAACTGGTCTTTAAGATGATTCACTAGACAGGAACTGGTCTTGAAGTGATTCACCAAATGGAAATTGGACTTTAAAATTTGACCACCAGACGATAACTGGTGAAAAATATTAGGTTTCCAGACGGGAAGTGGTATTTAAGTGAATACCAGAAGAGACCTGGATTTGACTGCCAAATGAGAACCAGAATTTATCTGATTACCAGATGGGAACTGTCCTTAGAATTGAATGAGTTTCGAGCGAGAATCCTATTAGGAAGAAGAAAGGGGATTTGAACTTTGTTAGACAAGTATTGGCCTTTGCAGGTGCCAGACGGTGTTTGGGCTTTGATGGATTTTCAAGGTATAATGCCGGCAACTGATGGTCTTTAGGAATGAGGGTGAGTTCCCCCATATGACTCGTGTTATGCATGCTGATTAAGATTTATTTTTAGGCATGAGGTAGGATGATTGATTTTGCGATATGTGTTAGAAATGCATTAAGTATGATGACTGAAGTGTTGTTAATGAAGGTTAGGTTTCAAGGTAAGCGCCAAGTGTGATTGGGCTTTTTGTAAGATTGGGCTTTTGAGAGGTACCAAACAAGATTGGTTTTTTTTCCCAGATGGTTATGTTGCCAGTCTTTCTGATGAGGCTAGATTCATGTTGTGGGAATATGTCAGATGAAGAAGCATGGTTTGATGTAAGCATGATTGATGCATGAGGATGATTTATGCGATATTTCAACAAGTGTCCCTGGGGTGGGTCGTGGTGGTTACGATTTAGAGAGGTTTTTTTTGTGCAACTGGGTTGTCTGTCAAAAGGCGGTAGGGTATTATGTCAACATGACTTTGCTATACTCGTTTTGAACTTGATGATTATTGATGTACAACAGAGTCTGCCTGTGTAGCTTAAAAGTATGAAGAGGGCTTTCTCTGCAGTATCACGTCTTTGCCTCAGTCTTTTGGGTCTTTGAAGAGGTTTGCCACAACATAAGTTTTATAGCAGCTTGGTCGTACCATGCGTTTGAGACGGTGTGCCATTGTATGAGCCTTGGAAAGATTTTCCCTTGACTAATAGACTCTTAGAGTGAACTACCTGTAAGACCCCAATTTTGACCCTAAGATCCCTCATGTCATTCTCATTATATGCATTAGCATTGGGATCACACCTTGGCATCCTCCTTACCCCTCATTTATTGGGTTTGTATTGGGAGAGATCACCAAGCACTTTTTGATTGTATAATACTTTGTATCTTATCATTTTACTAACCAAAATACCAAAAATATGTCTTTGTATTTGTCTAACTCTTTTGTAGGTAGAGCATGTGCTCAACTTTGATCTAGCAAGCTCACATCTAGGATTTAAGACCTCAAATGCAAGGAGCTCAATCAAAAAGTGGTTTAAAATGGATCTAAGCATCATATATGAATCCCCATGATATTCACATATTATTTTGGTCAAGAAATCATCAAGAGTTTGGAATTGGTTTGCCTTGGAAACCCTAATTCATCTGGGTATCTTGTGTAACTTCTTCAACAAGCTTCTTCAACAATTGATAAAATAATTCAAGGTATGGTTAAAATGTCATCATCTTATGCATATATGATCCTTCATGAGTCCCAAAAGTCAAGAGATTGCAAGTTAGCAAGTTGGTTGATGGTGGTTGACCAGAGGAATTCATCTGATCAAAACTGGGTTCCCTAGACCCTATCTCCTACAATTTGTAAATGAAAATGATTCCAAGAGAAAATTTACTATAAATGACATTCCAAACAACTCTCATGTTGAGGTCTAAATTTATTTTTGCTTGGAAAGTCATTTTTTATGGTGAAAGATTATAGGTCATTTTGTCTAAACCCTAATTTGGAGGTCCACTTCCCAAGGCCTTAACTTGCTCAGTTTTTATGATATGAAATATTTCCAAGTTTCAGAATTAAATTCAAGATGTCTACTTCAACTTTTATGTTTGGAGGAAGAGCAAATTCAACTTTTATGTGCATGTGATATGAGGATACATTATAGGTCATTTTGGACCAATGCCATTGAACAGGTGATTTTCCTCAACTTCAAAAATGCATAACTCCTTCATATTAAATCCAAATGAGGTCAAATGTGTTACCATTTTGAATTACATTGAGATAGCTACAACTTTTATGAAGGAACTTTTCTCATTTGAAGCCCACACACAAAGTTAGCCAAGGTGGAATGAGTGAACATATGGCTTGAGACTTAGAATTTTTTTTGACATGTTTGATTTTCCCAACTTCCACCCCAAAATTCATCATGATCCAAGCTTCAAATGAAAAAGTGTTCAACATGAAAGTTGTTCCTCTTGATCTAACCTTTCTAAAAAGTAGAATTTCGTCCATTTTGGATAAGATTTGAATGGCTTGAACATGGCTTGAACATGAATGATCATTTGGCACAAATTGAACTTAAACATTCCATACACCAATGCATAACATTCCAATGTGATTTCAGCAGTGCTTGTACTCAATTATGGATCAGGAGAAGTGATTACATGGGCATGTACATGCCCATACACCCATGCAATGTACATTGCTATTTTTAGATTTCATTTTAAGTGTGTAAATATCAATTGGTTTAGCTATAAATAGAGCCCTTTATGCTCAGAAACAGGGACCATGCGCGCCAGCTTTAAATCCATACCTTCAAACCCTATCATTTCAAAGGATAACCTTGATAATTTCCATTGGAAATTGAGTTTGAATCTCATTATTTTGAGATTCGAAACTCCAAGAGTTATGAGCTTTTCATCCATTCAATTCTACTCCTTCAAGTGTCCTGAACAAGATCAAGAGCAAACAAGAGCAAGATCAATCAAGCACAGACCTGCATTGAAGGTATTTTCCAGAATTTTTCATCTCTTCGATTCTCACTCAATTCTCCATAATTCTCTTGGATCTTTGGTTGTCTGAAGTACTACCAATGTAGGCAACAAGATTGAGTTGTTTTGAGGTCAAATCGAAGTAACTCAGATCGTGCACCTCAAATTTCAACTCCTTGTATCTCTCAATAAACTTGGAGTTAGGATAAATTAAGGCCAGATTCGAGCTTAGAGGCATTTCCACTTTAAATTCATGTCCTTATTTTTAATTTTGGTGATGGTTGTGGATGAACCAGTCCGGTGAAGCTCACAAGAGAAGGAGACCGGAGCTTTGGCTCCAGTGGTGAGTTGGCATTCATCTGAGCCACTTGATCCATTTGAAATGATCTAATCTCACGCATTGAAACTGATTACCACTTGTGTTACGCTTTGACTCATGACTATGGTGGAATGCGCGCTAGCAGCCACTTGATCTGCCACCTTAATTAATGAGGGTGATCCAGTGGTCCACGTTTTTTTCTTATTTTCTGATTTTCATTTTATTTGGTTTATTTTCATTAATTCATATTAATTTTAATATTGATCCAAAAAATATGAGAGTTTCACCAAAAAATATTTAAATAAATTCCTCTTTCATTTTCTGAATTAAAATTATTTTTGGATCATTGTTAATATTTTTCATGATTTAATTGATTTTGTGAATATTTTTAATTGTTTAAAAATAGTTTTAACTTTCCAAAAATTATGAAAATATTTCTCCAAGGTCCTTTGACCTTGTTTGACCTATGATAAACCATAACACTAATTTTGATGAGGTTTTAGGATTTTGATAAACCATAATTTGATTTAATGTATATTTTAATTGTTTAAATGCAAAATAAATTGTGTTGAGCTTCTAATTTTGACTTATTGAGTTTGACTTGTGTTATTGGGCCTTGGTCAAGGTTGATTTGACTTTATTGAGTTAAAATCATTGGATTTAGGGGATTGATGAAATGTACATTTCATCTCCCAAAATCAATGAATGATTTTAATTTGATAAAAGTCTTCCTTTGACCAATTTGTGTTGATTCCATTTCCCCTCCCTCTTCATCTCAATCCCATTATCTTCTCATTCATTTCATGGACCTATAATATCTTTATATATTAAGGCTAGTTGATTGCATAATCAACATAAGTATGGATGAGATTAGGTTCACCCCTTTTGCATATTCTTGTAAGTGTGGTATGTTTATGAGCATGGTTCATAATACCATATCTCTAACATACATTAACACAAAAAAAATTATTGTCCGACCTCAAATAGTTGTGACTTCTACATAAGTCCAATTACGATTGCTTAACATAGCGCTATGTTTTTGACACAAAAGGCATAGCATTCTAGTAAGTGGGATTGTAAGTCTCCCCCCTTTCATGGTATTGTGTGGAAACTTGACATTTTTTCCTTCCTTTGGAAGATGTCTTGGTTCAAGGATCCATGCTTGTGACAAGTGGGTTAAGTGTTCTCCAAATAATGACTTAAACAAAACAAAAGGAAAAGCAATACTAACTTCTAATCAACTAACAAATAACATTTAATTTCAAGTCATTTACTTTTATGCACTTTAATTTTGAGCTTTTATTCATTTGCCATTATTCATACCATTTAACTTGTTTACTTTAATGTCATTTTCACTTTGCTCATTTGAGCCATATCTTATGATTATTCTGTGATTGTATATACTTGTTTGTGTTCTTTTAACCTTAATGTACATAATAACAACAAAAACCCTAAAATACATTTTGTGTGGACTGTTGGTTTGCTCTGAGACATTGGACTTAGAATTAGGTAACACTCCCTATGCAAAAGGACTTGGCTAATGCCAACTTTCATGAAACCAAGTCCTTGTGAAGTGAACTTCCTCTAAAGCAAGTATTGTGATCCCATTTGAGTTTATCTACTACATGGTCTTATTAAAGCTGTTACTTTGAACCTGTGCCTAGTGCCTATCTTTGAGTTCATCTGATGCATGAGAGATTATGAAGAAGATCATGAAGTTGCTAAGCTTGGATGTGGCTATCTTTATTTGATGCCTTTCTCTTCATCTTGCTATTTTTGTATTGATATTGCTTTATTCTAAAGTCCAAGGGAAAAATGGGTTTCTATATGACACTCTTGTCTATTCGATTGCATCCCACTGGTCAGATTTTTTCAACTCTTAACTTTTAAATTTATGCTTAGGATTAGTCTCTTCATCTCTTCCTCATTTCTTTAATTTCAAATCTCTTCCCCTTTGAAAATCTTCTTTGTGATTTCTAAACTTAGACTACATTGCAAATTAGAAACTTTGGCCTTATGTCATTGCATTTTTAAACTCTTTTCTTAATCAAACTTGTAAATGAACCTAACTATACTTGACTTAAAATTTAAAAATCCAAAAATAACTAACACTCATTCAAACTCTTTTAGGCCTCTTGTGCCTTTGATAAACTTAATTTTTTGTAAAAGCAATGCACTCACTTTGAAATTGTTATCACAAACTACGGAGTTTTGATACCTCATTTTTATGTTGATACGTAGGCATAAGTCTGAAGGACTTGTCAAACACAAAAATATAATCAATAAATTCTTCTCTCATCCCTCCACTCTATTTACTTCAAACATCATTTTGTACAAAAACACATATGCACACAAAAAAGGGCTCCCTAGGAGTACCTAGGACACTTTGGGTGCTAACACCTTCCCTCTATGTAACCAACCCCCTTACTTGTAATCTCTGGCATTTTATTAGTTTTGATTTGAAAACTTCTTATCTTTGGGTTTTGTTCGTACTTTTACCTTTTTCCCTTGGAAACAATAAAAGCGCGGTGGCGACTCTGGTTTAATTGACGTTAAGTTTATCCATAGCTTAATGGTCATGAATTTACCGCTACATTACCCCAGATGAACTACTTTTTTGGAAGCGGTTTCTTTTGATCAAGCCTTGCAGTGGTCTTCCCCAGATTGATTTAGCCTTGGGGTATTGCCCTTGTTGGTAGGTCTTCCGAAGGATTTTCCTAAAAAGAAATTTGGATCCTACCATGCTTTCATACGACCTTGATATAAACCTTCCCAGTATTTGAATCTTCTAAAACTATTCCCCTAATTAGATGACTTTTTGGGTGATTATCCTCACTATGCCCTTGAATTGGTATACCCCAGTGTGAGAGTCTTGAAAAGTATGCATATAATCATTAGGGTTATGGAGGTGATTTGACATATGTGTATCAAATCTTGAAATGTTTTCCCCCTAATCATTAGGATCTTCAGATGATTTGCCCGTGATTATAAGGATTTTCCCCCTAATTAGAAGGATCCTTAGGTGACTTTCCCCTAGTTAGCAATGTCTCGAAGTGGTAGGCCCCTGATCAGACAATTGTTGATATTTCTTTGGTGCTAAGTATTTATTTGTGAGAAAAATGTTCCTTTTGAAAAGTAATTCTAACGCCAAGCTCATGCAAGTTTTTGAAATAAAAAATTGTTATGAAAAATGGATATGGTGTATAAAGATGATATTTGGCCATGAGGTTTGCATAAATGCAAATGTGAAAAAACAATATGGTTACCAAACATTTAGAGTCGGTTTAACATAAATTTTTAAGGTTGTAATATAGTCTGGTTCACGGTTTAAGAAACAAAAGATATAAGGCTCAAATTTAAACTTTAACCCACCCCATTCTTTTTTATGCTCTCCATTCCTAAATCCAAATAACTCAATGGATGTGTTCAGTCTACAAGAAAACTTTGGCAGACATGGTGATGAAAGAGATACAATGGTTTAAGCACCTGATGAGATCTTTGAGGTGACCGTTACCTACTTTCGTTTACAAGCTTGTTTCCATTTTTCTTTTTTTCTTTTGATCCCTATTTTTGTATGGACCAGTTTTTTTGAATTTGCGGCCCATCGGGATGCCTAACTTTTGCCTAAGTCAACTTTTTCAGGTTTTTTGACTTCTTCTTTTTCGACTTAGCGGGTTCTTTTTTTGGGAAGCAAATCTTGAGTTTTTGCTTTTGGTTTAGAACGGCTACGACTGCCATGTTGACTTTTGGGAACTTTATCTTCACGGTTTCCTCTATGATGAATGGTGTGAGGAAGAAGATGTGGTGAGCTTTATCTTCATTGTTTCCTCGATCTTTGATGATGTACGTGAGGAAAAAGATGTGCTTAAACATTTTGTGTAGATAAAGTGATTCTCTTGTGATGATAATGCATCATTGAATTAATTGAAATCTAACCTTCCCATGGTTAAGATTAAGGTTTTTTTAAAATAGAACGAACACTGACTTCTGGCTCGAAGAGGGTTGACTACGGATTAACTCCCTCTTTTATGATGGCATAAGAATGAGGGAAAACGAATGGATTGATTCCAAAAATGCATGCTCATTTTATTAGAATTACTTTTCAAAGAGTACAAATTTTAAATACAAACAACACTTAACAAAAATAAATTACACCTGGAAATGATAAAGTTTATTGATCCTAGGGGTGACCTTCCTTGTTGATCCCCAGACTTTAGGAGAGCTTCTTGATGTTCTTACATCGGTCAAAGTAAGGGGTGACCTTTGTCTTTTCTTCATTTGGGCATACATATTCTGTTGATTGAGAAGTTATTGCTATTGATGCGGGGGAATCACCCATGGTTGTGGTATCTGAGGCGTTGGGTAGGCATGTAGCTGACATGACGAAGGGTTACCTTTTCTCCTAAATAGGACTTGTACAACCAACTTCACTTGAGTCTTAAATTGATTGATTGCCTCCTGAGTTTCTTAATGGCTTCTTGAAACTTGCTTTGAGCTTGTTCATGAGTATCAGGAAATGTGCTAGCTGGATGGCGGTTGGATAAGGCCGAAGGGGAAAGAGATATGAGTTTTATGCAAGTGTGTGTATGCGGATGTATGAAAATGCATGGATATGCAAAAATATTTTTTCGAGAGATGCTAAAAAAAAATCATGGAGATGCAATGTACATGTAGTTTTAAGATAATAATAGACCTAAGAAAACCCAAATGGGTTTAGGGATTATGACAGACCTAAGAATATCCAAATGGGTTTAGGGATTGTGATGGGTATAAGGAAACCCATACAGGTTTAGGGATAATGATAGATATAATAACACCTTACTTAGGAGGGCTCCATATGATAGGCTGATTCTAAGTCTTTACTACCCAATCCCCTCACGTGTAGGCTATAGGGTTTCATTTGGTTGCTTTTAGAACAAACCCAAGGTCATGGACCCTATGTGAAACTTCATAATGATAGGGCATATCCCTCCCATAATAAAGTTTCAACATGGTTTCCCTTAGGTAGCCTTCTCATAAACAAAGTCTTGCGTTCGGGGTTCTATAAGAGGTCCCTAGAGTCATGGATCAAGCTCAAAATTTCATCATGAAGAAGTGTTAACCAACTCATGACAAACTCTTCGAATTGATCTACTCTAGGCAGAATCGTCATCAAAGACCCCACGGGATGAGAACCCCAGTGGCCAAGACAAGACGACCCCTTACTTAACTTATGTGTTTCCTCGAGCTCGAGTATAGAGCTTGCTCTTAAACAAAGATAAAACCCATGGATATTAATGAGAAAATATAAATATAATAGAAATAAATAAACAAAATAATTCAAGAATGAATAACTACAATTTAAAGAATAAAACAGATAAATAAACGACCCTAGAACTAAAGGGTAGGCTAGACTCTCTTTAGGAAATGATCCTCGGCAGAGTTGCCAGCTGTCACGGCTGGAAAAATCACATAGTTGCCACCATATTTTATTCATTCCTAAGGAATATGGGAAATAATGATAGAATCCTAAAGGAAAGGATAAGACGGTCATTGCAACTGAATATGGGTTTGGGAGTCAGTTAAGTGAGGGGAAGGTGTTAGGCACCCCTCACCTCTGTTATACTCGATGGGAACCTCCTCTAGTTCTAAGGATAATGGTTTGTTTGCAGGTGTTTATTTTAATTATTTATTTCTTGCTTATTTATTTACAAAGAGAGGGACATGTATTAAGGGATAAAATGGGAAAAGAATTAGTTTTAGGTTAGAGGACTCGCCTTGATTTCGCAAACTTGTGCCTACGTATTTCTTATTCAGAGATGAGAAAAGTCAGAGTCATCGTAGTTCGCGGGATGTGGTTAGTGTTTTTTATAAAACTGTATTAAGTCTCCTTCGAACGATTGACTTATGCCTGGACTTTGATTTGAATGGATGGTATGCTAGCCTTTACTTCGCATTTAAGGGATCAGACGGTTCTTTATTGAAAAAAGTCTTTGATTTTATTATGTTAGTGAAAAATGTTTTTGTGTTGGTTAGCTTGTTTAACCTAGTTCTAAATGGGGTATGATTTGGTTAGGAAAGGTAAAATAGAAGTCCTAATGTTCTAATTTTTTTTTATAAAAATAGTTAAGTATTGAAAGTAAAGTTAATTATAAACTCTTAAATCTAAAATTAAGTTCATATTTTAATTAATAAATAAAAAGGTTTCAAATTAGATAATAAAAATTAAATGGTAAGAAAATTATTATTTTTAAATCTAAAATAAACCTAATAAGTAAATTTGAAAATAAAATTTTAATTGGATATTTATAAAAAGATAAAAAGGAAGTTTGAAAAAGTAATGATGTTTTAAATAAGGGAAAATGAGGTATGAATAATTTATTTACAAAAATTAAAAAAAGATGAATGATAGGGAATTTTTACTTAAAAATGGATTTAATAGTTTGGTTTTAAAAAGAGAAGTTTTGAATTATTACAATAAAGAAAAAAATCTAAAAAAAGAATTATTAATTAAACCCTAAATTTAATTTAAAATTATAACGTAAAATAGAATTAGCCATTTAGAATTTTCTTTTATATCAAACTTAAAATTGACAATTAATTATTAAAATAATATTAATTAAACTGGAAAAACTTAAAATAACAAGAAAACTAGCAAATAGATCATATACCAAAAAATAAAATCAAACTCTAACAAAATATCAGGCAAATATTTCGACAACTATAAATGAGATGGTAAGGGAAACCAACCTACGGGAGCGAGATTTCTCCCGGTGAGCAAAAAAAATATAAACTTCTTTTAAATTCTCATCCTTCGTTGTACTTTTAACTTTGACTTCCCCTTAAATTTTTCCTATTTCTCATGCTTTCGGAAGAATGGATGATGTAGTTTTTCTTACAGGGTTTAGTGTTATTGTTCGTGAAGAGCAACAACTTTTAGGAGAGAAAATTTGTAAGTTTGTTGATGATTGTTGATGGCAATATGAAGTGAAGAGAGCTCTATTTATAGGAAACCTTTAGGTCAAGAATTAAATTTTTATCAATCAATTTGGAGAGAATTTGTATGAATCTGATTAGGAAAGATAGTTTGATTTGTCTTTGTGAACAAGTCTACAAACCTAGATGGATTTTGTGTCTTTGCGCAAGGTTTGATTCAATTTGAAAAAGATCTTATCTATTTCCTTTGACTCCTAGATTGGAGGTAACCTCTTTCTTATCCATGTTAAGGGCCTTAACAATGACTTCATGTTTCAAACATTCATCCACCCTTATAAACAATTACTTATTCTTCATGGGAATTCTGAAGAGACGCTTAAACTCTTACAACTTTGGTGCTAAATTGAAATCTTGGAATGTGAAACACCTCAAGGGTGGATCATAGAATTGGGCCAAAGTCAAAAGTGTCGTGTGGTCTACCTTATGATTCAAAATACCAAGCAAATTTCAATAGTTCTTCCCAAATTTGACTCTATATACCGGATGCATTTGAGAAACCAAGTCATGCAGACTGCTCAACTCAGGTTCCTTGAACTTGAAAGAATAAGTGCTTCTCTTATTTGATCCCATGCTTCCTGAATTCCTGCAACTTATGATTCTTAGATTCCTTCGAAACAAAAAATGTGAATGTTATGTCATGAATATGCAATTTTTTATGCATAATTTCAGGATCATGGGTAGGTAAGTTCATAATATTTTCTACAATAACAGATATCTTTGATCATTGAAACCCCTGAGTAGGCACTAAAGTTGGTAGGTTCCTAGAGTCATGGATCCTTTTTTAGAATATTATTGTTATGACGAAGACTTATCTGACAATAATATCTTAAAATAATCTTATTTGGGTGAGGTTTTCGTATCGTCCCAACAAGGAAGGCTCCTTGTGGGCCTTTACTACGCAACCATCGAGTACAAGGTTCTAAAAAGATTCTCGGAGTCATAGATCAAGGTTGGAAATATTATTGTAAGGTAGTAATACATCTAAGGGATCTCATCTGATTGGGGATTTCGTATTAACCTAACAAGTCTGAAGTCTCGTAAGTTAATAGTACACAACCACCAGAGATGGAACAGGCTTAAAAGGTCCCTAGAGTCATTGATCCAACTTGAAAACATTATTGTCATGATGAATGCTCATCGGACAATAATATCTCAAGAGAATCTACTTTATGCAAGGTCTTCGTATTGTCCTAACAAGGAAGGCTCCTTGTGGGCCTCTACTGTACAACCACCATCTTAATTCTATAGTTTTTCTCAGACTCAGGCAAATAGTTTATCTCACAAAGTGCCAATAATCAGAGAGCCCCCAATAGCAATAATGAGAACCAACAACAGATCGCAAATAGCAGTTATATAAGGAGATAAAGAAAAGAAGATAGAAGAAGGCAAGTGAACAAAGATAACATTCATCACAAATCAAATTAAATTAGGCTTGACTCTCTCTTGCCTAGAGCATATCCCCAGCAGAGTCGCCAGCTATCGTATCTCGAAAAATATGATTCCTCGTGATGGTCACGGAAAAATAGTTCGAACAGAGTTGCCACCGAACTTTATTTATCCCAATGAAGGAATAGGAAAATATCAATAAAACCTACGAAAATAGAATAATGGTCGTGGAAACCATATTCGGGTTTGGAAGTCGATTACGCAAGGGGAAGGTATTAGCACCCCTCATGTTTGTTGTACTCAACGAGAACCTTTTACTTTAATTTTCGATTTGAATGTTAGCTAAAGTTATTTGTTTTATTCAAGTGAATAAAGGATTGAAAAGATAAGTGAATGGAAACCTCTGAAGGGCGAAAAGGAAGGTTTTTTTATTAGTGTTCTCGCCAAGATCTCTCAATCTCGTGCCTACATATCCTTATAGTGCAATAAGGAAATCATAACATTCGTAGTTCGGGGAACTACGGTTTGTGGGTGTCTTTTAATGAAAAATTGTTTAGATCGTGTTCTAAAGGCTAAATGATGGCTTGCCTACTCTCGGTGGAGGCTTAAGCACTAGTTTGTTATGCGCGTTAGAAAGGATTAAATAATGTTCTTTTGAAAATGTTTTGATCACACGGGGGTGACAAGTTGGATTAATATGTTGGAAGTTTTATTTGAATGATGATTTCTCGGATAGTCGAGTAAGGCAACTCGTATTCAAATAGTTGAGGAGAGGAATCGAAGGATCTAGACCATCTCCCTTTTCATCCTTAATTATAAAAGGGTTTGATAATAGCTAAGGTGTTTTAAATGGATGACGAATAATCGAATGATCGAGTAAGGCAACTCGTATCCAAGTATTCGGGAAAGGATATAGAAGGCTCTAGACCACTTTCTTTTTCATCTAAGTTATTATGAAAATAGGTTTGTTTATGGTTGATATTTTTTAGGAGAGAAATCGAAGGCTCTAGACCATCTTCCTTTTAGTTTAGTTTATTATGAAAATGACTTGATTTTATTGGTTTAGAGTTTTTTTAAAAGAAATGACAGTTGTTTATCTAATCGAGTAAGGGAAATCATACTCAAACAATCGAGGAGAGGAGTTGAAGGCTCAAAACCATCCCCTTTTTTCATTTCTAAATTGTATTCGAGTATGATTAGATTGTATTAGTTTTGGTTTTTTAATAAAATACTTGACATTGAATCGAGGTTTGAATTTGCGTTTATGGATGAATTAAAGGTGTACATGGTGAGTCAACTGCTTAAATAATTAGTTAAAATCATATAAGTCTCATTGTAAGAAGGCCCAAGAGTAAGCCATGTTAGGTTGATAGAGATGTTAAAAGCAATCGACTTACAAAGGTGTTCGAAAAAATGGGTTCGACATATTGAGGTTTTGTGGAATCCCTGACTTTAGAGAGCTGGAGATATTTCTCAATCAAACCGTTAGAGAGGTTTTGTGGAATCCTTGACTTTATGGGATCTTCTTGTGAGTGGAATTGCACGGTTTTACTTTGTTGAAGATGCTTTTCCGTGATTTATACCTTCGTTTACATTTTCTGATTTGTGTGGTCCCAATTATATTTTGGATTAAATTGAAATTCTCTTATTTTTGGATTTGAATTCTCGCTTGAAAAGAAATGATATGGCTATCTAATATGTATTTTAACTCTGAATTCATTTTTGAATGTTATGGCAGGTCTTTAACATACGGATGATGTCGACTCTTGTCCTTCTTGAAACGCATCATAGTGAGGCTTGTTTGGTGATGCTTTGGATTAACTTCTCCCTCGTTTTAACAGGTCCCAGTGGAAAGGGTGGGATTCAAGTGAAGAGCGATTAATTAAAGATGGCTTAATGTGGGAGTTTTGAAAAGGGAGTTTAATGATGTGCAAATAGAATTCTGAAGATTAGGGATAGGTTGATGTCACAATGAATATAACGTTTCAAATGTACCTTAATATTATTCATACTTCAAATGCTAGCTTCTTTGTAATTTTATGTATCTTTCAAAGTGTCATTGAATGTAACTTTGAAGGGAAACTTTGAAAATTAATGTTTCTTCTTGAATTTTGGATCAATGAACCTTTAAGCTCCAAGATGACCCCCTAAGTGAAAACGAAGCTCTATAAACAGAAACATGAATGCACTTATCGCTTGCCTATGCTTGAAATTGGAAATTAAAACACATGTCATGAATAGAGAATGACTCTATTGAATTGACCAAGCCCAAATGTGTGCCCAAATTTAAACAAATACAATTCCCATAATCAAGTGCACTTGTATAATGGAATGAAAAAGAAATTCTAACAAATGGCTTAGCATTATAAAAACCTTTAAATTAATGAAACCAAAAGGAAAAAATTCATACTTGAAGAGAAAAACTCACATGTATCTATTATGGAAAAGGTGGGATGATGTAATGGGTGAAATAAATGGATGAGTCCACACATACTTTAATATTCGGACGCATGTCTTTACCAAGTCAATGTTCAGATGACAAAACCAAATGTTGAGCTTTCTTAGCTTCCTACTAAATTAGCCAAATGCATGTTTTATGAGGGTTCATGACAAAATGAAGTGGTCATGTGACAATGATGCAAATGGAATTTTATTGAAACATATGAATCTCATGATCAAGACCATAAGGTTAGACCAGTGACTCAATGCATGAAGAATAAAAGAAACATGACTGAATGAAATGATTATATGAATGCAGATGAATATAATGTAATCTGAGTAGGAAAGAATTGGGGTATGGTAATATGGACTTTCATTCACAGCCTTCCAAATACCATGATCCATCCCTTCTATGAAAAAAATCATTTTCTTTTTCCACAAACTATACCCTTCTCCATTAAAGAATGGGGGTTTGTTAAGTGAATAGATTGAAGTCATTTTTCCTCCTGAGACGATTAGTCCTTACAATTTACATGATAAAAACATTTGAAAAATATTTTTAAAGTGTGTATGTGAGTTGCCTTAATACTTTAAAATTTATTCCTTACTTTTACAAAACTCTGGTCTCTCAGACAGACAAACACGACCTGGCAATCTTTCATACTTTATCTAAGGCTTCAATATTTTCTTTACTGAATTGATCTTGATTATATAAGCACTTTAATCTTGAGTCTTTTTTAGGCATTAGATGTTTCTCTGATTAAGTTATCATCATTAAGGTTAAAAGTTATTTCCATCGACTTTAATCATTATTGTCATCATCAAAACATCATATAGGATCTTTTGCGGGATTGTCAAATTTATACCTGCAAGCACATAGATCCACGTATAACACATCAGATTCATAGGCATTATTGGTCGTCATACGTGAAGGAGAATTGCCATCCAAGGCGCAGCGGAATATAAAAATTTCTCCTTTAATGATCCTTACGAATGAGCATGATCAGTGATAGAATCGTTACCTCTTGTGGAGATTCAAACCTTTGGTGCAGATCTCTGACAATGATCAACCTTTGATACAGATCCACGGGGCGATCATGAACGTTGAACGATGACAACGTCTCTACTCAGTCCACACGAACGGATTCCTTCAATCGCAGTGCTAGCTGTTTGTGAGTGAAGGCTTTGAGTGAGAGAGAGAGATACGAAATTCCAACTCTTCAGTTGTGTTGTCTGGAGTGTGAATGCTTCTACCCAAGGGGTTCTATTTATAGAACCACTTGTGTGGGCTTCAAGTCAAAAAGCCCACTTAAGTGCATTTTGGCCCATATCTCAGAATATGCCAAAATCACTTAAGTATTTGGTACTTTACCATATTTCGTATTCTTCTTAAGTACACCGTACCTTACGATGTTCCTTAATTATTCTATCTCTCATCAATCCGTCCTTTGTGTGTGACCCTATAGGTTTTCGCGACGTTGGCAATTATATTAAATCACGCATTTAACATAATAAACAGTGAGCGGTATCTAGCAACACATCACTGCTACCCAAGTCACGAAAATGTCATGTGATCTGACAAATCCTCCTGTGATAATAATTATGTGTATAATTACCCCTTTGCCCTTATGTCTATATTGAACACAAGGTATAGACCGTGTCACCCTTGTCCAGTTCAATATTGGGCCCATAGACATTTATCCTGTTACGCAGGATTGGCAAATTCTATCTAGGACACTCATGTCCCTCAGCATGCTTCGTGGAGTACCCATCAACTGTCTTTATGGTCATCCAGTTACGGATAACGTTGGATCAGTAATAAAGCACTCAACTCTACATCTAGGATCCATAGTGGTTTCAGGTCGAAGAGTGGTATACACTATTATCACCATGAGAATAACTTATGACACTTTGCATAACTTTCTATATAGTATTCTCATAGCGGGTCAATCCGGTATAAATATTACTCCTAATATTCATACCTATGTTTAAGACTTGATAACTCTTTATCCATGATCCATGAGATGTGATCATCAGTCTACAAACATAATAGTCTTAATGTTTTAATGTTATCCCACTTCACATTAAAGCTCGACTACGGATACTTTAAGAATAGTGTCCTTATGTTTAATGTGTTCTCATGATTAAGTCACACTTAATACATTAAACGGACTATCTATTCTAGGGACTTTATTAATCAACCATAATAAAGAAAATGCCTTTTATTATTAATAAATAATTCGATACAAGTACCAAAAGTATTGGCCTCTAGGGCTTACACCAACAATACGACCATCCATGGAACAACATCCTCATCCGCCCTTCTAGAACACATACTTCCTAAAATAACACTAATACTTTACCTATATCCATCAATAGAACAACTAGCTTGACGACACACAGAGATTAAGAATAGGATAAACACCTACCAAAAATGATAGGCATATAGGAGCCACACATAAAGCCTACATTAGTATTCTATGTTTATAACACCCTTAGCATCCACAGACAATAAAAAGTCCCTAATGGTATTACTCCTGATTTACTCACACGACTATGACCATCCAGGGTCCCCTCATAAAAATATACTCAGAACCTGGTTTATCCCGCATCCATCCAACAAGAGCTAGATACGCATGTTACCCTACATATAAAATGAATCGGGAGGGTAACTTCCCTTTACAACTCGTAGGTCGTGGATGACATTGGTAGTCCTTGCCTGGTTAGTATGGCGTATAGATCACTGACTATGCTATCCTATCTCATGAGAAATCTAGATCGTGTCTCACGAGTATTCAATCTGAGTTATACACTAAACTTTATGAACATCCCACTCCCATTCTCGCCTGGAAGGATATCTCGTGTATCCTTCTAATAGGGTATGGTAGTGTTGTATACATCATGTGCCACTCTCATGTGAGTCTTCCTCTGAGGCCATATATCCAAGTGAATTGTCTAGATGTCATACTATAACTATCCACGCATACCTTACCGACAGACTAGCAAGATATTGAATAGATCTCCTCTAGATCATCACCCAATAAGTCTTTTTGTAAGTGAGAAATATTCGGATTTATTCATTTATATAGTTCTTAGGGCTTCCTCTTTATAATTGGTCTTATTAAGACACGACTTGTAACATGGCAAACAATGTTGGCAACATCAACCTAGAAATATTTAGGAAGATTTATCTCATTGAGCATCTTCCTCGCAAGCTCTTCTAAAGATATATTTTTCCTCTTTACTACACCATTTTGTTAGGGAGTTCGTGGAGTAGAAAAATTATACCAAATACCGTTCTCGTTACAACAACTTTGAATTCCTCATTTTGGAATTCTCCATTGTGGTCATGTCTAATGGGTGCAATTCATACTCCTTTTTTGTTTTGGATAACGTTGACTAGTTTTCAAAAGACAGAAAACACATCTCTTTTCTGAGATAAATTTAAGGTCCATGTGTAGCACGAATAGTCATCCACAACTACATGGGTGTAAAATTTCCACAAAGACTTACAATTTTAGATGGGCTAAAAAGGTCTATATGAAGCAGTTGTAAGGGCTGATATGTGGAAAAAAATATTTTTTTGCTTTATAAGAGGCCCTTACTTGCTTACCCTTTTGGCACATATCACATTATTTATTCTTTTTGAAATACAAGTTTGGCAGACTGTCTACAAGATCCTTGCAGACCAACTTGTTTTAATGGTGTAACACCTCAAAATTTGCCCTCCTCTCTTGGGACAGGCTTAACATATTTGCATATCATTTTAGGTCATTAGGCATTTCATATTGCATATCATGTGGTTACATTGTGCAAGTCCTCCTCACAAGTCTTGATCAGAAGATGAGGAAGTTAAAGTGCAAGCTAAGGTTTACTGACTGATCGTTGGCCATCTGAGGATTGGACTGTGAATTAGGGTTTTTTTGTGATGCTCAAAGGGTATTGGTCTTCATCTTGATTGCAATGATACATCATCATCATCATGGTTGGATGTCATCAGAAGATTGAAGAAGATTCCTTGAGATTAGGGTTTTGACCACTGGTCAACCCTAATCAGTTGCATTGGGCCAATCAGGGCATAATCAGGAGATGGGGTTCATTCTATGATTATATTGTGCTTATTGAGGCTAGGGTTTCATCCTTGAGCCATTTCAGTTGAAGATTGGGGCTCGATTTGATCTATGCATTGATAAATTCATCTGTCAGTTGAAAAGTCAACTGTGGTCAACTGTACATAATCTGGTGGATTTGGAGGTGGAAATAAGTTGGATACACTTCATTCATGTTGGAACAAGTGTTAAATGACATCTCAAGGCTTAAAAATGAAGAAAATCAAGTCAGGACAAAAACTGCCAAAAATAGACAGTGACTTGTAATTGAAGTTTCCAAAAATGGAAAGTTTTGGACCTCAAGGCCACGTGTCCAAGGAAGCTTCAAATGAAAATTTGTTCAACATGAAAGTTGTAGATCTTGTTCTCACCTTTCCAAAAAGTCCAAGAACTTGAAAATCCAATGCATGGTTGGAAAATTAGGGCTCAGTGAAATTCAAAAATGACCTGTAATCAGGAGGCCATAACTTCCACATGGTTTGGCCAAATTGCAAGTTCTTTATATGCACAAACTCCATTTGACATGTACTTTCATGGTGCATAATTGGATTTTCCCAAAAGTGGCCAAGGCAAAAAGTCACTTTTCAACTGGACAGCTGAATAGGACCAGGGGCAAAATTGTCCAACTCTCAAAATAATTGGAATTTTTGGATGGGACTTTTTGCTACACCTCATAAATGGCATTTTAAGCTTGTTTGAATCATCACTTCATGGCCAAGGCATATGGTTTGAGATTTGGTTTGGAAAATGGAAGTGCTAAAATTGGACAAGTGGTAACACATAGGGAAATTGAGAAATAAGCAACCAATGAGCATGAGGCAAGTTTCTACAGCTCACATGTGATAATTGGAAGGTGTATGTGCTGTCAAAACAGGTGGCATGAGCTGGCATAGTGAAATACCATTTTTACCCCTCATTTGAAATAACCAATTACACTAACAATGCTAATTTGGTTAATCACACACTTAAGCATGGATTAAGCTACCATATATAATCATAATCATCTGTTAATCATAACAGAATTCACACATTCCAAGTTCAGATCCAAAAAACCTCTCATATTCATCAAAACCCTCAAGAACTCAAGAACTTCAAATTCACAATTCTTCATCATTCTTGAACCAATTCACGAAATTCCTTTTGATCTGAACTCCAATCATCATCCTTAGCAACTGTTTTGGGAAATTGAAAGGAATCAAGCACTGGTTCGGGACTGTTCAATCTCACATCATCAATGGCAAATCCAAACCGTGCGCACTAGGAGTGGAGGTGATTGAAACTGAGCATAGCATTCATCTTCCTGAAGCTGTTGGCGCATCTGTTTGAGGTCAGCACACGCGAAGAGCTGGAAATTCTCCACTGCCATCTCAGGTTTTGATGTTTTCGAGTTTCAAGATTTCATGAATTGTTGGATGCGTTTGGTAGTTCATTTCAGGTAGAGTACGATGATAGTTTTAGTTTTACAAATGGATTACTGTAGTGCATGAAATCTGAATTGGAAGTTTCGTGACCAAACCCTAAGTGATTCGATTCTTGAGATATAGCAATTGTTAGAACAAATAGAATTGATATTTGAGATCCTTAGGTTCATACGGTTCGAATGGTATGTCGCATGCTCATTTTGGTGATGCTTTGAATTTTGAGTGTTCTTGGCGTGGCTGTTGGAGAAGAAGACGATTTCTGGAAATTTTATGAGTTTGATCCAGAAACTCGTTTGAAAATTTGAAATATGTGTTTCCCTCCCGCGCCATATTTAATTACCAATATGCCATTGGGAATTTCATTTTTATTTTAATTAATCATTAGCACCTTAAAAAATTCATAAAAAATAGTAAAAAAATCAGAAAATTGTGGAAATTTTTATGTTGACTTTGTTGACTTGTGTAGAATTTTTTTGACCTATTGGTCAAAGTTGTGCTTGGTAGAAATTCCATTTGACTTAGGGTTTTCTCACATGTGTCCATTTTTGATACCTTCTACCAATTTGATCATGAAATGCACATAATGTTAAATAAATGCCTGGAAATTTTTGTGATGATTCTTGACTCATTGATGCTCATTTACATGTAAACTTTATGAGTTTTTGATACCTGGACATGGAGTTATGAATTATTGAACTTAGGTGTGACAATTTGTGTCACACCTCTTGATGTCAAATTGCTGGAATTATTTGAGTGACCTATACATGTTGAAATTGATTGAAATTTTGCATGATGCTTAGTTAACATGTTAGGAAGCTTTGTGAATTTTTGTAGAATTTTACATTGCATTTTCAATTTGATTGTGATTTTTCATTTCTGTTGGTCAATTGTGCAAGCTTGTTTGACATAGGTTGGTAGATTGAATGAGAAATGCTCATATGGTATTGGATTGTCATGAAATTTGATATGTTTGTAATAGACACATAATGTGACATCCCTGTTTTGGTCTCATCCATTTATTTTTTGTTTTCATTGAGATATGAATTTTTGAAGTGGATGTATGTGTTGATGTTGTGATTTGGAGCCTATAATTGTGTCTGTTTTTGTTGATTTTCATTGACATGGTTCCATTTGCCCAATTAAGCTGAAATTTGGTGTGCCATACCTGGATTAGGCCCTGTTTAGGTGTAATTAATTTGAGAATTTTTGGATTTGTTTTGATGTGGATTTGAATGCAATAGTTCTGTTTGCATGTTTGATGCTTCATTTGAACTAGTTTGCCTTATTTTGTGCATAACATGAGCATAATGAATGATATAAACATGAGACCAAGGATGTTTGCTCTTGTTTGACTTTAATTTGAGATTGGTTTGTGAATGCCTTGCTGTTTAGGGATTTTTTTCTTGCTTTGGACCCTAGGCTTGGCCTAGTGGTCTTGTTGCTAATATTTGCTTGATTTTTCAGGATCAAAAGCATAATGCACATGGAGAATGAATCAAGTTAAATGCAATTGATGTTGTTTGATGTTTGTACACTAACATAACATTGTTTTGTAGGTGGTGAAGCTTAGGCTTGAGCTTTGAGCTTGCTTTATTGTGCATTGCTTTGTATAGTTTGATTGATTGAACACTTGCTGTTTGGTTTTGTCTATCTGAGTACTAACTGTGTTTGATTGTTTCCAGGTACTTTAGTTGCTCAGTTCCTTGTGAACTTTTGCTTTGCGTTGCTTAAGCAACTTGCATAGAGGTATAACTTTCTAACTTCATGTAGTCTGGAGACCCGGCTGTTACCGGGCCGGGCAAATAAATGTCTGAAGTCCTCCTTAAGAGGCGATGATTGTGTTTGTTTAATTTTGTGCCTAAGCAGGTGGAAGTCCTTAATCAAGGCAATTGGTGGAAGGTAGGGGTATGCAGCCTACCCCCCACTATTCAGTTGAGTCTTCTCCTTGCTCCCATTACATGGTTGTAGCATTGAGATCCTAGCCCAAGATCTTGTGCAATACACATTGTGTCAGAGTCATCGAGTATAGAAGGGTCCCCCCATTCTGGACCCATGCTCATTTGTCAGAAGCTCTCCCTGGTTAGGGATATGAGCTGTGAGGTCTGATCCTCACTTCACCTTTTCATCTGCTTCACCTTAGCCTCGTAATGGCAAGGTTAAGAGCAAAACCAGCCTGTACAGACGACTTGCTTAGGCAGTCAAACCTGATTGATTGAGCCCCTTGTGTGGTTATAGTGCGTGCAGTGTGGATATCTGTTTGAGATGCTTGTTCTCATTTGATGTATGCTTGAATTATGCTGTATGCTTGTGTGCTTACTTCTTTCCTGGATAGGAATAGTTTGCTTATGCAAGTAGGATAGAAAACCGAACTTAGGGTGACTTTGCATGACAACATTAGGCTCGAGTCTCAGCTCCCTAGTGTCGTGTCTTTCCCCGGTTTCTGGTTAGCAATTTAGTCCCTTTCAGGGGAACTACATCGCCCTGATCCTCGTTCCAGACGAGGTATGTAGGCAGGGGGTCGTGCGAGACCTCTCCGGGCAACCTTTTTCTTTTTTGTGTGTGTTTACTTGTTATCTGATTGTGTGTTTGGCTCGGATGCCGACGTAAGCCCAGTGATTGGCAGTCGGGCTCCACGTTTGCCGTTTTGTGCGTATTTTGGTTCGGATGCCGATGTAATTCCATCCAGTGGTTGTCGGGCTCCATGTTTGCCACCCTTGTGTGTTTAATTGCTTTGTGTTGTTTGGCGTGCGTAAGCCGAACTACAGTGGCTCTGATTCTTGTTCCAGACAAGATATGTAGGCATAAGACGCGATGTCTTATCGAGCTCGTTCCTCTTAACCCCACCTGCGTTCCCCGTGTGTGTGTGTGATGTTTAGCAACCTATTCTTTATTCTAGGACGTGGATCCCGTCGAGTACGATGGACGTGAGGGGTGCTAATACCTTCCCCTTGCGTAACCGACTCCCTTACCCTTTCTCTCTGGTCGCGAGACCATGTTCTTTCCAGGTTTCTCTAAGCGTTTCCTTTCCCTACCTTGGGATAAATAACGCGCAGTGGCGGCTCTGTGTGTGTTTTATTTTTGAGCTTCGCCGGTTAATTTTTCGCAGGATGCGACAAATGGTCCATGTGAATGTAAGTTATTCTCTTATGCCATAGCCAAGATTCATACTCGTCACTCATACATCACATGAAGGATTTTTTTTTAATTCACCATGAAGATATTTCCACTTTTTAAGCTTGTAAATAAAGTTTCATTTGATCTAGATTATATAATCTTGTATCCAGAAGAATTAAAGGTTGAACCGTCACCAGTGTCACATAATTGACTTATGTTAAGTAAATTATGTTTCAACCCTTTAACAATTAGAACTTCCCTAATTATTGGACTGAGGGACTTACCGACGGTACCAAGATCTAAATATTTTCAATTATTATTGTTACGTCTGCAGTAAAAGCAAGTTTTACAATTATCATATCCATAGAGACTGGTGGTTTCAAAGACCGTTCAATAGTTTTTAATATCTTAAGTTGATAAGAGTTTATATTTTTTGTTATGCGTGAAAGTAAATAACATAAAAATGAATGACCAAAGTAAAATGAAGATTTCAGTGTTAACAATAAGAAACTTGTTAATGGTAGATTTCGTTTGTAATAACCCAAATTCTATAATCAAATGATAATATCCTATTAAATGGAAAGTTGGCATTTAAGAGGTTATTAGAGCTTAATCAAGATTAATTAAGTGTAAGTAGTGGATTGGTTAAGCAATGATATCATTAGTAATTTCTCTTTAATGGCAAGGGCAGACATTTTTCATTGTCACTATATAAGGCATTTTGTGAGGAAATTTCCTTCATTTTACCTAATTTGTTCTCTTTCTAGTAAAGAAAGAAGAAAGTATAGAGAAGGAAGAGAAAGAAGATAAAAGGAGAAGAAAAAGAAATACGTGGAGGAAGAAGAAGAAGAAAGTTCAAGTTTTCATCTTCATCTCTTAATTCTTCAATTCCAGGTTCTAATTAAGGTGGGGTTCTAGATAGATTTAACTTTATGGGGGTTAGATTTATTAGGAATGCATGCTTGGGAAATTAAATTTTCATGGGTTCTTGTTTGTTGTTGAGTTGCATGAATTTCTTGATCTTTACTATGATTTTGCTTGCATGTCCTAATTTGAGATGATTTTATCCTTGTTGTCACGCTAGTACATGTAAGGATCTATTTAATTGTGTTTTGGTGAGATAAATTAGGTTGTACGTACGAGAAAAACGCTGAAAAAATTATGGGAATTTACCCATAGATTCTTGGTTTATCCCATGACTTTCAGCTTTAGCCACAAATTGGCCGTGGGTAAAAACCCAGTTCATGATGACACTCATCATGCATTCATCCTTGAGATAGGCTTGGAGAAAAGTGATGTAACTTGAGTTTCCTGACTCTTATCGAGTCACATCAAATGCGTTGGAAAGCTAGTTCAATGAATTGTCTTATGATAATGATGAGATTTCATGTTTGCATGACTGTTTATTATGTGTTATGATCATGGGAACCTACTGGTGTGGTTGTGTTGCTATCTTCATGCATGTTCATAATACGACTTACGACTGTATGTAATGTTTGATGGTTGAGTTCTTTTATATATTTGAATGATGAGAAAATGCGCATACTTTATAATATTCTTGTTGATAGTATTCACTTGGATAAACATGTGATGTTTGTAATTTATCATGAAACGAGTCCAAATGGCATGAATAATTGTGGGTATGTGATAGAATTGACGAGAATGAGTTTCTGTGTAATATTTTGCTGTTACGATTGGGAAATAATGAGTTGGAAGTGTAGAAACCACATCTGGTGGAAAACTCGAGTCGAGCCGATATATGTCGATTGATCCCATATCGGGAAAATGTCAGGTAAAACCCTAGTCGGCCTCGACGTATTATTTGAACCTATTGGTTTGATGTGGAATAATAGGTAAATTCCTTTTGATATAGGTTATGGGATCCCATGTTCGGAACCCTAAAGTGTTAAGTTGTGTAAGACTTAACCATAAGTAATTAATATGTAAGCGAGGAACCTTAAAATATAATAAATGAGGTGTAAAGTATTGGATTATAATTATCCATAAGGACTAGGACCCTTGATACGTTTGATGGTGGAAATTTTTATATGAAGTGCCTAAGATCTTTAATGCATCTGATGGTGAAGTTTACGGAAGTGGTTATGCTTCGTTCTTCGGCAACGTGCTGATGTGTGGATTCCTTATATAAGAAATCGTTAGGTGAAGTCATAGTACCTGGGATTTCCTAGTTGGTGGTTTGTCATGAGGATGGTGCATATCCAAAAGTAGAAAGACCGGTGGATCTGTAAGACCATACCCTTGATGATGTGAGACCCAAAAGTTGGAAAGCAGGGAAACCGTAAGACTATATCCTTGAGGGTACAGATTAGTTAATCGCTAGATACCGATGCAATTGGGCTAAAATCTGTGACTCATGTTGATCCACTAGGATAGTGTAACTAGGGAACTATGATTCTTCTGTGTGAGTGAAGCGTTATGTGTTTCAAGTATTAGGTCTATTGGTATGAAGCACTGTAATTTTCATTGCGTTGTGTTGTGTCAAGTAAGAATGTGTAGTACTTGTGGTCTCGTTATGTGCGATGTTTCACGTTGTAGAGCAGAGTGGATCCATAAGATAGGAAACTCTATTGAGATACAGTAATCTCACCCCAATTATGTTGTTGTTTTTCAGGTAAGCTTTAGGAGCTAGAGGTTTGGCGAGAAAGCTGAAGATTAAAGTTGGATGTCAAATGAATTTATTTCAATTGTATTTTACTTTGTCTATTTTAGTTATTAAATATGATGTATTGATTGTTAAGTATTATGTACCTTAACATAATACATTTTTAGATGTCATTAAGTTGATGTTTTTAGTACCAAAATTTTAATGCTCTACGTAGTACGATTATAGATAGTATTTCGTGGGGTGTTATACTTGGTATCAGAGCATGTCGACCCTCGACCCAGCCATGAGAAATCATTTGTCGATTCATTCTTACTCATATGTGTGTATTGCCAACATGATTCCTAATGTCATGGTATATAGTATTGGGCATGATCATCTCAATTCTATATGCGTGAGAGGCAAGATCATGGCTGAGCGACCACGAGGAATTCGAAGGTCTATTAATGCTTGTGATTTGAGAGTAGGCTCAAGCCAAGAGTTCAAAAGTAAGGAAAACCGATGAGTTTGGTTGAAGCCATATAAAGAGTTATGATTCAGGTGATGCAACAAGTGTAGAGTGATGCACAATTCAAGCCATCCGATAAGACAAGATACGTGGGTATTTTAGGGATTTCCACCGAATAAATTCACCTGAATTCTGAGGAAGTCTTAGCCTATTAGTAGCGCAGGATTGACTCAATGGAATAAAACGAGTCTAGCAGGTAATTCTATGAAGTTAGGAGGAGAAGGTAGCTTTTGTTTCCCATATGTTGTGAAGCTCAGCAATGAGGTGGTGGACCTATGTTTTAGGCGTATGACCATTAGGGCACCAGATGAAGGGTAAAAGATAGATTAATTTGCGCCCAGTCTTAGAGGAGAAATCAGGTTCAATGCATCCCAATGGAAATTAAGTGCTTATGCAGAGTTGTCCAACATTTGAGTCTAATGGGGTTGTCATCCAAGGGAAAGCAAATGTAGAGTGCGGGATCCGTGTCACCCCTGTAGAGCAGCAAATGTAACAGGTTGAATTTTGGAAAATGCATAGTGAGATCATGAAGATGTTATAAATTCCAAGAGAAGGGGAATCCAACAAAGGATTGTTCAAATCTGGAGATTCCTCGAGCACCAGGTGAAGCAGAAAGAGTTATACCTTAAGTTTCAGAAGGCAGGTGATAGTAGTGTCTTGGTCGCAAGTATGTGCACTATTTGTCATTGTTATGGAAGTTATGGAGTATCACACTCCTTTGTTCGAGCAAACACATTTTGTGTTTTGGGATTCCAAGTAATTGATGAGTAATCGACAATGAGTCAAGCTTGGGTATGGGACTAAGAATGGATCGTGAAAGAAACTATATCGAATGAGCTCTTAAATAGGTGGCAAGGGTTTCTAGTTGTGATTCATCCATATACATAACCTTTATATGATGAAACTTATAATGGATGTTAAGTTCAGAAGGGAATACGAGTCTCTAAGTGTGTGGGAGTGTCAAGGCTTACTGTGAATGCAAATTATTGGTTGTTAAGAGTAGGGGATGCTTATTTGGAAGTACTTTTGTGCTTTATTTTCCGAAATAGTTAATTGGTTTGTATGAGTCAGGAGCATGACATTCACATATGGTTATAACCAAGTGAATATTAAGTTCTTCTTACGTGTTGTCATAGATGTGCATGGCTGAGAAAGGAGTTGCAAGAGTAATCCAAGTAGGAGCGTTAGAATCGACCTTGAAATTCCTATCGGCACATTGCATATTCAATCACCTATAGAGATACCAAGGGAGTTTGACGCTTAGGGAACCAACATATAGGAATTATATCTGATTGATTAAGTCTTGGTGTGTCACTCTTATGACTAACGAGAGCCATAAGGAGTGAAGTTGGTGTCTTTGGATGCAAATGTTTTATCCGTAACAATGGAAAGATAACATCGGAAAATTTGACGCAAAAGTTGATGAAGGCATATTCAAAGGATATTCCACTTCAACCAAAGCTTTAAGAGTCTTTAGTAAAATAACCCTAACTAGAGTAGAATAGTTTCACATTACTTTTGATGAAATTAACCCTAAACCATTAGAAGTATAAGTTATTTATTATGTAGGTATTCTGGAAAAGACTAACATGGAAGAAAATGATCAAGAAGTAGAACATAATCAAAATCAAGTCTTAGATCAATAACCTATATAGTATCCAAATGAAGATACTCCTAGAGATCATAAAGATCTTACAAGATAATGGAAGACTGCCAAAGACCATCCTATTCAGAATCTTATTGGAGATATATCTAACATAGTCACTAGTCGACCCACCCTTAATAAGGTATGTAACTTTATGGCTTTTGTTTCACAAATTGAGCTAAAAGGAATAGACGAGGCTATTGTTTATGAACATTGGTCTCTTGACATGCAAGATAAGTCAAATCAATTTGATCAAAACAACATTTAGAAACTCATTTTCAAAGGTTCATCTAATCAAGTGATTGGTACCAGTTAGGTCTTTCACAGCAAGTTGAACAAAGATGGTAATGTTTTAAGAAATAAAGCCAAATTTGTTGCGAGGGGTTACAATCAACAAGAGGAATATATTTTAATGAAACCTATGCTTTTGTAGATAGATTAGAGGTCTTAAAGAGGTTATTAGCTTTTTCCTACATCATCGATTTCAAACTTTTTTAGATGGATGCAAAAAGTTATTTCCTAAATAAGTATATCCAGGAAGAGTTATATGTTGATTCACCTCTAGTTTTTATCAACTCGGCCTTTCTCAATCATGATTTCAAACTTAAGAAATATTTATACAGTCTAAAACAAGCTCCTAAAGCATGGTACAGTCGTCTAAGAAAGTTCTTGCTTCAAAATAATTTCAAAGAGGACAAGCTGATAAAATTCTCTTTATCAAGAAAATCGAGCATGACATTTTAATGGTTCATATTTATGTTGATAATGTCATCTTCGGAACTACTAATGAATCCTTGTGCAGGGACTTTTTTGAAATGATGCATAACAGATTTAAAATGTCAATAATGGGGGATATTTGATACTTCCTAGAGCATCAAGTTCATCAAGCTAAGGAAGTAACCTTCATTAATCAAGCCAAATATTTCAAATAATAACTAAAGAGGTTTGACATGGAGAAATCCAAAATAATAGCAACTCAAATGGAAACCTCATGTAACCTCAACAAGGACGAGAATGAAAGATCAGTTAAGGAAATCAAATATAGAGGTATTATAGGCTCTCTCCTTTATCTCACTACATCTTGTCCTGACATTATGTTTGTTGTGTGTCTTTGTGCTTGTTTTCGAGCACCCCAAAAAGAATCACATCTCAGTATGGTCAAACACATCCCTAGATATCTCACTGCCACACAACAAATGGGTTTATGGTACCCCAAGGGAGCTAATTGTGACTTATTTAGGTACATCGATTCTGATTTTGCTAGGTGAAATTTGGATAGTAAAAGTATCATTGGTAAGTGTTACTTACTTAAGAGCTTGTTTCTCTCTTGGCATACCAAGAACACAAGCAAGTGACTTGTTATCCACATCTTAGTCAGAATACGTTATTGCAGGTAGATTTTTCTCATAAATTATCTAGATGAAACAACAACTCAATGATTACGGTACTAATTTTGGAGTTGTCTCGATAAGATGCAACAACATTAGCGCCGTAAACCTCACCAAAACCCCCAATACTTCATTTTGGGGCTAAACACACTGAGGCTAGGTGTCACTTTGTTAGGGATAATGTTAAAAAAAGGGAATACATGCTTGAGTTTGTGACCTCGTCTAATCAACTCGCATACATTTTTACAAAACCACTTCCTAGAGAAATATTCTTCTTCATAAGAACTGAACTAGGAGTCTTAAATCAATCATGCATGAATTAATATGCCTAATTGAATCTTCTCCTTCTTATTTCCCCATTTCTATAAATGATGATATGTGATCTATGAGCTACATTTGTTTTCCACTTTTTTTATCATGCCAATGGAGGAAAAGTATACTCACAGGGAAAATAAGTATACTTTTTACTCATTTTAGGGTAGTTTAATCACTCCATATTTTATCTATTTGTTTTCTCTTTTACCGCCTCCTTGAGACATATGTTGTCATAATAAAAAAGTGAAGAATGTGGATTATATGCTTTCATGCATGAAATTGAAAATCCTGACAATCTTCTTGATGTTTTGATGACGACAACACTAATGAATGTTGAAGTCGACGATGATATCTTCCAACTCTTTGATGATGGTAATTAACTTGAACATATCTGAAGTATTGTCAATTAGAAGATTCAAGGTTTCAGTAAAGTTCTTATATAATCGATATATCTGGAAAAGGAACTTGAAATTTGTTGGACAAGTGACTTCAAGCACAAGAGGGTGGGTGAATTATGGTATTCAAAATTCGTGATTAATTTTAACATTTTCTATTTCAAGATTGTATTAGTAGATTTTATGTGAGTAATGGTGGCATAAATTTAAATAATAAAAGTAAATTACAGAAAAGTAAAAAATATAAGGTTGGAATGATTGCACCATAGATTTATACAAGTTTGGCCAAATGTTGTCCTAGTCTTGTCCCCAAGAGGTCTTTTTGAGAGTTTCACTATAAAATTTGAGCTTTTAAGTGTTATGCCCACTAACCTTTGATACAGACTTATCTTCAGTCAAATGACAACTTTTACCCATGCTACGCTATCGAACCATTTAGAGATTTATGACTGGTCTCAATAACCAAAACAAAGTTTTTTTCCGACGAAGCTTAATAAACCAATAACTGAGATTTTATAATGGTTAATCTCGAGAATCAAACTCTATCTCTTAAAGGTATTGCACCCTTAATAATATAAATGACCAGCACAACCACTTACAAAAGTATATTCCTCACAAGTAGAACTTTACTTAGTAGCACTAAGAGCAATTTGAAGTGAATACAAAATATTTTCAAAAGGAGAGAAAGATACAAATTCGAAAGAAATATGAAAACATTGAAAAGTGGTATGATTTGAAGTGAGAAAGACATTCCCTTATATAGTAGTTGGAAACGCTAAGAAAGGAAACGGTCCATGGGCTGAACTTATTATCTAGTTGATTAGTAAAAAGCTCTAATCGATTAGACATCTCAATGATAATCAATTTTAAAGCCCAATTAGGAATTTTAGGATATATAGTCGTTGCAAGTCATTAATGTGTTATCCTTGTTGTTTACACAATCGATTATCATCCTTCTAATCAATTGTACAAGTACTCTAATCGATTGGATAGATCAAAAAGTTTTGTCAATCAATTGGCATAACTTCCCAATAGATAAAATGGTTAAGAAAATGTTTAGAAATATTTTTAATCACTTGGTCTTGATTTAAAAAATTATTTTCAAGGTAGAAGAATATTTTAAGGTGTGTGTGTGTGTGAGAAAGAGAGAGAGAGTTACCTTATCACTCTTAAGCTACTATCTTACTTTTACACTACTTAATTCACTTAGACTAACATATTAACATGACCCGGCGAGACTGTGCCTTTCATCAAAGAAGCTCCAAGACTTCTACTTGATATTGTTTGTTTGGTACAAGCACTTAATCTTGAGTTCTATCGCTGATGCTTTTAGATACTTCTATATTTCAAATCTATTTGTCATGCATTATCGTCATCAAAACTTCATATGTTAGTTCTATATTACCTGCAAGCAAATAGATCCACAAAATCTTTAGAGTTGTGAATGAGAGTAAGTGTGAAACCTCGTATGGTCGTGTTTGTCTGAATAACCAGAGTCTTATAAAAGTAAGAAGGTAACACCTAAGATACTAAGGCAAGTTACACACACACACACACGTACGCACGCACGCACACATGCACGCATGCACACGCACGCTCGCGCACACACACGCACGCACATACACACACGAACGCATATGCACACACATGCACACATGCACACGCCTACACACACGTGCACGCATGCTCGCACGCACACACGTGCACACGCATACATACACACAAACGTGCATACACGCATGCACACATACCCACACATTGACTCACTTACTCTAAAAATATTTTTTATGTCTTTCTTTACTTAACTAGATTACCTAAAAATATTTTTAAGGCCTAGCCAATTGATTAGGGAATTGTGTGTTTGATTATGATTTTTTTATAATTGTCTAATCAATTAAATTATGTATAATTAAGTTTATAATCAATTATGATAGTCTCTTAATAATTGGTAACGGTTATATATCAAAACCTTCCTTTTTGGACCATAATAATCGATTATTTGAAGCGCCTAATCGCTTAGGCCATATAATTCAGCCCATGGATTATTTCCATTTTGAGCCAAAAAAATTCTATATAAAAGAGACTTCTCCTCACTTTATTTCACTCCATAATTCAAATTTTTCCTAATTCTTTGCAATTTTTGTCTCTCTTCTCTCTCTTTAAATATTTTCTTTCACCAAAGTTGTCTTAGTGTCTTAGTGTCTTGTGAGTGAAAATGTCTTGTAAGAAAAAAGTTATATTGGTTTCGTGTTACTGTTGTTATTTTCAAGAGTGTGATACTCTTGAAGAATTGAGTTTGATTCTTGAGATCAATCATTAACAAACTCAATTTGGTTATAGAACTCGGTCTGCAATTGTTTTTCTCAGTTATAGAGATTGGCCGGTGAAATCTTTACTAGGTTCATGAGTTTATCTCGTGGAAAAGATCTCTTTTGTTTGAGAGGATAAGTCAATATAAAATCTCTTGATTCGACTGTATCAAGGTTTATGGGCATAACTTATAAAAGCTCAATATTACAATAAAATCTCAAGAATATCTTTTAAGGATAAAACTAAGTCTACATTCGTCCTAACTTGTATAATTCTTTAGTGTCATTTCTTTAACCCTTGTCTCTTTAAAAAAACGTGTTTACTTTATTATTTTATTTTCATTTCGCTGTTTTTCTCTCTGATCTTGAGGATACTAACACAATTTGTTTTTTAAGTAATAAAATCTTTAAATTAATCATGAATTTTGAATACCACAATTCCCCTCCCCTCTTATATTTGGAGTCATTTGTCCAACACTATTGAATTTATGTGCCTGGTGTTGGAAATGTTTGATATATTATGGGCTAAGTTTATTTGTTTTGAACATTCATTTTAATCCTATCATCCTAGCTTAGTAGTCATCCTTAAGAATACGCTACCTTTTGCAAATTTCACGAGTCTTCTCTAACTATCAACATAACTCTTTTGTCTATTATGAATAATCTTCCTTTCTTCTTGAATTTTTTGTATCGTCTTTATGAGATCTTGAATAATATATGGTTGAAAAGGTGTTTTGCCTTCGAGTTTTGACTGACACAATGAGGTTCAAGACTTCCTTCCATACAATAATTCATAAGGAGCCATGTACAATATGATGTAATAACTATTTTTTAAGGATTGTTCCAACTACTTTCACCTTTTAAGTTATAAGCCCGAAGTATGTCTTCTAATGTCTAAATAGTCATCTTCGTCTGACTATAAGTTAGAGTGATTTGATATACTAAGATTAAATTTTGTTCTGAGATCTTGTTAAAAAGCTCTCCTAAACCTTGAAATAAATTTTTAGTCTCAATCTAATAGAACATTAATGGGTACCCATGTAGTCTTATTATTCCCACTATGAACAATTCAGTTAACTTAGCTAAAGTGTAAGGGAACTTTATTGATAAAGAGTATGATCAACTAAACTGAGTCGTGACCCTGCTAAGTATGGGACGTTTTACTTCGTATCCTTACAATTATACACATACCCCTATAATATAGTTTTTAGAACCAAAATACCCTCGTATAAATAGGGTATATTTTCCAAAAATTGAACTTTTTTTCATTTTCGCTTTAAGACTTTCGGGTCAGCATGGAACACTAAGAGTAAGTCTTCAGATTCACAAAACATATACCGGAACACTTTCCAGAAGACTTTCGGTTCGCTGCAATTTTTGGGCGTTGAACCGGAACTCTTTAAGAAAGACTTCCGGTTTGGAAGAGTATTTACCGGAACTCTTTGTAAAAGACTTCCGATTTTCATTCATTTAACCAGAAGTCTTATGGAAAGTGTTATGGAACTCAGCCTATGTTTTCACACACCGGAACTCTTTTTAGAAGTGTTCCGGTGCATTTTTTAAATAAAAAAATTTATAATATTTTTTTTGTAGTGGTTCGAATACGAGGTGTCGACGGTAGGATTCCAGACCGTAGTTTAGGATGGGGCGTATCTACATTTGCAGTAGAGTCAGTTGGCTATCCAGGAGGGTCGTACGATACGTCTCTTTTGGTAAATTACGAGCATCATGTTGCTCGCCATTTATGGTTTGGTGAGGTAAATAAATGACGTATATTTGAAATTGAATAATATTTGAATATTTTATATTGTGTTTTATAATATGTGTTTTAATTGTTTTCAGGAAAGAGGTATGAAGAAAGAGTTAAAAGTTGCTGGACACGGACTTAAGCTGACATTGAGGGTTCCACTAGCTCTTCCACAACAGGTGGAGAGTTGGATTTCTAGGTCTGGGTTATCTTCACTTTAGAGAACTAGTTTGAACAAGATAGACACAAATCTGATATCCGCATTTGTGGAAAGATGGCATCTGGAGACATCTTCATTTCACATGCCATTTGGTGAAATGAGCATTACTTTGGATGACATCTCATGTCTGCTTCACTTGCCTATCAGGGGTGTGTTCTGGAGTCCTCAGGATGTCACTGAAGAGGTTACTGTTGAACTTGTTGTTGAATACTTAGGAGTGTCACATAGTGAGGCACAATCACATGTTCGTAGCTGCAGGGGTTCTTATTACAAATTGGAGTGGTTATACGATTTATTCATACAACATAGAGTTGTTTCTAGCTGTGCATATGTGACTATAGCATATTTGTTGATGTTGGTGGGTTCCATAATTTTTGTCGACAAGACCTTTACACTTGTCGAGGCACGATATCTCTTACTGTTTATGGACTTAGATAGATGTTCGGGATATAGTTGGGGAGCAACTGCATTGGTTACTCTATACAGATACCTTGGAGATACGTCCATGTTCAGTTGCAAGCAGCTCGGTGGATATCCTACTCTCCTACAGGTATATAATTTAATGTTGTTTATTAAGTGTTGGATTCATTTTATAAAGTATGTTAATTTAATTTATTTTGTTTATTATGTTTTTATGTTTTTATGTTTTCATTTTTATATTGTACAAGGGGCGTTTGTAATGGGGTGACACAGTTGTTTCATACTTTCCTGACAAATGTTTACGTCAGTTCGGGTACAAGCAATATGTTCCATCCCCGCCTCTTGATTGTATAATGGCTAATGATATTTATGTTGATTGGATTGGTTACCATCAGAGCGTTCTTGATATGATTCGTCCAACTACCTTGGCCACCACTCCATCTGATATAGAAGATAGATATCTGGAGTGGTATTATTGTGTTTCGCATCCACGTTTGGTCCCTCCTCATCGTGACGAACCAAGAGAGGTTTCAGTTCCTGTTTACGGTGCAAGATCATCTGATCCTAATCGGGCTCGTGTATCTACATTGATTCATCGTTATCTGAGACAGGTTAATGTCGAAGAGGAAGATCTGTAGTTTGCTGATTTGTTTGAAGTTTTGCATATTTCTCGTTCACATTGATTTATGTATTAACTTTTAGAACTGAATGTAATAAAATAGACATAATATAATATTCATGTTTTGATTACATATTCATGTTTTGATTACATATTCATGTTTTGATAACATATTCATGCTAATATAGGCGTAAGTAATTGCCAATATTGTAGACGTCCTGCAAATCCTAACATCCAAGACGTTGCTACTTGACAATGAAACATCTTCCAATCTAATGTGACCGGTGGCAACGAAAACCCCTCTTTCATGTTAACCTGATAACAATAAGTAAAACATATATTTAATAAAGTGAAATACTTAAAACAGTAAGTCATATAAAATAAAATACGTACCTGAACCCAATGATTTTGGTTAACAAAACCAGTGCAATAAATGGAGACATTTGGTGAATGCGAACTTGTCATAGGAAATAAAGTCATGCACGGATTGCCGAAATAGACAAGTACAACATTATAGCGATTCGCTATCAAGTAACCCATATCTGGTAGAGTCAACCATTTTTCTAGTGGTTGTGAACCAAAGGATTCTATCATCAAAGATTCTCTCACTTCTGTCAACCGATTAAAAAATAACTTGTCATACAAAGTTGACATATCCTTGTCTATTATTTCCAACCCCAAGTCTTGGCAAACCATTGACCAACCATCCTCACCATATCCATGCAATGATGCAATGACTCTAAATCCACAATTACGATCGGATACAACATTAACTACATCTTCAATGTATGACCTAATATGATTAGGAAATTGAATAGTGAAATGTTTCTTTGATTGTGGTTGCTTCTTTGATAATTTTAACTTCTTCGAAGTCTGTGATGGTTGAGATTGTCTATCTGAAGATTGAGATGCCTTATCAACATACTCATGATACGAAGGGTCCCTATAAACATCATATCCTGCTAATTTTTTTCCTTTCTTCTTCACTCCTCCTTTGGTTTTTAATTTCTCGGATGGTGGACACAATTGAGTCATTGTGGGGTATGCAAGTTCACAAATCCTACTCTTTAATTCCCTTTTCCCAATAACATCTAATGACCTAAACCGTTTCCACAATTCATTTATTGCACAAGTCATATCCACCTTTGTTCCATCATCTGCACCTACCTCTAACTCAACTTCCATAGTTAGTTTCCTCCAATGAACATGAACAGTATCTATGGGTATCAGTATACCACCTAGTGCATATCTTCCTAACTCACAAGCACAAGGTAACCCATAATATGTTCTAAGAGTACAACCACATATTTGTCTGTTAGTTCCAACATAATCAACTCTCAATAACTCTTCAGCAATACGTCTCAAAGCAGCTCGAGACACTGAACCACGCAAATTACCATAAAATGGACTTATGTGCGCGTGCTAAACTTCGTAAAAACTTTTTTGAAAAGAAGCTCTAATGTTGCCCAGTTGTAACCCAAGTTGTTATTCATAGCTTCCCAACATTTGACCATGTCACCTATACTGTTTCCTAACACCTGCTTTAACTTCCAATGAGCAAATTCAACCTTAAAAATAACATATTGAAAATATTAAAATATCACATAAAAAATACATAGTAAAAATTATAACATGTACCGATTAGTCGTCATGTTATCTAAATGTAGCACTCGATTAATCCATGCTCCAACAAATCTCTGTCTATGTGGAGTCAACCATGTGCCTTTCACATAATTAATAAATCCACTATAATCAACACATGTCTGCTCAAGTTGATGCAACCGTTGACCATACTCAACCTCATCACTAGCCCAAACAATTTGTGTTTATCGTCTTTTGCATGTCATTCACCGCATATTGTTTGCATTTTGTACCAACGTTTTTGTTAATGTGAAATCTACATAGCAAATTAATCGACCTGGGAAACACAATTTCAATTGTTTTCATCAAAGCAAGATCTCTATCTGTCAAAATCACTTGTGGACACAAATCTTTCTTCACAAACAATTCTTTAAGTTTCTCCAATACCCAGCAAAAATTCTCTGTCAGCCCAGACTCCATATACGCAAATGCGACAGCAAAAGTCAACTCGGTTGATGTCATGCCAACAATTTCAAACAAAGATTGTCTTTATTTGTTTGTCTTGTAAGTGTTATCCATAACAAACATAATAGGAAAAATATTCAACAACTTAACTGAATCAGGATGGACCCAAAATATCTCTCTCACAACTTCCGAGTCATCCATTTTTCTACTCCAATACACATAGTCTGGATCCTCAATAAGCTTAAACAAATGTTGTATCTCACTTCTAGGACATCTTATCTTTTTTTCTATCATACTCTTATGCTTATATATTTGCGTAATCCGAGTGACATTCTCTGGATCTCGGTCTTGCAAGAAAAGTAATATGTGTCTAGGTGGTACATGTCTCTTTGTCAAATAAGTGACATGTTGCTTCTCATCTGTGGTCAACCTACCAACAAAGGAATAACCTTCTAATCTATCAGATAAACCATGATTATGGACCCCATATTTTACATTAATCTTCCAACGAGACCCATCTTTCGCCGGAATCGACCTGATTTTAAATGGGCATCCACATTTCTTAGACGCACTTTGGGTTCCACTATCAGTATCCTTGTGTTTCCCACCTTTATCACAATCAAATATTAATTTGTTATTTCTCCCCTCTTGTCTGTTTCAGTATCTAAACGAGTGATAATAACGATTACTTTATTATCGATTTCAACCTCTTTAATCCATCAGATCACCTCTTCTCGTGTACCAAATCTTTGAATCGTTAAAAACGAATCAGAAGTATCTACACATATTTGGAGAAGATTTTTCATTCCTGCACAATAAAAATAAATAAATAAAAAGTCACAAAAAATTAAAAATGCAAACGGGAAGTCTTCAACGAAGAGTTCCGAAATACATAAATATAATATCGGAAGTCTTCAAGGAAGAGTTCCGGTTTATGTCACTTTGTTAATCGGAACACATATGATAAGTGCTCATGAATGTTTTTTTTTCTTCAAAAAGAATCGGAACTCTTAAGATAACTTTTCCGGTATACTGTTTGCAGTGTTTCGGATATCTTTCACAAAGTCTTCCGGTTTGAAAAATATATATATACCAGATGTCTTTTTCAAGGAGTTCCAGTACGAGGGTGGAAAGTGTGATTTTCGGAAGTCTTAATTAAATGGTTAAAAATGAAATGGTAAATTGGTTAAAAACAATTAAGAATAAAATTGGTATTTTAAAAAACTGTAGGGATATTAATATAAAAATAGGGGTATGAAGTAAAATTTCCCTAAGTGTGGGGTAAACATACTACAAAGCCCATGGCTATCTTCTTCCACTTCCATATTAGTATTTCAAGTGGTTGCAGCGTACTAATCAATCTCTTATGTTCTAACTTAACTTGTTGGCATACAAATTTCAGCAATATCCATCTTCATTCCTTGCTAACAGTTATCTATTTTCAAATTATGGTACATTATAATGGATATGAGATGTACAGAAAAACTTACGTCTCCTCTAAAATTTGTTGTTTCTTATTGTTTCTTAAGGTGGTAATAATTGGGCACGCAAAGTCTACCTTCCAGTAAGAGTACTCTGTTGTATGACACGTTTAGGCTTTGACCAATTTGAATTTTCATGTCACAAGAAATCTCTATTTGACTTTTGCGGCCATTTTAAAATTCATCATTTTGAAACAAGTACAGAGTTGCAATTAGTTGAAACCTTAAATACTTCAGGTTCCATTTACTTCTGTTCATCTCCTTAGCATGTATGGGCATTCGTTTGAGTGAGAATTTGTTCACCCAACCATGTTTTCTAGCAGTACACCATGTTTTCTACAAGATACAAAAGTGTAGCCTCCATGTTAAAACAGTTCTCCGCCACAATACTAGGGAATGTGGCTACAAGTTCTTATTAAGACACCATTCCCTGCCACATGCTAAGTAATGTGGCTGCAAAACCAAACATATGCTTAATCTAGTTATCATTAAGGCACTACCACATCAAAAGCACATGGAATATATCATTTTCTAGCAGTACACCATGATTTCCACAAGTTACAAAAGTGTAGACTCCATGTCAAAACAGTTCTCTGCCACAACTAGGGAATGTGGCTGCAAAATAAAACATGTGCTTAATCTGGTTCTTATTAAGACACTATTCTCTGCCACAATACTAAGAAATGTGGTAGCAAAACCAAACATATGCTTAATCTAGTTCTTATTAAGGCACTACCTCATCAAAAGCACATGGAGTATATGATTTTTAGCAGACTAGTAAAGGTGAACCCTCCATCTGCTGAGTCATGCATAGATGATGGACTCATAATATAACTAAAATTCATAAAAATCAATAGAGTTCATGACAGCAAAAATGTAGGATGGAATAGCTCCAGAAAAATTCAGTTTCTCATCAAAATTAGAATCTTAAATTAAAAAAAGAGCAACTATCTGAACCAAGTTCCATTAAAAAAAATATAACAACAAAGCATAACATCACTATTTCATCCAGCCTAAAAGACTAGCTCATGTGGCTTCACGCCAGCCTTGAGAGAAAACCTAGCACCTAGATAAGTCTTCAAATCCGGGACACTCTCAATCGCTTTAATCAATGCAGCATCAACAGTTTTCTGTTCATCTTTCTTCTCCTGAGGTAAAACTTTTTTCTCCTGCATTCAAAAGTAAAAGACAGATATCAGCCCACAATAAGCATAACAAGACAAATAAGCATAAACAGAATATGAAGAATGAAAACTCCACCTCTTTGTCTGACTCAAAGAATTCGCCTTCTCCTTTGCTCTTCTTTTTCTTGGCGTCCTTTGAAAAATACTTATCGTCAAAGTTGCTCACATTGACAGCGGAGATATCCACTTTGGTGGATGTGCCAATCACATAAGACTGATTCACACGTCTCAAGGGAACCCCATTAATTTTGAAGGGACCTGAGAATTGAGATGAAGGTAAGAAAAACAATTGAGGTATTAAAAAGAGATCTACACTATTTGATACCTGATACTGGATATCAATGTCTATATCTCTCTCCTACTTGTTGGAATTTCAAAAATACACTAATACATTTTAAAATAACAAATGAACACATTTAAGACAGCAATTTTTGATGTCCATATATAATTTCTCTTAAAAAAAAAGGTCTTGAATCCTCCAATTTGGATATCACTTGCTATACAAGTATAGCCTAAGAACATACTCACAGATATAACAATAAGCATTACAGTACACATGTAATAGAGATAGAATTAATCAAAAAAGATGACATCTTCTAAATTTAAATACATGTAAAAAGTAAAACTAAATATTAAATTGATAGGGAAAACAAAAAAATACAGCTAAAAGAAACATTATAAAAACTATATGGAATTGCATATGAGCAACAAAGAGTAAATGAATTAACAACAAATTACCAGTTACAAGAAGCAATCCAGAAGGAAGCTGCTTCAGAAACACAACCCTCTTTCCCTTGAATCTTCCAGCAAGAAGAATCAGCACTGTTCCTGGGGTAATGCTGGCCCTGAAGACAAAATAAACATCCAAATCAAAACCATGTACATAGAACTAGATAAAAAAGAACAATAACGATGGTAAAAACAAGTCATTTCATCATTTTTCAATCTGCAGCTAGTAATCAGTAATTAGAATCAACAACAAATTAATCCAGATCTCAATTAACTCAAAAGATAGCATATAATTAAATCGAACTAAAAATGGAATACAAAGCACAAACTCTATTAAAACCTAAAAATAAAAATAAGAAAAGGAGAGATTCATGATGAAAGGTAACCTGAGCTTGGTAGGTTTAGGCTTATGCTTGTTAAGAAGGGGTTTCTTAACATCATCAGCAGGGTAAAATTTGGGTGGTTTCTCAGCAGGGGTTTCAGGCTTAGGTTTGGGATCATGGCGAGGTAAAACGCCGCCGTTTTTGGCCTTAATAGCCCAAATACCTCTCTTGTGGTACATCTGAGACTTTGAGAATTTTCCAATTCCCCTGATCAAATCAGGGTTTCTGCTAACCCTAGGTGCTCTCTCCTTCGGCGCCATTGCTGCTGCGAAATGCAAACCCTAGTTTCTGTCTCAGAGGTAATGAGAGTGAGGAAGAAACCGGTTGTGATATGTCGAACTAAATCTATGTAATGTATTGGGCCTTGAATTCATCAAACCGAATCACTGACTTAGGCCCACGGCCCATTTTTATCTATTTATAGATCCAAGCCCAGTTCATTGTTTCAATTATTTGTACTCAAGTAATAGGTTATATATAAAATACGTTATCTTATTTTAAGTTAATTGTATTATTATTTAATGTGTTTTTTTGTTTTTGTTATTTGTCATATGCTAGTTGGGATGAAATATTGGCTAGAAAAAGGATCATGTAATAGTTGTTGATTAGTTGAAAAAGTATTATTGAATCACTTGTTGAAAAAGAATTAAAATAGAAAAATTATTAGATGGTAAAGAGTTATCGGAAAGTTCACCTATAACTTAATCTGCTTTGCTTTTATATTCGGTAGAAGCATGTTTGAAGGAGTGCTTGTGGTTAATGAATTTGTTGATTACGCAATAAGGTATAAGAAGGAATTACTTACTTTAAGGTTGACTTTGAAAAGGTGTTTAACTTGATATCTTGGGAATATCTTTTCTTTGTTCTGAAAAACGTGAAATTCGAGAAAAAATGGATTATCTAGATGCGAGCTTGTGTATGTTCTAACTATATTTCAGTTATGATTAATGAAAATTCAACCATTGAATTTCAAGCTAAGAGAGGGTTGTGTCAAGGTGATCATCTCTCACTATTTATCTACCTGATTGTTGCGAAAGAGTTGTTGGTCTAATGTGTAATGCTTGCGCATTAGATTGTTTTCATTTTTTGAAATTTTCGGAGGAACTTCAGTTCAACTTATTACAATTCGCTTATGACATCATTTCATTGGGAAAAGTTGTTTGGGGCAATTAAATTGGTGCTTCTATATTTTGAAATCGCTTAAGGACTACGTGTTAACTTTTACAAGAGTAAAATCATTGGTTTTAATGTAGATGTTGACTTCTTATAAGCAAGTCCCACCTTCCTTGCTTGTAGAATCAATGTCTCCCCGTTCACCTTCCTTAGGATTCAAGTAGGTGTGAACCTCATAAGGTGCTCTTCATGGGAGTCTATTTTGCAAAGATGTGTAATAGACTTTTATCATGGAGAAGTAAAAGGTTATCTCTTTGTGGTCGGGTAACCCTTATTTACTCAGTTCTCAATTCAATCCCATTTTCTACTTTTTATTCTATGAAACTCTTATGGAATTTATTCAATATTTGATCAAGATCCATATGGTGTTTGTGTGGCAAGGTAAAAAGAACAAGAAAACAATTAACTGGGTAGCATGGTCCACCATTTACAAACCAAAAATTGAAGGAGGAATATAGGTGAAGCATTGTGAATTGTTCAACATTTCATCGTTGGTTAAATGGGCTTGGAGCATTCTATCAAATTCGGATTCTAAATGGAATAGGTGTTGGATGTTCAAATATTGCAATACAAAATGCTTCCTGCTCGCTACCTATTGGTTTGTTAACATCATTAAATCGTCTATATGGTGGAGGGATTTAAGACTATCAATGGGAGCTAGGGGAGTTGAACATAACTGGTTTAGTGACAACATATCATGCAAATTGGGCAATGAATCGTGTATACATTTTTTGAAGCATAAGTGGTTGGGATATTCGCCTCTTAACCTATTATAGTTAGCTTTGTTTGAGAACCCTGATTGATCAACTTATGGGTTTTAGGATTACCGTCAAACATACTTTTCTCAATGGATCCAGATATTCCAAAATTATTTTTATCGATTCTTTAATTTTATACATGCTTGATTTCCGTACCTAAATTATATATCATAATTTCTTGAGTATGTATGTTTTGATTAATTCGGTGTTAATCTAATTTCAACGTTATATTCCTACCCTTTAAGCCTTGAAATAAAAATAGAAGAATAATGTGTAAATATGATTCATAGGAATAAAAAAATTCCTTCAAATAATTTTATAAGACTTGAGTCAAACATGAGAACATTGCATCCCCCTAGTGATATTCTCAAGAATTCATCTTCTTCCAAACTTTGAAACAAACACACCCGAGAATCATTATCTCCTATCAACAAAATGTATTTACACAAATTATACTGATAAGAACAACGCCAAAAATTAAAATAACAACATAACTAATAGTAAACATTGTCAACAAAAAAAATTGTTGCACAACCAACAAATACTAAAGTTTCTTTCTATTCGCGTGATCACACTAGCAAATCACAACAACAAAAAATATTTTTTTCAAAAATATATGGGAAGATACATGTTGTTGAATTATAACAAAAATATATATTTTTTTCCAACATATATAGGAAGATACATGTTGATGATGTATTTGCTAAATAATTTTTTGTCTGTAAGAATAAATGGGCAATCCTTCTCCAAGTATGCGACATTCCCGAATAATGATGTCGTGAGTCTTCTTCAAATCAAAACGTATATTAAACATAAACACGATAACAAATATTCACCATTTTTTCATTGTTATTCTCTTATATGTGTGCTAAAATGCATTCCATTGCAAACTCAAACTCCTATAATCTCTTATCAACCAAACTCTTCCAGTCGTCAAGTCCTTTTAATATGCTATTGTCGCACTCTATAAGGAAAAAGGCTTACCCGACAAGCTCCTAACACGAGTAACCTCCTTTCATAAACGATCCCCTTCTTCATTCACTTTTTCATTCTTTCACTTCCATCAATTCCTTAATGTGGCTCGCAAAAAGGGTTTTGAGGTAACCTTCGAGCTCGATCTGTAAGAAGAGGCATGACAACGGGAGCGGGCCGGGGACGGTTTTTACCTCCTCCAAAACCCAAACCCGAATCCCCAAACAATCCTCGTTCCCCGCCCCAAACCCAAATGGAGATGGAGAATCAAAACCCAAACCTGTCCTAAACGGGTTCGGGTTGGGTTCGGGTATCCCCACTCTGCCACCATTCATTTAGTGAAATCAAATTTTTTAATAGAAATATTTATTTTTTCCAAAATAAAATTACATTACAAATAATAAAATAAAACAATCTAAAAAAATTTCATACATACATTTAAAATATCTTAAATAATAAATTCAAATTAAAATATCAAAACATTAACCACATATTTAATATTCTAAATTATCAAAAAATAATAATAATGTACATAATAAAATAAACGGGACGGGATTCGTCCCCATATTTTATAATCAAGGAAAACCCAAACCCAATTAAAGCGGGTTTTCCCCGTCAACTTCGGGACGGGTTCGGGTGGGTACCCGCGGATACAGGTTATGTCGCCATGCCTAGAAGACACCATAACATTCTAGATTAACTTTGGCGTTAAATCATGGCCTTCAATGATACGTGGTCCTTAGAAGAAAACAAAGGCTTCACGCACGTCTGCCCACCGAAAGAAATTGAGTGAAACAACAACAATATCACATGAATAAAAAGAAAAAATTATCGGGATTGACTTTACATTTAGTGGTCAAACACTCAACCTTATCATGGTGGAGAGAGCCACGATCAAGGTGGAACTTTAGAATGAAATTGGATTGACGATGACGTAGATTTCGCTCTCTGGATGGCAGTTAACACTATTGTTAGAGTGGAATTCAAGTTTCTAGCGACGGTAAACCATGCATGGAGTACAACTAGTGTGTGGTAGTAGATGATTGAAATTAGCGTTGTGGTTGGAGCAAAAAGTCTTCTCTATGGTGAAGCGATTAACCGGGAATAACGAAACCCTAGTTAAAGCGAAAAGTCTTCTTTGTGGTTGGAACTAGAATGTGTTGCATGTGAATTTTTTGGGTTCATATTAGCGACCGAAATAGATATTGAATTTCAATCTCTATATAAATAAAAAAATAATAAAATAATTAATGACATAAACAATATATATTCCCTCCCACATTATTTATAAACAAAAGTTTTATAAATTTGTTGACCTTAATTATAAACAAATGTCAATAGTTAATACCTTTATTTCAAAATTATCCATGCATTAAATACATAATATTTCTAGTGAATAACAATTTAATTAAAAATATATTAGTAATTATGTTGTCTCTTTTATGTGAAATAAAAAAAAATGCATTTAACTATAAATGCTTAATAAATATGAAAATATATAACTTTTTATAAATCAACTCAAAGTAGTATACATCATGTATCATATGTCTATCATATCAAATTAAAATGTTGTGAAAGAAAAACTTTAAAAGATTTTTTTTAAATTAAAAACAAAAAGTCTAATATTTAATAACGAGACTCCACTATTTTATTGACAACTCGTTCATTTACTCACCACATCACTAAATTTTTTTCAAAACTTCTTTTATTTATTTATGAAAAATGTGTAACATCTCATTTATAAATTCTTTTAATTAAAACACTTTTATTTTCATATTCCATCACCTATCCCCTTCTATTCCTTTAATTAAAAATGACGTATACTTATTAATTTATTTAGGTTGCTTCTCCATTTCATATATAATATTATATACTTATACAAATTATGCATCTACACCATACATCAAAATTCAAACTATTAAATTTTTATTATATTTTCTATCGCACACTCTAATTTATTTAAAAAATTAAATTAATTAATTTTCAAATAATTCGATAAACACTATGAGAGTTGATTCAATTTTTACAAAAATAAAATTAATTAATTTTTAAATAATTCGATAAAAAATTATGAAAACTAATTTAATTCCTATAAAAGTAAAAATAATTTTATGTCTCTTATCAATTTTTTATTTCTTATAAAAATAATTCAATAAAAAATTATGAGAACTAAATTTAAAAAAAAATTGTGTCTTATGATTTTTTTTTGTAATTATAAAGATACTATTTATTTTATTTTTCTTATACTAATCATAATTTTCTTCTAACAAAATAAACTACACTATAATATTTAAAATAAAATAGTCAAATAATACTTTTAAATAAACAAACAAATCTTAAATATTCTTTTTAAAATATATTATTTATTTATTTATATATTACAAAATTTACCTCAAATATTAAATCTCATTACAATGCTAAAAAAATATTAAACAATTCTTTCAAATTTAATTATAATTTTCAAATTGAGGAACAAATATTTCAAATTATTTCTAATATATTATTTGAATTATAATTGCATATACTTATTACAAATTAATCCATAAATTTTCAATTATAATTTATAATTCACTGTCCTTTAACATATTATTGAATTGAAATAATTAAAATTTAAAGAGTAATTCAATTGAATTAAATCAACTCTAAATATTGAAAATTAATGATGAAATAAAATAAATCTTCTATAATATTATTTATACAATTGTGACGGGAAAAAGTAAGCGAACAGTTAACAATTTAAAATAAAAACCCTAAAATAAAGAAAAACTCAGCAACTCCATCAAATAAACAAATAATGCAACCGCTGCTTTGCCCTTGTATCAGAGACAAGTTGGAACTCGACTGACCGGGAAACAGTTTCACCCGCCAAAAAAGAGTCAGAAACAAATTTTCTGATTTCTCTTCCACTTTCCGGCACCACCCGCGCGGTTACAATTCCGTCGCGATAACCGCCCCTGTCAAAGCCAACTGAGTCGCATCGGTTAATTCACAACACAGGCGTTGTTGCATACAAGGGAGTATCAAAACCTAATTAACTCATTCATGGAAAATCTTTTTGATGATATTGCTCCTACTCCTACTACACGTGGTAACTCCCAATTGAGAAACGAAACCTTTTTCTTTCTTTCTCATTTCAATCTATGCATTCCTTTTGGTTCATTCTTTATACCGTATTGTTTTGTAGCTAGACCAGGTGCCAGGTTTGCGCCTAGGGCTAAACCGAAACAGCCGCCTCGAAAGAATGTATCTGCATCAAAAGATGAGAACAATGTGCACGTTGCTTCATCAACCACTCACAATGAATCAGAAGGAGTTTCACAGATTGAATCTCATAATGCAGTTACTGTAGCTTTCTCGATTGAAGAACCTATCAAGTCTGGTCTCAATAATGGTGAGTTATGTTTTCATATTATTATTTGCATGTTTGAATCCAGTAGCGGATCTTGAGGGAAAATTTTGGGTGCCGCAAACTAAAATATATGTAAAATTGGTTCAAAATTTTGTCATAAATTGTTAGTTGACGTTGTGGTTAATTTTATGTCATAGCCAGTTCACCTTGTTATTGATGTAGAGAATGAATTGAATAATGTGGCTGCCCCGTCTACTATCTCCTCAACAATAGTTAAGGTGGATGAACTGCCTCAAAACGGGGAAGGTTCATTTCTCGGTACAGACAAAAATTTGGAAGTTGATAATTCACGGGAAGTTACCTTAAACGTGGGCTTCGAAAGTGCTTCGGGCGACAACAACACTGCAATACCTGAGAGTAACAGTCATTCAAATTTTGAGTTTGGACAGGTGGGAGAGGTACAATTTTGAATTTAATGGATCTTTTTCATGTAGCTATTCTGTTTCAGATGGGGGTAGTCAACTTATGGAGGATATTCTTTCCAGGTATTGTCTGCCGAAATTGAGTTGGATCCTTTCAGCAATGTCCTCCCTGATCCTGGCACTGGGAATGGTTAGTGATATTGGTATTATTGTAAACGTACTTCAGATACCTAAAAAGATGAATCATCTGTATTTGTTTTCAATGTAGCTCGTAAGTTTCAACCCAAGGTTAAGCCACGGCCTAGAGTCAGCAATACACCAGTTATTGCTTCTGCTTCATCTGGTGAGTTACCTCGCACAAATGATAAGTGTACCTTTACCCACTTCTGTAATTCTTAGGAAAACCAATTTATCTATCAAGTTTGATAGGCATTCCATTCTCTGAAAACAATAGAAGCTTTAAAGCAGTTATTCCTTCAAATCCAGATTTCCTGAATATGACCTCAGAGGCTGTAGTTCATGATGGAACTGGAGATTTGCTTTCTAGCTTTGATAAATCAGCTGCAGAGGTAAAGTTATATTTGCCATAATTTTTTCAGTTTCATTAATTTGCTTAGTAATGATATATTTCGTACCTACACCTATAGAATGCAGATATTCTTTTGGGGCTAGAATCACTTGATGGCATTCTCAACCAAGCTGCAACTGCTACAGGCAAGTTATTAATGCTCTGCAGTCACTTCTCAGTCTCCTATTTAGCTTGCATGAGTTTCAGTTGTTTTGTATTTCCATTTATTCTCTCTCACTCGTGTTTAATTGGCTCTCGGCCAATTGTAAGTACCCGGCACTGGGATTCTTCAATAATGATTGGAAAATTGTTTGCAGGAAAACCAGATCTTAAATCTTCCAATGTGAAGGGTACAGAGGAAAATTTTGTCCTTCCAGAATATGATAACAAAAGTAGGTCGGAACCACAGGTGAAGACTATGTGATTTATTAGATATGATAAGTTCCTAATACATACTATATAAATGATTTTTTGGTATAAAAATGAGCATGATTATTATTGGTTTCAGGAAGGTGCAAACTTGAATCCTGGCTGCCCAATTGACAATGTCTATGATTATCAATCCATGAAATCTGGCACTAACCCGACATCTGAAATTCCAAGGCATGAAGTGTTGACAAATTCTTCTGATAGTCCCACATTGGCCGACTTTTTGCAGCTAGATGGTACTAGAGAGAAAGAAGTAAATATCTGTTACTATGGTTTGTCATTTTTTTCTCACTTCTTTGATTTATGCATCTGATATTGTTGATGGTTTGTCATTTTATTTGCAATCTCTCTCAGGATGCTAATGAGACAAAAATATCTCTAAAGAAGCATAAAATATCGTCTATTGCTGTTGTGGATGATGACGGTGTTAAAACCTTAAGGCAACCGAGAAAACAAGCAGTTCGTAAACCCGCTAAAACCTCATTGAATGAGGCTATTGAGGATGACGATGTCCTCAACCCTCCTTATGATGCTGATGGAGATGAACTTGAAGAAAAGGATGATGAGTACGAAGTGGATTATTCATCCAAAAAGAAAAGAGCATCAACAAGTTCTAAGAAGAAATCCGTGGCTAAAAATGGAAAAACATCTGGTAAAAGGAAGAAGGCTAATGATGATATTGAAAAGGTTACTGAAGCACCTCTTAAAATTCGAAAAACATCTGGAAAACGCAAGAAGGCTAATGATGATATCGAAAAGGTTTCTGAAGCACCTCCTAAAAAGTTCCCGCATTCATCTCGACGAAGAAAAAGATGTGGTAAACTTATCAAACTATATATTTTTTAACTTTTGTCTATGATGACTATATTTTATATGCTTACTGTGAAAGTATTTTCATTTTCATAGTGGACAAGGCTCTGCTGGATGATGAATTTCTTGATCAGCGAACATTACCTATTAGGGATATTATTTTACTTGCAGAGTATAAGGAGCGATTGGCGGTGAGTATTCTCAACTATAATTATTGTGTTGCAATGCTAGCAATTGACAGTAGGCATTAGGGTTAAATTTCACCAACTGTTTCCATTTGTTTCTTGATGTAGAAAAAGGAGGCAGCAACTTCTAAAGTATCTTCCACCAATCAAAGGTACACTACGCAGCTTATAAGTGTATTTATTGGAGTATACATAGAGTAGCTAGTAACTTAAGAAGTTTTGGTATGTATATTATTTAATAGAGTTGGTTACTTTTTTGTTAGCTTTCAGTTAGACAATTACACAGCTCTCTACATGTATTTTCTGGTCAATGTTTATCTTTTGGAAAAAGTATATGATAAGATATAATTATGCAAATTAGCGTATACCACTAAAATTTAATGCATGATTCATACATTCTCATGCTATTGAAGTAAGAGATATCTGAAATTGTTGAGAAACTAACTCAACAAAGCAAAATTATTTTATTTTTGGGTTGTTGTCCGAGAGAGATGTGAATGATTCTATGAAGTCGTTCGGAAAGTCAATGTTTACCAAATGGATTGCCATGGGTTCAAGAAGTCCATTATTCTCATCCTTTAGAAAATTGGTTCAGGTGGGTCATGGCATGGAGGGTGGTAGATGTGACCAAGGCAATAGAAACCGGTCCGGACTGGCAGGTTATTTTATTGTAACCCAAAATGTGGTCATTTTATAACACAAAAGCTAGAAACAACAAATCCTAGCTTCCTTTGTATAATGAACGGCGAGAAAGCAAGTCTACACTAACACATGTCATCACATGCTGACTTAAACGAATTGCTCTCACTCACACCTTCGTACTAAACTGTCCGATGTGGGCTTAAGAGTTAAAATATGCCAAGCTATTATGAGTAGAAAATGTATTGGGGTATAATGAGCTTAGAATGAAACATTGACAAGGTGATGTTTGCATGTTACTGTTGCTGGTAATGATGAGCTGAGAAGCATGATTAGAAAATTATGAGGTGGTGTTCCTTTACAACGATTATGTGTAATTTAGGATTAAATAAACTTTGTTGGTCATATCAATTCACTAATATTGTAGAGTTGAATTTTTAAGTGTACGGTTATGAATATCAATTCACTAATATTGTAGAGTTGAATTTTTAAGTGTACGGTTATGAATATTATGATTTTTTTTTTAATTTCGTTATATATTTTATTAAAAAACTAGAAAAATATACTTTTCTCTTCATCACTTTCTTTGCCGGTCTCGAACTGAGCACCACAGGATTAAGGTACAACCTTACAACCAAGTGGTCTCTCAGGAAACTGGCCAGAAAAATATACTTGATTATTATCAATTGTATACTCATTCTAGTCAGCCCTTTGAACCTTGAACAGGTGCTTCCACTAGTTCAATGTCGGGTCTAGATTTGATTACCTTAGATGTGATAGTATGAGAGTGTAATTACACAAACAAGTTATATATGTTTAGTTCTAAGTTAGGAACTATATTGTATAGCTGTAATAACTTCCATAACTGATGCTGTTAATTAGTTACAGCAGCCACTCTAGTCTAAACTCTAAATCTCTATCAGAAACCCAAGTCCTTTTCCTGGCAGTTTATGATGAGAGTTAGCTAGTAAAATGTTAGTGATATACATGGAAGGTCTTTCTATTTTTTGTATTCATCAAGGCACTTCACCCATTCAGACCACAACTCCCTCTCCTCAGTAGTATTGAAAAAATTCACTTCATACCATCCATTGGCTGTTGTTACTGTCACTGTTGAGTCATACAATGTCCTATATATATTTCACTTCTCAAAATGTTTATATGCAGCGACAGGGATGTTCTTCATGAGGCTGATGCTAATAATGAAGAGGAGTTTTTTGGTTCAGATGATGAATTTAGAGACCCTGATGATTATGATCAGGCAAGTGAGAAGTTTACATCAACTGCTCCCTTGTTGAATTACCAGTCTTTCATGAACAAGGCACCTAGGGCAAAATGGTCAAAGCAAGATACAGAACTGTTTTATAAGGTATTTGCATAATTCTTATAATATCTGGCTTTGTTATTTTCTCAACATCTGTTATACAAATAGTAAATTAGTAATTGTCTTTTTTGGGTTGGCAGAATGGAAGGGCTTTTCTTTTTCAATAAATTAACTATTCATTTTTTAAATACAGGCTGTTAGTTTCTGCACAGATTTTGAAATGATACAAAAACTTTTTTTCCCTGATAAAACACGCCATCAAGTTAAGCTGAAGTACAAGAACGAAGAACGGCAACATCCTTTACGGTTATCTAATGCTGTGAATAATCATGCAACAGGTTCGACTCTTCAGTTACTTTTCTGTGTCGCTCATATTCAGCGTGTTTAATCTACTTCATGGCAAGATAAAAGTTCAGAATGGTTTATTGTTCTTTATATACTCCTTGACGAGCAAATAAAACTCTAGTGAATCAATTCTATACCCTTCTCTTTTGTAGATCTTTGCCATTTTAAGCTGGTGGCTGAGAGTCTGCAACAAACTTCTAATAAGGTAGAACAAGATACAGCTAGTGATGATGCCCCAGATTTTATGCCAGGGGAGGAGGTTGAGGACCCGACACCTGGAACTAATGTATGTACTTTCCTTCCTGGCAAATACTAATGACAATTATAACTGCCAAGTCTTTCCCTCCTTATTTATAGATTGAGGATGTCCTTGATTAAATCCATACATATGTAGCTTTCTGAAGTCTAATATTTTTCCCCATAATTGACCTTGCCAATTTTCCAAACTCTTGTTATCTGAATGCAGGAAGAGGTTGCAACAACTCAGAAGGACGACATCGGAGTTAAAGATCAGGAAGATCCCATGGAAGATCAAAATCTGGGGCAATCTGATGATAGTGAGGATGAGTTGCAAAAATGGGCTCAGTATCAAAGTGCTATTTAGTGATACGAATGATATAGCCAACAATTTTGATCTCATTTTTTATATTAAAGTTTATGCAATATTTTAGCACATTGCCATTTGCTTTGGCAAATCACTTTGTCAACTTCTAATTTTTTAGTCAAGGATATTTATTGACTCTGGTCTGTCAATTAAAAATTAATGGCTGAAATTAAAACGTTTATTCAGAAAAATAATATCCAAAATAATTACTTTCACAATTCTTGTGTCATGAACTGAGGTCCCTGCAACACCAGAACACCTCCGGTTCAGATTCCACGGCGGGGCTTATACGATGCCTATTAGAACCAAGGAACTATTAACTTAATTCAATATCTTACTTTGATTCATTATCTAATAAATAGTATTAGGCAAACTATAGTTTTTGGTCCTTTAATTTTACATTGAGATCAACTGTGCTTCCTCAATTTTGTTCAAATAGTATCACATAAGTCATTTTCAATTTCTGCCCATTTGACTCAAACGACGTTTGTTTATATATGTATGGCAGCTGACGTGAATTTGATATCTCATCTTCTTCGTTCCATCAAGAGATTTTTGTCATGTTCTTCCCTCTCTTGCTAGGTTTTGACTCAAATCAATTTGGGGTTCCTCATTTGTTAGAGGTCTACACTGAAATTGGTCTTGGAGATTGAAGAAATCATCAACAATGAATTTTGGACGCTATTCGAACCAATATAATTAGAAGAGCTCTGGAAGTTTTGATTCAAATGTATACACATGCTCGAATCTCCGATGGAAACCTATATGTCATCATGGAGACATGGTTGTTCTTCGCAAGGCCTCAACTGTTACGAACTTTGGGAAATAATTTTGGGGATATCGACATTTTAAGGTAAAAAATTTTTTGAAAAATTTCTTCTTTGCTGTGTGTTTTGATATAGACCATTTGCCAATTACACATGATTCTACACAAGCTGCTTGTGAATTTTTTGATTGGTTTTATGAGGATGTGGTAGATGAGAAATATCAATTTATGAAGAAGCAAAAGATTAGGTTGGAGAAGCTAGCAAACAAACTTGATGCAACAAAAATGGAGGTAGATGGACTGAAGCTATAGTTGAGGGAACTACAAATTCAAATGAAGAAGATGGTGAAATGGGAAAAATTTAGAAGAGCATATTTTGTATTGTTTTATGTGTGTTGGTATTTAGGATGTTGTAATAAGTGTATGAGATTGAAGATAGTTTGAATCTGTTTGTATCAGTTTGAATTGCATAATGTTTGTATCAATTAATGTTTCAAGGTTGTATCAATTAATGTTTCAAGGTTGTATCAATTAATGTAAGAACATCACCTGTTAATGTTATCAATTGACATCGATTAATGTGTGTCTGGTTTACATCAGTTTATCAATTGTGTATCGGTTAATTGTGATGTAATTAATGTGTGTTGGTTTACTAATTGTGTATCCGTTAATGTGTGTCTGTCAATTGTGTCAGTTGAAACATAAGTTGGTATATATCAAAATAGATAAAAACACATAAAATAAGAAACAATTGATATATACCAAAACACATTAGTAATATATGGTGTATACCACCAATTTTCTCCATTATAAGGTAGGTACAAAACACATTACATGGGTTCAAAGCACACTGTATAGGTATAAAACACAATTGACGTATCCAAAACACACGACATAAGGATAAATGTTCAAACTTAAACTAACTTATAACTTAAACTGAGTTCAATAGACAATATGACAGACAGGCTAGATTTTCTTCTTTGATGTTGTCGCAACCTGAAAAATACAGTGTGCGAAAAAAAAAACAACCGGCGAAAGAGAATGACAGAAGAGTCGCCACCGTGCGTTATTCATCCCAAGGGAGGGAAAGGAAACGCTCGAAGTAAACCTGAAAAAGGAAAGGACAAGACGGGGTCTCGCAACCAAATCTTGGGTTCGGGAGTCGGTTATGCGAAGGGAAGGTATTAGCACCCCTACGCATCCGTAGTACTCTACGGGATCCACTTATGCGGGTTCTGTTTAAAGGGTACGGTTTTGCCTAATGTGCTATTTACTAAAAAGGTTGAGAGAAATGACTCGCGCGGATGTCGCATCCACTGCATACGTATCTCATCTGAATATGAGAATCAGAGTCTTCGTAGCTCGGCTGACCTATGGGTTGGGGGTAATTGTGCTCGCTAAGACATCGCGTCTTATGCCTACGTATCTCATCTGGAATGAGAATCAGAGCAAGCCGTAGTTCGACTAACTACGGGGTTATGGATTATGTTACGGGGTGAACAACGTTACTACGCAATCTACCGGATGTTCGACCTTTGGAGACTTACTCGCCTGTAGTAGAAGGAGTAAACGTGTTGCTTTGGGTTTTAGGTTTTGTTTGCGTTGTAGGAACGCGCATGCAAAAAGGAAGTCCTAGGCGGAGGAACAGTGCTACCTAAATTGGCATGCAAACGGGAGACTATGCGAAGCCTCGCATCCTATGGGGAAACAATCACATCACACAAAACATATATCTTGAAATAGAAAAAGGTCACCAAGGGGCTCAAACATTGCCTCCTATCGAGGTCTTCCAGCTAAGAAACAGTAGAAATAAAAGGGAAGAAGTAAAATACCACACGGATCAAGATCCGAAGTTACAGCAATTAAAGGATAAGCGACCCTGAGATTCCCCCAAGCTGATGCCATCAAAGAAAACCAATCAGTACGGGAAATCGGAATAAACCTCCGGAGGGTATCCCTGCGAGAATATGTGAGCCCTCACAAAAACTCAACAAAAGGGGTTAGGCAAGCAGGATGAAATCAAAAGATAACAAGGCCATGGCAACACAAAGAACAGGTTAGAACAAAACGGAATAAAAGCAGATACTGTCACATTCGCGACTGCTTCGCCTAGCGAAAGCCTAGCGAAGCTTCGCTGCGTGCTCGCCTAGCGAAGCAGCTAGCGAGCACCTGCGGGATTTGGATTTCCCATTGGTACCTGCACGATGTTAAAGATTCCAGATCCTATGGCATTCACCTCATAAACGAAATTGTTAAACAGTCAAGGCATAAATCACATATTCATACACAAATATAACCCTGTGGGCCAAACCTGAGGTTACTTCATATATTCAGTATTCAACCCGAGGCATAGAGTAATAGGAACAGAGGCATACCTGATGAGAGACCTGTTAAAATTGGAAGACAAGGCCGGATTGGCGAAGCAACGTTTAGGGTTTGCGTGAGGCGGAATGAACTTCTCAGGGCTGCCCGAAGGTTGCTGCAGAGTAGTTCCTAGGTTTGAAACTCCACGTGAACTCCAAGTCTATTTCTCAGGGAATTTCCAAGTGTCTGAAACCCTACTGAAACTCTTATATTTATAGCTGATTTTCGTGGACTTGTGGGCTTGGAATGAGGGAGACCCAAGTCCAAAATAATTTGTTATATTTTAATTATTTATTTTAATTTTAATATTTTTTTTTTTTTTTTTTGAAAAAAAAAGAAGGGTAAATTTTGGGGTATTACAGCTGCCCCTATTCAATCAACTGGAGACCCGGAAGGAAGATGACAGCTGCTTTCGTGCTTTCGAGGTGTCAAGGGATTGAATACAATAAAAGCCCAAAAATTTGCACTGAAGTGAAATGAAGTAACAATGTCTGTCAGAATCGGCAAAGAGGTGGTCTTGAAAGAAGAATCCGTCTGGTACGGTGAGAGTCAGTCTGAATAAAGAATGTTAACTTGCATACCAAAATAAATGGTAACACAGAAATAACCATGGCCGGAATGCCGCTCATCAGTCTGAATACTGGAAAGGACTTCGATCTGAACATCGGAACACTGGCCGGGACGCCACTTCGATCTGAATATCGGAAAACTGGCCTGAATGCCACTTCGGTCTGGATACCGGAAAACTGGCCTGAATGCCACTTCGGTCTGGATACCGGAAAACTGGCCTGAACGCCACTTCGGTCTGGATACCGGAAAAACTGGCCTGAATGCCACTTCGGTCTGGATACCGGAAATTGGCCTGAACGCCACTTTGGTCTGGATACCGGAAATTGGCCTGAACGCCACTTCGGTCTGGATACCGGAAAACTGGCCTGAATGCCACTTCGGTCTGGATACCGGAAAACTGGCCTGAATGCCACTTCGGTCTGAATACCGGAAAATTGGCCTGAATGCCACTTCGGTCTGGATACCGGAAAACTGGCCTGAACGCCACTTCGGTTTGGATACCGGAAAACTGGCCTGAACGCCACTTCGGTCTGGATACCGGAAAACTGGCCTGAACGCCACTTCGGTCTGGATACCGGAAAACTGGCCTGAATGCCACTTCGGTCTGGATACCGGAAAACTTCATGCCTGTCAGCATCGGCAGAAATAGGGAATGATAATAGAGGCGGCGCCTGGGCCAATGACACAAAGTTAAGTCATGAACAATCTTCAGTCTGAGTACTGGAAACAACTTCTAGCTTATCACTTGGGATACCGAGAATGTTTTATGCTTACATGCGTATGTTTGAATTTTTCAATGGCGTAATGCTCCATGAAAATGGAAATGCTACGCGATTTGGAAGGATGCAATGCAATATGATTCTACATGCAGGGATGCGAAATGCTGGGTAGAATGCCAAGCCGAGGCAAGGGGATCTGCTGGGGAAATGATTACCATCCTCTGGGCTCTGGCCAGGCTGCTGGAGATACACACCACAATGAACTCTGTGGGGAGATGACTAGCCATGCGGTGTTCTGGCCATACCGAGACTCTGATCGGGGAAGGAATGGCATTGGAAGCCTGCTGTTGAGGAAAGCTACAATGGTTCTGGCAACCACGATTTGCGAGAGATGACTCAGCAGGGGGAGCAAACACTGATACGGTACCGAGGTTCTGCTTCAAGGAAAGAAACCATGGATCTGGCATTGGGACTATCGATCTGGCATCGAACTCTAAGGAGCAGCCACTTCTGCTGGAAAGATACAGTCTGGCACTGTCAACTCCGCTGGGGATATATAGTCTGGCACTGTCAACTCTACTGGGGAGTGTATGTCCTGAAACAAACGCTTGGGGAAGTACAGTGGTGAAAACCTGCTGGGGATTGAAGAATCCAACGCTCTAATTAGCTCTACAGGGATAAGACACCGAAGTCTGTTGGTGACTTCTGGGGAAGATATTCACGATCATCTGCAAGGGGATTTTAAAGAAATGCCCCGAGGGTATCTGTTCTGAATAGACGATCCAAGGCACTCAAAATTTACAGCAATTTTAAATGTTTACTGAGCATGTACCTGTAAAGCCCTTATGTGTCATGATGCAATGTTTATCAAAAATTCGGACGTCATTTTCGCAAACAAAACAGTAAAATGAAAATGAAAACAGAGATATACTGAATAACATGATTTTATTGATTGAATGGCCTCTGAATAGGCATTTATATTAAGAAGCAATCCCTGGAAAGAGGTAATCGCACAATAGATAAAACAAAATTAATCTAATGGCAATGTGAAGTGGATTTCTATTGGGTTCCAATTCTGCTATGACTTGCCCGTCTTCAAGATCCTCCAGATGATCAGCTTTCTGAAAGAGTGATTGGACTGTTTCCTATCCTTCAAAAATTTCCAGTCATTGGCACGAGATGAGATTCAGAGCTACTCAGAACGCAGTCCTTCGCTTAATCCCTAACTTTTGCCTGGATCGCCCTTTTCGGGTTTTCGATCCACCGGGATACCCATTTTTGCCTAAGTTGCCTTTTCAGGTTTTCAACTTACCGGGTGTACAATCTTTTTTTTTATTTTTTGATCCCTAATTTTTGCCCGAACCTTTTCATTTTCTTGGTTCGTCGGGATGCCCATTTTTGCCTGGACTATTCTTTTTACTGTCCAACGGGTCTATTTTATGCGAAGTATTTTTTAACTGCGTCTGAGTTCACAGGGGAAGCGAAGTCTTCACCCTCCATAGTTGCAAGCATTAAGGCCCCACCATCAAAAACCTTGGTGACAATATACGGTCCATCATAGTTAGGAGTCCACTTGCCCCTGTGATCTGTCTGAGGAGGAAGGATCCTTTTCAACACTAAATCTCCGACTTGGAAACAACGAGGACGCACCTTCTGATCAAAAGCTCTCTTCATCCGACTCTGATACAACTGCCCATGACAAATGGCTGCCATTCGCTTCTCTTCGATAAGACTCAACTCATTGAACCTTGTCCGAATCCATTCAGCTTCATCTAACTTGACATCCAACAGGACTCTTAGAGAAGGAATCTCCACTTCAACAGGTAGGACCGCTTCCATACCATACACAAGGGAGTAAGGGGTTGCCCCTGTCGATGTACGTACTGAAGTGCGGTACCCATGCAAGGCGAAGGGTAGCATCTCATGCCAATCTCTGTACGTAACGACCATCTTTTGCACAATCTTCTTTATGTTCTTATTTGCCGCCTCAACAGCGCCGTTCATCTTAGGACGATAGGGGGAAGAATTGTGATGCTGAATGTTGAAGTTCTGACGCAACTCCTTCATCATTTTGTTGTTGAGATTAGAACCATTATCAGTAATGATTCTTTCGGGAATCCCATAGCGACAAATAATTTCTTTCTTGATGAAACGGGCAACCACATGTCTGGTGACATTCACAAATGACGCTGCTTCGACCCATTTGGTGAAATAGTCGATGGCAACAAGGATGAAGCGATGCCCATTGGAAGCAGTCGGCTCAATCTTTCCAATCATGTCAATACCCCACATAGCAAATGGCCACGGCGAAGCCATCACATTCAGAGGATTCGGCGGTACATGCACCTTATCAGCATAAATCTGGCATTTATGACACTTCCGAGCATACTTGAAACAATCTGATTCCATGGTCATCCAATAATAACCCGCTCTCAACAATTTCTTAGCCATTGCATGTCCACCAGCATGAGTACCGAAGGAACCTTCATGAACTTCCTGCATTAACATGTCCGCCTCGTGTCTGTCCACACATCTGAGCAAAACCATGTCGAAGTTCCTCTTATACAACACATCGTCTTTGTTCAAGAAGAAACTGCCTGCCAATCTTCTCAAAGTCTTTCTGTCATTGTTGGATGCCCCTGCAGGGTACTCTTGATTCTTCAGAAAGCACTTGATATCGTGATACCAGGGCTTGTCATCGACTACCAGTTCAGCAGCAAACACATACGCGGCCCTGTCAAGGCGCATCACATCGATCCTGGGAGCATGGTTCCAACGAATTACCTTGATCATGGAGGATAGAGTAGCAAGTGCGTCTGCCATCTGGTTCTCATCACGAGGTATATGATACAATTTTACCGTTGTGAAGAAAGTCAACAGTCTTCTCGTGTAATCTCTGTAGGGGACCAGAGTGGGCTGGAGAGTATTCCAATCACCATTCACTTGATTAATCACCAGAGCTGAATCTCCGAAGATGTCCAGAGTCTTGATTCTCAGATCAATGGCTTGCTCAATGCCCAAGATACAGGCCTCGTACTCAGCTTCATTATTTGTGCACTCAAAAGTCAAACGAGCGGTGAAAGGTATGTGGGCACCTTTCGGAGTTGTAATGACAGCACCAATTCCACTTCCTCTAGCATTGACAGCCCCATCAAACAACAAAGTCCACTTTTCGTTCGGATCAGGTCCCTCCCCAACAACTGGCTCTTTACAGTCTTTCATCTTGAGGAACATGATGTCTTCATCAGGGAATTCAAACTTCATCGGCTCATAATCATCAATCGGCTGCTCGGCAAGGTAGTCTGACAGAATACTACCTTTGATGGCCTTTTGCGACGTGTACTGAATATCATACTCTGTTAAAATCATTTGCCAACGAGCGACCCTTCCGGTGAGAGCTGGCTTCTCGAATATGTATTTCACTGGATCCATCTTAGAAATCAACAAGGTAGTATGGTTCAACATATACTGCCTCAGTCGGCGAGCAGCCCAGGCCAAAGCACAGCAAGTTTTCTCAAGCTGCGAATATTTGATTTCACAGTCGGTAAACTTTTTGCTAAGGTAGTATATGGCATGCTCTTTTCGACCAGACTCGTCATGCTGTCCCAATACACACCCCATCGAGTTCTCAGTCACTGATAGGTACATTATCAGAGGTCTCCCAGGAATTGGAGGTATAAGGATTGGAGGTTTCTGTAAATACTCTTTTATCTTCTCAAAAGCCCTTTGACAATCTTCATTCCACCCGATAGCCTGATCTTTCCTCAGCAATTTGAAAATTGGCTCACACGTGGTTGTTAGGTGAGAGATGAACCTTGCAATGTAGTTCAACCTCCCTAAGAAACTACGGACTTGCTTCTCTGTTCTTGGCTCAGGCATTTCCTGTATTGCTTTCACTTTGTCAGGATCCACCTCAATCCCTTTTCCGCTAACAATAAAACCCAGCAATTTTCCCGATCTCACCCCGAAAGTACACTTGTTCGGATTAAGCCTCAGCTTGAATTTCCTCAAACGCTCAAACAGTTTCTGCAAATTCACCAAATGTTCTTCTTCTGTCTGAGATTTGGCAATCATATCATCAACATAAACCTCGATTTCATGATGAATCATATCATGGAACAGAGTTACCATAGCTCGTTGATATGTTGCTCCGGCATTTTTCAGACCAAACGGCATCACCTTGTAGCAGAAGGTGCCCCATGGGGTTATGAAAGTTGTCTTTTCCATGTCTTCTGGTGCCATCTTGATTTGGTTATAGCCAGAAAAGCCATCCATGAAGGAGAATACCGAGAACTGAGCTGTATTATCCACCAAAACGTCGATGTGAGGTAATGGGAAATCATCTTTAGGGCTAGCTCTGTTCAGATCCCGGTAGTCGACACACATCCGTACCTTTCCATCCTTCTTAGGTACTGGGACGATGTTTGCAACCCATGGCGGATAATTGGCGACTGCTAGAAACCCTGCATCCAACTGCTTTTGCACTTCTTCCTTTATCTTGACAGCCATCTCTGGTCTTGTTCTTCTGAGCTTCTGCTTGACCGGAGGACAACCTTCTTTGAGAGGCAAGCGGTGTACCACGATGTCTGTGTCCAGCCCAGGCATGTCCTGATAAGACCAGGCGAAGATGTCAACGTATTCTTGCAGCAATTCAATCAGCCCTTTCTTCACATTATCTTCTAAAACAGCCCCTATCTTGATTTCTCTCTTGGCGTCCTCGGTGCCGAGATTAATCACTTCAACAGACTCTTGATGCGGTTGAATGACCCTTTCCTCTTGTTTTAATAACCTGGTGAGTTCTTCAGGGAGTTCACAATCTTCATCATCCTCTTCTTCAGCTTGAAAGATTGGATTTTCAAAGTCGAAGCGAGCCGTAGCAGAAACGTTATCAATAGGATCCGGTGATGTGCATCTGCATGAGTGATGGTATGTGCTTATGAGTGTGAAAAAAATGTGGAAACTAAACAAAACATTGCCATTTTTTTTATTTTTTTTTTGAAAAACTGCAAAAAATAGAAAGACAGGGAACGAAATATTTGAATGCGAAAAGACGTCCTTTATTTATGTTAAAAAAATGCAAGTGTCACATAGACGGGCCCTACAATGAGTCGTTACGCCCTGGGTGGAACGTAAGACTTGGATATGCATGAATAAACAAAGAAAATTACTCTTCAAGAAGAGTGACTTGAATAATCTCTTCAGAAGACCAATTGTTGATGACTTCACCCGGGATCCTCGGACGCACCCAGTTGTCGATGTCGCAGTCACTATCCCCATCTTCTTCGTTGACAGCAGAGACTTGACCATACTGAATGATGCCAGCACTGGAGAAAGTGATCGGCCCCTGAAGAGTCTGAAGTGCTGAAGTTGTAGAAGTCAGAGTTGGCTGGTACCCAATCCCGAACTTATCCTCTTTCACTGGTAATTCCAACAGACGCCCCAACCGGGAGCAACACCTGAATCCACCACGGCCAGTGCCTGCTTAAAGGATGAGATAGAGGCACCCGCTTTAACTTCTTCCACTGGAGCTGCATCCTTGACTTGAACTGACTCAAAAGCTTGACACAGAGTCTCATGAATTTCACCTTCTACTTCTACATACTTGAATGTAGACAGGTTACTGACCAGGATGTCCTCTTCACCACAGACGGTGATAATTCGTCCGTTGACCGGAAACTTAATCTTCTGATGTAGAGTTGAAGAGACTTCCCCAGCATTATGGATCCAAGGACGACCCAGCAGGCAACTGTAGGAAGGACTGATATCCATCACGTAGAAGACAGTGTTGAAGGTTTGTGATCCAATCAGAATTGGCAATTCTACCTCTCCAAACACCGATCTCTTAGAACCATCGAAGGCTCTCACAATAAGATCTGAAGGTTTCAAGACCAAACCCTCTACTTCTAACTTCGACAGGGCCCTCTTGGGTAGCACATTGAGAGAGGAACCTGTATCCACCAGAACATGAGATAACATGGTGTCTCTGCATTCCAATGAGATGTGCAGAGCCTTGTTATGATTGCGTCCAGCTGGTGTTAAGTCAGAATCAGTAAAACCCAACCCGTTGCTTGTATGGACATTGGCAACGATCCCTTCTAGTTGGTTCACTGAGATCTCCTGAGGTACATATGCAGCATTAAGAACCTTCAGAAGTGCCTCCCTGTGTGCCTCCGAACACAATAGGAGTGAGAGAATGGATATCTTGGACGGAGTCTGAATCAACTGATCGACTACCTTGTAATCACTTTTCCTTATGATTCTCAGAAGCTCGTCCACGTCCTTGCGAAAGTGGGCTCAGAACCAGCTTGGGGTGTAGAGGTACCCTCATTCACGACTTGCTTGCCTTTGGTTTTCGCCACAGCATCAGCATTATCAGCTTGGGTAACCGGTGGTGAGAGCAATCTACCACTCCTGGTGAATCGCCAGATTCCACCAACATTATCCACTGCGGGACCTTCAAGTTCAGGCTTCTGACCCTCTTCTACTTTCAGTGGCCGTTCCACCTTATGATCGTGCGTATACACGCTCCCCCCATAATGCCACGGAATGGCCCTTTCACTGGTGAAGGGTAAAGGACCAGGGGTTGTGATGGTCATAGTAGGTCGTCGCACTGGTGGCGCGGGTTGCGCTTCTGGCACACTGATCTGATTAGTTGGATAGAAAATAGTTATAGTTGCAATGTCACAGTCGTACTCAGAAACCTCATTTGTTGGAGCATAAACATCCGAAACATCGGAATCAAGTTCAAATACAAAAGAGTCAACCATATTGGAAAGAGTAAATACATCATCATGGACTGCAGAATCAGCAGGAACAACATCTAGGAACTCTTCAGTAGCACCTTCAAACCCTTCTTCCTCGACCCCTTCCATAGACTCTCGGACAGACAAATCTTCAACCTGGAGGATACCCTTGTCGAGCAAGGCCTGGATACCCTGCTGTAGCTTCAAACAACCTCCACTCTGAGTAGCACAATCCAAACAACCCTTCCCACAACCGGGGAAAACATCGGCCTTCAGCAAGCATCCTTTGATATCCAACAATGGAGTCTTCAACTTCAACACATCCTTAATGGACTTGGCTTCTCCTTCTACAAATTAACATTCGCACCACCATGTTGCGGCATGGGATTGTTAACGACATTCGGAGCCGGTGCAAGGTCGATGGCCTTTGAATCTATGAGGTCTTGAACTACGTGCTTAAAAGCTTTGCAGTTCTCAATGTTGTGGCCAGGTGCCCCAGAGTGGAAACTACACCTAGCGTTGGCGTCGTAACCCACCGGAAGTCTACCAACAGGAGGAGCCAGAGTGCGTAATTGCACAAGCTGTAGTTGTTGAAGACTAGAAAGCAACTGGGCGTACGACATTGGAATGGTGTCGAAACACCGATCCATCATCCTTTGTCTCTGTTGATAAGCGGGTCTGTTACCCGGTTGTTGCTGTTGGTACTGAGCTGGTTGACGCTGCGGTGGTTGTTGTTGTTGTGGCACTGCAGCTGGAATGGTCACCGCCGCAACATACGGTTGTTGATGATAATTCTGAAAATTATTCCTTCTAACACCTCTGTTCTGATAGGAAGCCAAAGAATTCACTCCCCCCTCTCTCTGCTTATGCCCTCCAACGAACGACTTTTTTACCCCTGATGAGGATCCTCCTCCACTTTGGATCTTGCAGGTCTTCAGGTAATTCTCCACCCTCTCTCCGGTAGCGACCACATCAGCAAAGTTGGAAGCATTGCACCCCACCAGACGCTCCAGATAAGGTCCAGGCAACGTATTCATGAACATGTTGGCCATTTCTTTCTCCAACATAGGGGGCTGAACACGGGAAGCTGTCTCCCTCCAGCGTTGAGCGTATTCCCTGAAGCACTCATTGCTTTTAAGAGACAGATTCTGAAGTTGAGTTCTGTCCGGAGCCATGTCTGCATTATACTGATACTGCTTCACGAAGGCCTCCGCCAAATCCCTCCAGCAACGGATGTGGGCTCTGTCCAGCCTCATATACCATTCCAAGGATGCCCCAGCTAGGTTGTCCTGGAAGAAGTACATAAGTAGCTTCTCGTCATCAGAGTATGCAACCATTTTACGGAAATAGGCTTGCACGTGAGTCTTGGGGCAAGAGTTGCCCTTGTACTTGTCGAAGACCGGGACTTTGAATTTCGGTGGCACTCTCACACCTGGGACCAGCCCTAAGTCAGCAACGTCTACTCCCAAAGGATTCTGTCCTTCCACTGCCTTCAACCTCTCTTCCAATCTCCTGAACATGGGGTCTACGCCATGACCCATGCCAAAGTCTTCCTGAAGTGGGGGAAACTGATCGTCCTGATCATCATGAACGGGTTGTTGACCGGGGTTGGCGTGCGGGATCGGGATAGGCCCTGGTCCACTGGGTCCGTTAACCTCTCCAGCTGGAGGATCAGTCACTGTCTCTGGTTAAGCAGGGGGATTCCCCTGTATTATCTGCCTGAGCTCTTGTTGTCCCTGAGCCACCCCTTGAACCACATCCATGAATTGGGTCATGCGGGCCCTCATCTCAGCGAGCTCTGCTTGTACACCTTCCATTGTTCTCTGTTGATTCCTCCGGGTACCGTATCGGTGAATGCCTGAGTCAGCTATCCTGCTAGTGGAACACCAAACAATATGAGAACACCGCAGCGGTACCTGTTATGCAAGATATGACAATGAATATGTAAATGCAATGACATGTTTATCAATTCCAAAAGGTATTCTACCCCCTTGATTCCAGTCTCACATCAGGTGGGTAGTGCAAGAAGGCCGAGTCATGGATAAACTTCTGAGATCAAGATGTAATAAAGGGAAACCATCATACAAATGAGTTCAAGGAAAGGGTCTTAGCCAAAAATACATCAAAGGAGGATCTCCACAACAAGCCTGTGGATCATCACTACATAACACCAAAGCAGTAAGTAAAGAGAGGAACAAGCAAATCAGAAATCAGCCTCCTGTATGCAACCCATAAGGACCGTTCCTCACTTTATCCAGTAGCGCCACCGTGTCAGGATGCTCTGGAGATTCTGTCAAACGCCGGATAAGCAGATTCCTCTTGCGAATGATCCTATCCAGTTCGTTGATGTGTTCTCCGTAGTAATTCCCATCATCTTCTCCAAATACCTCTTCAAGTCTGGATTTCTTCAAACTTGCCAGCGTCTTGAGTTCTTCGATATATCCTTGAGCCTCATTGAGTTGATCTGTGATATAACCATTAGTTGATCGGGTACACAGCAGCTCATGGTTCTTCCCCTTCAGCAAAGTCTTCAATTTCTCTATCTGACCAGTCAGTTCAGCCACCGTCTCTTCCTCCTTTGTCTTCCGAGAAGTTGAAAATGCATCCCATCGCTCTTGCCACCCAGCTAATTTACCACGAGCATCCATTAACTGCTGCTTGACTCGCCTCAACTCAGAACTAGATGATCTCAAGGCTTCGTCTGTCTTCCTGAAGAAATTCACCTCCACAGCAAATTTCCTTTCGGCTTCCTCTTGCAATTTGACGGCTTCCTCCTTCTGATATTCTGACTCATGGAATCGATGCATACAGTCTTGCAATTTCTCCCTTAACTCCGAGTTCTCGATTTGAAGTCCTTCCGTGGTGTTCTTCAACTTGTCATACTCCTCTCGGCTCACCGTTGCTGACTGCTCGAGAGTAGGTGAATACAAGGGTTCTTCAATAGGAAACGGTAGACCAAACTCTTCGATTCTTCCTTGAAGCCATTCTCCATACTGAGGGTAAGCTCTACAATCTCCTTTCCCAAGAACAATTCTTCCTTTCTTGATCACCTTGAGCCAGGCCTCAGCTGTCTTACGGGATACCGTCAAATCAGGCGAAGAATGGAAAAACAGAGACTCTTCCACATCCTTTTCCACCGGCGGAGTTCTTAAGGCATATCCAAACTGTCTAACTGCAAGAGAAGGATTATAGTTGATTCCTCCTTTTCCTCCTACCAACGGAACATTCGGGAAGTTCCCACAACTGTGAATAATATCTGCCCGAAGCAAACTCCGGTCAGACCACCAAGAAATATCTTCAGCTCTCAACCCCATCAATCTCTTTGACCAACTCAACGAGTCCTTGACATCAATGAATGCTCCTGACTTGGGTAGGTGAGAACTGAACCACTTATAAAACAAAGGCGCACAACAATTCAACAATCCTCCTTTTCTATTCTTATTCCTGTGGTGCACTGAATGAAAGAAATCTCCCAGCAAGGTCGGCACTGGATTTCCCAACACGAAGAGGCGTATGGCATCTACGTCTATAAATTTGGCAACATTAGGGAACAAGACAATCCCATACACACAAAGAGCCAACACAGCATTGAAACCCCTCTGGTCACCATCTTCAAGCTTCTTCTTTGCTTCTCCCAATAAGAAACTCAGATGAAAACCGTTAACTTCTCCCTTCTGACACATATTAGCCTTCAAAACTGATTCCCTCAAATATGTGGTTGAAGCAACCATGCTGAGATCGGGCAGACACTCCGAGCTGTAGAATAGCAACTGTGACTTGATGGGAATTCTGAGAAAACTGACAATCTCTTCCAAAGTAGGGACCAAAACATAATCCGGGAATGTGAAGCACCTTAATGGAGGGTCATAGAACTGCAGTAGTGTGAAGAGAGCATCATGTTGATCTTTGGAAAGAACCGCGACGAAACTTAGAATTAAACCGTAATCCTCTCGGAATCCTTCTAGAGAACCAGGATCCATTAACTTCATCAGTTGTTGGATGGGCTCCAAACAGACCACCGGAAACTTGTAGGCGACGAGTCTCTTTCTGCCAATATCCATCTTAAGAGAACCAGAAAAAAAACCCCGACCGGAATCAAGAAGAAGATGTAAACCCCCTAGAAATGGATAAACATGTGTTAAATGATATGAATGCAGAATGATGTGATGATGTGAATGTAATGCAGCGGCGTGTCAATCAGGATTGCTGTATCTGCTTGAGCATTTGTCAGGTTACACTGTCTGAAGGGAAAACCACTGAGGAATATAATACGAGATCAAAGCACTGCTCCAGAAAACCAGGTTGGTCGGAGGTTAAGGTTTCCTGAATTTAGCCCGCCCCTCACTAGTAGGTTCTAAGAACAGAAGTTCGTCAACTTCAGCCCTTCAGTCGCGAATAATACGTTTACCATTGAAGGTTTGGCATTATTACGGAATAAAAGACCTCCACTGACTCCCCTCAACAGGACATCCTAAAGCAAGTTCCCAGTCTCGGGGTCCTCGGATTGATCAGCGAGAATGCGCCCACCAGAGCTAACATAATCACGTCTCGGAGGAGAGGCCTCGACTGAGTTCTCGGGAAATGGTCACCAGAGTCGAAAATTTCTAGGGGAATATTATGTCGTTACGGAACATCCGTAGGACATAGTATATCCAAGAGAAACCTCGTCTGGGTGTGGTTCTTCACGAACGACTTAACGCAGCAACATGCCACGCAAGCCTCATGAACATCCACTCTAAAACCTGTGTGTACACTCAAGCCTGGGTAATGGGCTTATCTCTCGTAGAACACCCCATCCCAACAAACAAACAAACAGCAGCAGATACAGCAAACATATGTACATGAATGCAATTAGGCAAATAAGTAACTGCACAAAAGAATGAACACTCAATAAACAAGAAAACACACAAGCTAGGAGGGACTCGCTTAGGGAAGATGGACCAGCAAGAGGTCAACTTCTAAAGTCCCCAGCAGAGTCGCCAGCTGTCGCAACCTGAAAAATACAGTGTGCGAAAAAAAAAAACCGGCGAAAGAGAATGACAGAAGAGTCGCCACCGTGCGTTATTCATCCCAAGGGAGGGAAAGGAAACGCTCGAAGTAAACCTGAAAAAGGAAAGGACAAGACGGGGTCTCGCAACCAAATCTTGGGTTCGGGAGTCGGTTATGCGAAGGGAAGGTATTAGCACCCCTACGCATCCGTAGTACTCTACGGGATCCACTTATGCGGGTTCTGTTTAAAGGGTACGGTTTTGCCTAATGTGCTATTTACTAAAAAGGTTGAGAGAAATGACTCGCGCGGATGTCGCATCCACTGCATACGTATCTCATCTGAATATGAGAATCAGAGTCTTCGTAACTCGGCTGACCTATGGGTTGGGGGTAATTGTGCTCGCTAAGACATCGCGTCTTATGCCTACGTATCTCATCTGGAATGAGAATCAGAGCAAGCCGTAGTTCGACTAACTACGGGGTTATGGATTATGTTACGGGGTGAACAACGTTACTACGCAATCTACCGGATGCTCGACCTTTGGAGACTTACTCGCCTGTAGTAGAAGGAGTAAACGTGTTGCTTTGGGTTTTAGGTTTTGTTTGCGTTGTAGGAACGCGCATGCAAAAAGGAAGTCCTAGGCGGAGGAACAGTGCTACCTAAATTGGCATGCAAACGGGAGACTATGCGAAGCCTCGCATCCTATGGGGAAACAATCACATCACACAAAACATATATCTTGAAATAGAAAAAGGCCACCAAGGGGCTCAAACATTGCCTCCTATCGAGGTCTTCCAGCTAAGAAACAGTAGAAATAAAAGGGAAGAAGTAAAATACCACACGGATCAAGATCCGAAGTTACAGCAATTAAAGGATAAGCGACCCTGAGATTCCCCCAAGCTGATGCCATCAAAGAAAACCAATCAGTACGGGAAATCGGAATAAACCTCCGGAGGGTATCCCTGCGAGAATATGTGAGCCCTCACAAAAACTCAACAAAAGGGGTTAGGCAAGCAGGATGAAATCAAAAGATAACAAGGCCATGGCAACACAAAGAACAGGTTAGAACAAAACGGAATAAAAGCAGATACTGTCACATTCGCGACTGCTTCGCCTAGCGAAAGCCTAGCGAAGCTTCGCTGCGTGCTCGCCTAGCGAAGCGGCTAGCGAGCACCTGCGGGATTTGGATTTCCCATTGGTACCTGCACGATGTTAAAGATTCCAGATCCTATGGCATTCACCTCATAAACGAAATTGTTAAACAGTCAAGGCATAAATCACATATTCATACACAAATATAACCCTGTGGCCAAACCTGAGGTTACTTCATATATTCAGTATTCAACCCGAGGCATAGAGTAATAGGAACAGAGGCATACCTGATGAGAGACCTGTTAAAATTGGAAGACAAGGCCGGATTGGCGAAGCAACGTTTAGGGTTTGCGTGAGGCGGAATGAACTTCTCAGGGCTGCCCGAAGGTTGCTGCAGAGTAGTTCCTAGGTTTGAAACTCCACGTGAACTCCAAGTCTATTTCTCAGGGAATTTCCAAGTGTCTGAAACCCTACTGAAACTCTTATATTTATAGCTGATTTTCGTGGACTTGTGGGCTTGGAATGAGGGAGACCCAAGTCCAAAATAATTTGTTATATTTTAATTATTTATTTTAATTTTAATATATTTTTTTTTTTGTGAAAAAAAAAGAAGGGTAAATTTTGGGGTATTACAGATGTGACTCTCTTTGTTTGTGTGGTCCTTCTTGTTGTTTGTCCAACTGCAGTCTTGGCTGCACTCAATCTAGTTGTAGGTCCTAGTGGTAAAAATGGTGTTGATGGCCTTCTGACTGGTAGCTTATTTGCCCTTCCATGAGTTGATTGTTGAGATGTCTCACCTTCTGTTTGAGATGCCCTCTTAACTGGTAGCTTTTTTGCCATTCCATGAGTTGATTGCTGGGATGTTTGAGTAGCTGGTTGTTGAGCAGTTGGTTGTTAAGTAGCTAAATGAGTAGTTGATTGAGTAACTTATTGAGCAACTGGTTGAGTGGATTCTTGTTGGGATGCTTGTTGACTAGCTAGTGTCACCTTACAAGTAAGTTTGTTGTGACTTGGTTTCTTGCATCTATTACATTAGACAATGAAACCAATTCTTCTCATGTCCATAAATGAAATACAACATACCTTTTTGTTGATCAGAAATGAAAGTGTATGTAAGACACTCATTTCTACCTCCAAGGTCATCAATAAGTAGCTCCAAAAGACATGTCTAACTATCCTTATTTTCGCTCTCCACTACTACAAAAACTATTGGTAGCATTTGATCATTGGGATCTCTACCTATGACTGCCAGGATTTGCCATTCACAAAGACCTTTCAAAAAATAACCATTAAGGCCTATGAAATATCTGCATAAGTTGAAGGTCTCCTTAAATACTACAAAGCGTATGTATAGCCTTCTAAAATGGGTCTTTGGTCATCAATACCTTCTTGAACATGTTGAACATTTAATTTTACTGTTGACCTTGAGTTTGATCTTAATATCCCATGACAATAGTCATAAATCCTAGTATAATCCTATTGGAAATAACCATTGACCATGTCTCTAGCTGCAAATCTAGCTCTTATGACCTTAGTCTTGATGACCCTTACATTCCACTCTTTTTATGCCTTTTCCTTTATATCCTTAATCTTCATCCTAAGATTATTTTTCAAAGAATTTTGAATCCTTTTGCTCAACCATTTAATACTCATCATCTTTATATTATACTCTCTACTACAATTATGAATGTCAACTACCTTCCTTAGTTGCAAAGAATCCTCATTAGGCGACTTATCACAATATGCTTCCCACTCACGTCCATCTTTACACCTAACCCTCACCCTTATATTGTCATTTTTAATGAACTTCAAATTTCTGCCAGATTGGACTGCATATGAGATTATTGCTTCCTTAAAATCACCTTTGATACTAAAATACATTTCCATATCTCATTTGTAATTTGACATGTTTTTTGTAACTTGAACATTGAGTACTTCTTTCTCCTAACTCCACTTTTATCATCACTCTCACATCCACTTTCTAGATCTTCACTCTCATTATCATTCCCTTTAAATTCTTCCTTGCTTTCTTCCCATTCTTCTTTATCTTTTTTGGTGTTCCCCTCTTGATCATATTCATTTACATAGTCAATTAAATTAGTCATTTCATCTTCCTCATCCAATTCATCATCATACTCATCATATTCATCATCAAAATCTACCTCTATTGCAATATCATAATTGAAGCCTTCATCCTCACTGTCATTAGAACTAACATCATCATGCACCTCACCACCGCTATGCACATTATCATGATTTGCCTCAGTTTCCATTGCCTTAGTTTCCCTTACCTCAGTTTCTATTGCCTCAGTTTCCCTTACCTCCGTTTCCATCATCTCAATTTCCCTTACCTCATTTCCTTCAACTCCCCATTAACTACTTCTTCATACATTGCAACAAGCACTTCTTCACCCTCATCTACAATCTACTTATATCTCATCAAGAGGACCATCATAATATTTAGGCTGAGACAATGTGTGTTGAGTATAGATATCAACGCTAAGATGCACCCTAATAAAGATCAACAATCTCTAAGACACCTTTGTCATTAACCAACATATTCATCCCAAATGCCGGATCCCTATAATATATTTTCTCTATGGCAGTATAACCTAAAAACTCAAAATAACACCACCTATCAACCTCTATTTTCAAATCAACATTTCTCCTCCTTCGTACATACTAAATTTCTCATTAATGAATTCACCACTGTGATGGATTTTTAGATGTAAATATTCATTCATTTCAAACTATGCTCTAAAATAGGAATTGCAGAAACAAACGGATTTAGAAGGATACCATAAACCCTAAAACTACAACATTCAAAAATTGCAGAAGAAACACTTCAAACATACCTCTAGTCAACAATGGTGTCTTCGATTCCACCTTGGAGGAATGTTTTCGCCTACAATCGCAGTTGATGCACTAGTCAATGGTTGTGCTAGGGTTTTTGCACGCGTTTTCTAAATGTGATTTATGAAAAAAAAAACCTTCACTTTCTTTCTTAAGGATGAACGATACATTTCACATGGACGATTTCACATCAGTTACACGTGTGCACCGGTTGTACACTTCAATTGACTTTGACTAATGAGGCATATATAAAGGATAAACGTGACACTATTTGAACAATTAAAGGATCAACTTGACCTCTTTTAAAATTAAGGGACAAAAATGGACCTTAAGGTAAAGCTAAAGGACAAAAAAAGGTATTTTGCCTAAATATTACTCACTTGTTCCCAATATAAGTGTCATATTTGACACTTATACATAAATTAAGAAAATATAATAATAAATTATATTTGTGGATTGATGTATTCAAATTAGCATTAACGTAAGATGAAAAGTAATAATTAAAAGTATTAAATATGAGTACAATTGAAATATGAAAATTAAAATTACATTGATAACTTAAAGTGAACAAATTATTTTATAAACATGACACTTATTTTGGGATGCAAGTAATAATTTTTAGTCTTTCAAAAACTATATTGTTAATTAATTTGGTCTTTTCTGTTAAATTTTGAGTAAAAATGTTAAGTTGTGTTTGTGTGACAATAGTTGGCAAAATTGGAAATTATGAGTTAGCATACCTGATATAAACATGTATTCCTCTTCATTCTAAAACATTTTCTGATATAAATATGAATTCCTTTTCATTCTAAAACGTTTCGTAAGATTTTGTATTTTGTTTTTCTAGGGTTTCCAATTCATCTTCTTCTTTTTTTAATTCATTCATCTTATCCTTTACTTATTCATCTTCTTAACAAATTTCTGAATTTGTATCGAACATTAACATAATCATATTCTTTTCGTCTTTAATTATGAAAATGTCAAAATTTTCAATAGTGGTTGAATGTCAAACAATCAGTGCTTTAGGGCAATTAGATGTGTACTTAGAAGACATAAGAGAAAGGAATGTCTTTGCGAAGAGGAATATGTTCTTTGTACTGTAATGGACATGAACAATTTGAACTTTGAAAAAGAAATTTGGGATTGTAGAATTTACAGAAATCACATGGATAAGGGCTATAATTTTTTCAAGTGATTAGAGGAAATTGTTGATGATAACGATCTGAAGATCGAAAGACAAAAGAAGAAAAAAATTAATTTGAAGAACGAGATGGTCTACATAATAGGATAATTGAAAATGTCAACGGTGCTTGGAGTTTTTAGTTTATGAGTGAATCTGGTGATATTAAAAATGTATTTTAAATTGATTTATTGTTAGGAAGTTTGATGTAACAGTGTGTTAGATTATTTTAAGAGTTATGTATTTGAAGTTAATCATATTATCTATGAGTTGTGTTGGTTTATTGTTACGGGTAGATTATGTATTTGAAGAAAATGAAATTCTACTATAGTTATAAGTTAAAGTTGTCTTGTATTAAGTTGGATCAATTTAAGGTCAATGAAAATTCAAGTTTTATATAATTTGTATTTATATAACCTGTTAAAATTTGTTAAAACTTGTTAGAATTTGGAACCACTTGGTTGGTGAGGAGGGGGAGAGAGAGAGAGAGAGAGAGAGAGAGAGAGAGAGAGAGAGAGAGATTTTGCATTTTATTCATTCATAACATCTCCAAGGTATATATAAAATTATAAGTGGTTTGAAACACCACCATGATAACCGATTACAACACTTGAATTATTAGATTTTTACTTAACATGCCATCTTAATTCAAGTGCTTCAAGTTTTCCATGCCCATGTTCATCTTCAACCTTTTGAACACTTCGATTGTGACCCCCTTGATCATCAAATCAGCCACTTGGTCTTCACTTCTACAATATCCGAATCTCAACCTTCCTTCACTAACAAGTTCCCTCAAGTAGTGAAACATCATCTCAATGTGCTTGCTCCTCCCATGTTCAATTGGGTTCTTAGTAAGATTTATAGCAGAAACGTTATCAGCCATGAGCGTTACAATATCACCCTCATCGTTGCCCATATCATTAAAAGTTTATGCCTTCCATTTGCAAGAATCCCTTTGCAACTAATCGAGCTTTATGCTTGATTATTTCACCCTTGGGATTTACCTTCACTTTGAACACCCATCTTTAACCAATTGGCTTATTCTCATCTGGTAGATCAACCGACTCCCAAGTCTTGTTCTTCTCAATAGATTCCAGCTCCTCCTTTATATCACAAATCCATTTTAGATCACTTAAGGCCTATTCCGTTTTAACGGGTTCAGATTCGGCCATAAATGCAAAATTGACGAAATCACCACCATGATTGACTTTGTTGTCTCGGAACAACTCATAATCTTGGCGTCTTGAAGGCAAATCTCTTTTCCTGGTTGATCTTCTTACATTCTCTTCAGTTAGAGCTTCGATGGGGGATGATTATGCACTTTCCAGCTCTATAGAAAATGACTTTTCATTGCCGTAACTGGTACAACTTTATGGTAACCGGTTACAGGCTGTTGGAACTCCTTAATTTCGTTAAAAATCACGTCTCGGCTGGTTACAATCATTTTATTCACTGCATTAGATAACTTGTAACCACCAGTATTGTGATAGCCTATAAGTATCATCGACTCTACCTTATCATCCGACTTCATTCCAAGCTACCTCAAAACAAGTCGATATGCTACGAAACTGAAAACCCTCAAGTGATTTAGGTTTGGTTAAAATCCAAACTATGCTTTATCCAGTGTTATTTTCTCAAACTTATATGTTGGACACCCATTCTCCCCATAACTCTTTCGGCAAGTTCTTCCTCTTCAACATGATTCTCACCATGTTCATGATTGATCGATTATTTCTTTTAGTAACACCTTAAGGTGATGCTTGATTCTACAACCTACATCTTTGCTGAATTTACCCTTATGTTACTTCTCTTGCACACATTCTTCACAAATTTCAGCCGGTATGTTGATCAATGACAGTGTTGTTACCATTTCGTTCTTTTGAAAAACATTGAGATCTCTAAAGTTGAGATCCCCAAGCCTATAATGCCATATTCACTCTTCTCAACTAGCCGCTATAGAAAGACACATATGCTCCATAACCTACGACTCAACCTTGAAAGTTATATTGACATCCATATGAGCTTTTAGGACAAAACCCCCCGTTTGCATCCATAATGTGTAGCACCACATTGTTCTCCATGTGAATATTGTAACCCTTATCAAGCAATTGACCAATACTTAGAAGGCTATACTTGATTCTTGGAATGTATAACACATATTTGATCAAGGAATGTCCACCATCCCTTCTCATGATCAAAACATCACCGATTTCATCGCCCGCGAGAGTGGTATCATCTGCGAACTTCACTCTATTCTTAATGGCACAATTAATTGTAACAAACTAATCATTCCTTCCCATCATATGAGTAGAACATACGGAATCCAAATACCATTGATTGATGCACTTAATTACCTGTTTTGTAGTCACCATTACATTTTCTTCTGCCTATAACCAGTTGCAACTTTTACGTAACCGATTACATCATGGTTCAATAATGTTTCCGAAATTGTTGTTATTGATGTCTCACAACCTGTTGTTGCTGCATTCCTCTCCAGTGATCATGACCAAGAGTGTGTTATCCTCATCAAACTCTTGTCTTGTAACCTTGGCTCTATCCCCTTGAGGTTCCTTCTTTTATTTGCACTACACTCTCTTACAAATTGATCAAACTGTTGACAAACAAAACACTGCATCTTGCTTTTGTCTATCCTTTTTCTTTCACCTCTAAAGTTACCTTGAAAAACATTTTTGTTGCAGCTTCTCTCACCCTTTTGACAATTAAAATTCTTGGAACTTCAGGATTCTCTTCCATAAAAATTATGAAAATTCCCTCTACTCTTCACGGGCCATTCTGTTTTCGATCTCTTGTTTTTCTTGTTGAAATGAGCTTGCAAAGCAATCTTGGCCTCTGCCTTATCAAAATTTATCTCCTCTATTCCTTGCTCATGTTCCTCAATAGAGATTTGTAGCTCTTATTTGCTCATCGTCACAAGAGCCTTCGATTCCTCAATCCCTACGACCACATTGTCAAATCTGGGCACTAAAGAGCAAAATTTTTGCAACAACATACTGCTTTGTGATTGTTACTCCACATACTTTTACTTGGTTCACCAACTGAGTAATCTAGTTGCGAAATCATTGATGGTCTCCTTCTCTGCCATTTAAATCAATTCAAGTTGACGTTTATGAGTTTGTAACCTCACCATTTTCTCCTTGTCAGCCCCTACATATGCATTCTTTAAGATTTCCCATGCTTACTTCGATGATTCACAACCACCGACTTTCTCAAAGTTATCACCATCCATACATTGATGGATAAAAAACAATGTCTTAAATTCTTTCTTCTTTTCTTCCTTTCTTCCTTTCTTCCTTATGCGTTGCTCGATGTACATCCAATTCACCTTCGGCAAGAGGATTCACACAGTTCTTGATCACTTCAAGAACATCTTGGTAGTCAAACAACACCTTCATTTCTTTATACCAATTGTTGTAATTCTTAGCATCAACGATGGGTAGGTTTGTAAGGATTCTTTCATTTAAGACATAATTCATGTTACACATTAGGTATTTGATGGATCGAACCAAACTCTTAATGCTAAATGTTAGAACTTGGAACTACCCAGTTGGTGAAAATGAAGTGATTAAGTGCGGATAAGGGGAGAGAGAGAGAGGGGGAGAGAGAGAGAGAGAGAGAGAGAGAGAGAGTAATTGATTGAGAGAATTTTCATTTTATTCATTCATAATACCTTCAAGGTATATATACAATCACAAGTGGACTGTGACATAAGTAAAAATCTAACATAATTGGAAATCTGAAAACTAACTACATGTAACCAATTACACAAAACCTATAACCGATTACAATTGTTTCAGAAAAACTAATACATAAAAATGGTAACTGATTACTGTAAATGTGTAACCGGTTACACCCTCGACTAAACTTTCTATTTTCAGCTTCTTTGACATTTTAACACAGTTGTAATCGGTTACACCCCTTTGGTAACCGGTTACACCTTTGAGTAAACTTTCTATTTCAACTTCTTTAACATTTTAAAACAACTCTAACCAATTACACCCCATTGGCAACCGGTTACAACACTTGAATTATTGGATTTTCACTTAACAAAAATGTGATTTATATTTTTTTAAACCTATTAAAAATTGGTTTTATAAAATTCTTGTTTATAAAACCTATTAAAATCTGATTTATAAAACATGTTAAATTTATGTTCAAAGGCCTATATAACTTCTTGAGTATTTCTTAATGCACCCTTAATACTTGTTAGCCACCACGCGGAATTATTTAAATGCTCTTAATTTTCGGAGATGCATATTTGAACACACCAAATTCTGAATGAACGTTGAAATATTTTGGAGATACATCTCCGTAACAATTTAAAACATTCAATACATCCCACTCAGAAGTCATTATACACTTGAATTGGACCAGAGATGCATCTCTAAAAATATTACGGAGATACATATCCGTAACGTCTTAAAACTTACTCTTTCATGTTATATTTTGTTTATATGAATTCAAATGAAGACTTAAACCATACCATACAATCGAAAAACAAAAATCTACCTACATAATTCTAGATGGTCAAAAAATGTCACACATAAATAAAATACCAATAAATGTCAAAATATCATACAATCGAGACCAATAAAGTAGAAAGACCTTCAAAATAAAATACAGACCATAATACTACCACTCTATACTAAGACACTACTGTGTATGTCTGACTACCTCTCCTCTACCTCCTCTGCCAGCTCTGCCTCATCGACCATCAATCCCATCCGTCCCCCGACGCTGTCTCCGGTATATCAATGCCCCCCGTGCCTCCGTCATGATGGCATCTAGGACCTGCCTCACATCAGACCCATAAGGGAGGATACCTCTGTCAATGCCTGTCTGCACAATCTCCATTATACGATGAAACCTAGGCAAGACATCCTTAGCATGATCTAGTTGTTTATGTTCATACTATAATGTCTCATGATGAGTAGGTCTCGATGGGTCTCTTGGAGCAGCCTGCACCATGTACAAACGTGACACTCTGAAGAACCATTTGATGTATCCTTCGACGTAGCTCCGATCGCTCTCAGCTATGGTAGACTGTGCCTTCTCTAGTACCATATGACTCTTATAATCATCAAACATGTCATTTATCTGTATACATGTCAAGACAGGAAGAGTATAGACAACAAGGTGTCTGGGAATGGTTTGAGTATAGTCGAACTGCCGCATGATGCGCTTAGGCAAATAAGGAGCAATGTGACGCGATCTGCATGACAACCATCCAGAATATAACACTAAATATGCCTTTTGTTGCTTATTTGTCACCCTTAGCTTTTCAACCTCCATTTTTGCTGCATCAATTTCCTTGTTTAACTTTTCAAACTTACATTTTTGCTTCATAAAAAATTGTTCATTCTCATCTCCCACTTCCTCATATAACCAATCAAAAAATTCACATCCAACTCGAGTAGATCCCAATGTAAATCAAGAAATCAAAGAACAATGTTATACCATAGTTTGTCAAGAATGAAGTTTTTTTTTTTGAGAAATCTTATCTTAAATTATGGATAATCCCAATATTTTTTCTTCCAAAATTGCTAAATGTTGTTGCCATGCGAATAACAACTATGTCTCCACAATAACAACTAGATTTTCATCGTAGATTGGAACTTGTGCATACCATAAAATAAAAACTTCCATAACTCTTCAGTTTCACAACAGATGAACAATAACCATAACTCATTGTTGATAGAACTCACGATTTTAAAAAAAATGGGGGATGAAACAATAATGAAAGTTTTATCCTAATTCTATTTAGGATTCATTCTTTTCTACAAAGATTTCCAGAAATAAAGACAAAATTAAGAAGATGAAGAATGAATGCCAATTCAGTTGTCACGAATACAAAAATAGACACCATTTGAGACAATTTGACAGAAAGAACTTATATGTCGCTGTTGTATAAAGAGATAAGAGATTAAACTAATTCTTATAAAAGTGAAATACCAAAATAGACTCCAAAATAAAGATAGAAGACCAAACAAAAAATATATAAAAAAATTTTAAAATTTTTTTTAACTAAAAAACCGATAATAAGACTAAGTATTCTCTTTTTCAATGTATTAACATATTTTATTTTAGTATAATAGTAAAAAGTAAAAACAAAGCTACTATGAAATTGAAAAAGTATTTAAATTAACCAAAATAACACATTTTAATAAATTTTTGTAGGTAGGCGAATTAACAATAATTATTTATAGTTTTTTTGAAATATATTTTTTAAAATTACTGTATTATAAATATCTAACAACTTTTTTTTACCTATTACAATAATAATTATTTATTGTATTGCATCTAACAATTTCATTAAATTAAACCTATGTAGAACAATAATTTTTTATTCATTTATAACAACCGTATTTTATATTTTATTTTGTACAATATTTTCATTTGAAGACAAACTCAGCAACTCCCTGAAATAAAAAAAAACATTGAATGAGAAACAAGTTGGAATTGAACTGAACTAGACTGACCGGGAAACACCAGGCACAACGAGTAAAGAACTCGTCCATCTTTTCCATTTCCCCAAATTTCCGATTTTCCTTCCACTTTCCGGCACCACCCGCGCGGTTACAATTCCGTCGCGATAACCGCCCCTGTCAAAGCCAACTGAGTCGCATCGGTTAATTCACAACACATGCGTTGTTGCATACAAGGGAGTATCAAAACCTAATTAACTCATTCATGGAGAATCTTTTTGATGATATTGCTCCTACTCCTACTACACGTGGTAACTGCTACTTGAGAAACGAAACCTTTTTCTTTCTTTTTCATTTCAATCTATGCATTCCTTTTGGTTCATTCTTTATACTGTATTCTTTTGTAGCTAGACCAGGTGCCAGGTTTGCGCCTAAGGCTAAACCGAAACAACCGCCTCGAAAGAATGTGTCTGCATCAAAAGATGAGAACAATGTGCATGCTGCTTCATCAACCACTCGCAATGAATCTGAAGGAATTTCACCGATTGAATCTCATAATGCAGTTACTGTAGCTTTCTCAATTGAAGAACCTATCAAGTCTGGTCTCAGTAATGGTGAATCATGTTTGAAGCCCCTTTTCTTCATCATATATAACTTTTAGAAGTCTTATAAGCTGTGGCATTGTTTGGAAGTGCTTATAATATAAGTTATTATGTATAGGCTATTTCCATAAAGAGACATAAAACAAAGTCAAATTGAATTCATCTAAATCTATAAGCTATTATCATATGCTATATACCATAGAGCTTTGGGAAATAAGCTGAAAAGAACTTGTAGACATGTCATAAGTTGTTTAGTAAGTTCTCCCAAACAATCTCACAAGCGTTTATGTTAATAGATAAGTTCAATTAAGCCAATTGAAACAGACTTTGATTCATTTCATATCTATCATGAGATTTAGTAACAATATAACCAGTTCACTTTGATAATGTTGTAGAAAATGAATTGAATAATGTGGCTGCCCTATCTACTATCTCCTCAACCATAGTTAGGATGGAAGAACTGCCTAAAAATGGGGAAGGTTCATTTCTTGATACGGACAAAAGTTTGCAAGTTATTGATAATTCACTGGAAGTTAGCTTAAACGCGGGCTTCAAAAGTGCTTCAGGCGACAGTAACACCGCAATACCTGAGAGTAACATTCATTCAAATTTTGAGTTTGGAAATGTGGGAGAGGTACAATTTTGAATTTTATGGATCTTTTTCTTGTAGCTTTACTGTTTCAGATGGGTGTAGTCAACTTATGGAGGATATTCTTTCCAGGTATTGTCTGCCGAAATTGAGTTGGATCCTTTCAGCAATGTCCTCCCTGATCCTGGCACTGGGAATGGTTAGTTATATTGATGTTATTGTGAATTTACTTCAGATACCTGAAACGATTAATCATCTGTATTTGTTTTCACCGTAGCTCGTAAGTTTCAACCCAAGGTTAAGCCACGACCTAGAGTCAACAACACACCACCTATTGCTTCTGCTTCATCTGATGGAAAGAGTGGGCCGGAATCACAGGTGAAGATTATGTGATTTATTGGATATGATAATTTTCTAAATATATGATGCTAAATAAATGATAATTTTTTTGGTATAAAAATGGCCATGGTTGTTATTGGTTTCAGGAAGATGCAGACTTGAATCCTGACTGCCAAATGAATAATGTCTATGATTATCAATCCATGAAATCCGGCACTGATGCACCATTTGGAATTCCAAGGCATGAAGAATTGACAAACTCTGTAGGTAGTCCCACATTGGCTTACTTTTTGCAGCAAGGCGGTACTGGAGAGAAAGAAGTAAGTATATGTCATTATGATTTGTCATTTTTTCCACTTCTCTGATTTGTGAATCTGATTTGTATATGATATGTCATTTTATTTGCAATCTTTCTCAGGATGCTAATGAGACAATAAAATCTTCAAAGAAGCATAAAAAATCTTCTACTACTGGCGTGGAGAATAAAGGTGCTAAAACCTCAAGGCAGACAAGAAAACAAGCAGCTCGTAAACCTGCTAAAAGCTCATTGAATAAGGCTATTGAGGATGATGATGTCCTCAACCCTCCTTATGATTTTGCTGGAGATGAACTTGTAGAAAACAATGATGAGGACGAACTGGTTTGTTCACCCCAAAAGAAAAAAGCATCAACAAATTCGAAGAAGAAATCTGTGGCTAAAAATGGAAAACCATCAAGAAAACGCAAGAAGGCTACTGATGATATTGAAAACGTAACTGAAGAACCTCCTAAAAAGTTCCCGCATTCATCTCGGCGAAGAAAAAGATGTGGTAAACCTATCAGACTATATTTTTAACTGTTCTCATGATGATTATATTTTATATGCTTACTGTGAACATATTTTCATTTTCATAGTGGACAAGGCTCTGCTGGATGATGAATTTCTTGATCAGCGAACATTACCTATTAGGGATATTATTTTACTTGCTGAGTATAAGGAGCGATTGGCGGTGAGTATTCTCAACTATAATTATTGTGTTACAATGCTAGCAATTGGCATTAGGCATTATGGGTTAAATTTCACCAACTGTTCCATTTGTTTCTCGATGTAGAAAAAGGAGGCAGCGACTTCTAAAACATCTTCCACCAATCAAAGGTACACTATGCAGGTTATGTGTGTAATAGCTAGTAACTTAAGAAGTTATGTATATATCTGTTATTTGATAGAGTAAGTTAGAGCTGGTTACTTTTCTGTTAGCTTTCAGTTACCATTACACAACTCTACATATATAGTCTGGTTAATGTTTATCTTTTGTAAAAATTATATGATAATATATAACTATGCTGCAAATTAGCATATACCACTAATAATGTGTGATTCATACATTGAAGTAAGAGATCTCTGAAAATGTTGAGAAATTAACTCAACAAAGCAAAATTATTGTTTTTGGGTTGTTGTTGGAGACATATGATTTCCCTGCACAAAATATGGCTTTCACAGTAATCTGCATGGAATATGGCTTTCACTTCTCAAAATGTTTATATGCAGTGATGGGGATTTTCTTCACGAGGCTGATGTTAATAATGAAGAAGAGTTTTTTGGTTCAGATGATGAATATAGAGACCCTGATGATGATCATCAGGTAAGTGAAAAGTTTACATCAACTGCCCCCTTATTGAATTACCAGTCTTTCATGGAGAAGGCACCTAGGGGAAAATGGTCAAAGCAAGATACTGAAATGTTTTATGAGGTATTTGCATAATTCTTACAATGTTTCTTAAACACTGTTATACAATTGCCTTTTTGGTTTTGGGGAAAGCGGCGGGATGGGGAGGAAGGACTGTCCCTTTCTACAAATTAACTATTCATTTTTCAAACATAGGCTGTTAGGCAGTTTGGCACAGATTTTTCTATGATACAACAACTTTTCCCTGATAAAACGCGTCATCAAGTTAAGTTGAAGTACAAGAAGGAAGAGCGGCAGCATCCTTTACTGTTATCTGATGCTGTGAATAATCGTTCAAAAGGTTAAACTCTTCAGTTATTTTCTATGTTGTTTACTCTACTTCATGGCTAATCGTTAATTTGTTAGTTTAATGGTTTATTGTTCTTTATATATTCCTTGACGAGGGAATGCAACTCTACCGATTAAAATCTATACTCTTCTGTCCTGTAGATCTTTCTTTTTTTAAATTGGTGGTTGAGAGGCAGAAACAAAATTCTAATAAGGAAGAACAAGATACCGCTGGAGATGCCTCAGATTTAATGCTGGGGGAGGAGGCTGAGGACCTGACACTCGGAACTAATGTATGCACACAGTTTTTTTTTTTGTCAAGTTGCCTAGCGGCTGGAATTCACCTTTTAAAGGTGAACAAGTGGGATGTTGCGGGTTTGAGCCCGCGCCCTTATAACTGATGTCCCTGCACAGCTACCATCTGAGCTGGCTTAACGGGACACGCAGTTTTGTTTTATCTTTTTAATGTCACTATTCTTTTGATGCACTTGTTTTACGGTCATTTTCTTATATAATAATGTCATATTTATCAAATATTTATTGCCTGATGTTTTCATGTGGAAATATAGAGTTTAACTGTTTTTTCTACCAAAATTAACATTTTGACTTGGTTCAGTCCTTCGTTTCTTGAAGCTCTTATCCTAGATCATTAGCTATCTTAGGCTTCAAAGTAACAGCTAGCTGAGTTATTTTTATTGCTGCAAGGATGGAAAATAACTTGCCTTGATCTGTTGTTCTCTTGTTTCTTTTTGATAAAAAAAATTTTATTTGTTATTTTGTTCGTAACTATTCCATAATTGACCTTGCTAATTTTCAAGACTCCTGTAATCTGAATGCAGGAAGAGGTTGCAACAACTAAGCAGGAGGAGGAACAGGAACAGGATCACATAGACATTAGAGATCAAGAGGATTCTATGGCATATCCAATTGCAGAGCAATCTGATGATAGTGAAGATGACTTACAAAAATGGTCTCAGTATCAAAGTGCTATTTAGAGTTAAAGAATCATAACAAACAATTTTGATCTCATTTTTTAAATTGAAGTTTAAGTGATATTTTAGTTTCTTTGTCAACTTCTAAATTTTGTCCAGGATATTTATTATGTCTCTTTTATAAGATGAATGTATAATATTGATTTATGAGTTTGATCAAATTTTGTGGTTTAAACAATTGTATGGTGGGTATAGCAGGATTCATATCCGTTCTATTTGCAGAAATAAATTTGTAAAATCTACTTATGACCATTAGTGTCTCAATTTTTGTGTGACTATTTTAGAAGTCTCAATAGGTAATGTCATTGCAAATCAGTCATCATCACCATCATCTTCAAAATCATTAGACGCTTGCTGCATCTTGTCATCAGTGTCAAATTCTTTCATTATTTCTTCAAAGTCATCAATGTCTTCTCCATCTACATATCATAATATTTGAAGAGGTTAATAATTAAATTGACAACTGGTTACCAAAACATTATATGTGCATGCATGCACACACTTTTAAATTACATAAATTACCATTACTAACTGTTCCGTTTGGGAATTAAAAATAGATGCTTTAACTCCACGAAGAAATAAAAAATGAAGATAGTTGGATAATTGATGGTCTTGTGCGGTGATTCCGATCTCTTTTGCGGTGGTGCGGGGTGGACACGCATAGTTAATATTCTAAAGTTCAAGTCAATTCAAGATTTAAGGTGAGTATAGTGAAAATGAAGATTATATATTGTACCTTGTTCTAGGCATGTGAATTGTTTTATATTTTGGGTCAAATAGAGTATATTTGAGCTTGTACCTTGTTCTAGGTATGTGTACCTTGTTTTTAGTCAATTGGGCCTTTGGCCGGTCGATAACTATTGCTCTTAAGGCTTTGTCGGACACTAAAGAAGTCGAGGGAAGCCTTACGTATCATTGACCGGCCTCCATGCCGTGATTCGAAGCAGAATGTAACTGAATCGCTTTGGATGAGTTTTGAAAAAGTAATGGGGAACATGCGCATTTAACGTGGTTCCATTATTGAAATGCTTCGTCACTCATTTCTGACACGTGTGGTGACGTGACCAATTAGGGTATGACACAGTTTATAGAGTGCTTGAATGCACTTGAGTCGGCGTGTGTCCCGAAGTTGAAATCTAACCGTTGGTCTCGTGATTCCTTCACATAGTTGGTCTTGGTCTTTCAGCTGCCTTTGTTTATAAATAGAGTGAGTTGAGAATTTGAAAGTTTTTTCCGACACTTTTAGCATTCAAACTCAGAGTTACTTTCAATAGAAATGTATGTAGTTGCATGTCTCTACTATCCGATTATTTTGTTGCTTGTCTTATTGCTTTCATCTGCGTCTTTATTTCGATTAGTTGTATCTTCTTCATGATTGCATTTCTCATGTTTAACATGCATACAATTTTGATTAGATTTGACGTTGAACTAAATGCTCTTTGATAACATTTGATAGTGAAATGGAATCACCTGACAAAATTTGATTCAAGGTAAAATCTCAAAAAACTTTTGAAAATCTGAAAATTTGAAATTTTATAAGATTGATTCGAATCTGACAGTTTTACACTGAATTTTTTATCTTGATCAAATTGGACATTAGCCCAACTCAGCAATATGATCCTGATCAAATATTTCATTTCATCCTGACCATTTTCATGGGAACAAATTTTGTCTGATTTGACTCGAATAAGAACTTTTACATGATTCAAATCAATTTCATTTTTCATAAATCATAATTGTTTATGCTTGATTTGATTTCACAAATCATGTCAGTTTTGCGCCATTTGATTTGCATCACATTTTATTCCTGATTCGAATCATAAGGCTTGTGATTCGAATCAGATTTTCTCTGATCCGAATCAATTGACATATTTTTCAAAATTAGGTATATCTTCCATTTCACCTTATTTTTGCTCATTTGATTAAAATCATATTTTTCTTGATTTGAATATAACTACCTTTTTCAACCATTTTGTGTGCTTCATCTTAAGCACATATAAATCAATTTTGTCATCATTCTACATATAACATACATCATACTATTAAGATTTTTCAGTGTGATTTTGTGTGAAAATCAATTTTCTCTGTTTTGAGTGTTCAAAGTATTGCTACGAATTTCTCACATCTTCAACTTCAATTGAGTTCAGATCTTGATAACGAGAGTTCTGAGATTGATTGAAGGAGGCGCATACTTGAAGCTAACCATTCTTGCAGATCTTGTTGAGTTTTCAGGTTGTTAGAAAGAAAGAAGGATTGTTAATGGTGGTGACAATTTCCATTGAAAAGAAGTATGTTCTTCTCTCCAACATTGTTTTAGTAGTAACTACAGATAAGGCAGAGTTCTTCTCGGATCTTCGGACAATATCGTCACTCAAGGAATCAGTAGGATCAAGGGGTTGATATCTACACACGAAGGCTTGGAGAAGAATTGATGTTAGTGGAAGGTTCAAGAAACGTATTTGAGTAAAGATTACGTAGAAGAGTTTGACAAGTTTGCTAAATACAAGTCAAGATCCAAATTAGGAGATTTATTTTCTCAGCTATAAATTGTGGATCGGTGATTATATGAACTCTTGAAAATATTTGTCAAATAACAAGGAACTATGCAGGTTCCAATGAGAAATCATTGAAGAATGCACATATGCCAAGGGAGGACGAACGTCGAAGCACTATAAATCTCGATGCCATCTTTCTAACTCTACTCTTGCATTTATATTCATAGTGATTGCATGATAGTTTTTTCAATTCGGTCGTATTATATCGTTTTGTTCTTGATACCAATTAATTACATAAAGCTTAGGTTTTGTTGGAATTGGACAACTAGTCAAGCTAGTATTGTGATTGATAAATCTGAAAACTGATTGAATTTAGGATTCCACATATTGAATCAATTGTGTACACTTCTTGTGACTACATAGCTTGAATAAATTAATACAAAGTGTTTCAATGTTTATAATCTTGGATATTTGTGAAACGAATTGTGTGTTTGCTTGATCATAATCGATTATATAATTTTCATTTTCACTTCAAACCTTCCGCTCACAACTCATTTTTGAAAATACTCTGATTTTGGAAAACATCGGTTGCAACGACTTCACATTATTAGGAGTCTCTTCACACACTAAACTCATGTCTCTGAATTGCTCAATCAATTTCAATTCTCGAACCATAAGCATCGATATATGCAGCGACTTCCTACTCAACGCATTAGCTACAACATTACCTTTACCAAGATGGTAACTCAAGCAAAAATCACAGTCCTTCAAAAATTCAAGCCATCTCCTCTGTCTCATATTCAACTCCTTATGATCGAACAAGAACTTCAAACTCCCGTGACCACTGAACACTTCAAATCTGGAACCAAATAGATAATACCTTCAAATCTTCAACACAAATACTACGACTGCAAACTCTAGATCATACGTCCTCTCATGAACTTTCAACTTTATAGAAGCATAAGCCACAACCTGACTATTATGCACCAAAACACACCTAGACCCATCTTCGAACCATCGCAATACACAACAAAGTACTCACCTGAACTCGACAAAATCAAAACTGGAGCAGACGTCAACTTCCTCTTGAGTTCTTGAAAACTCTCTTAAAAATGCACATCCCAAATATAAGCTTGACCATTTAGAGTTAACTGTGTCAAAGGAAATGCCAACTTCGAGAAGCCTTCAATAAACCTCATAGAGCAACCAACCAAACAAAGAAAACTTTTGATCTCTGTAACAGACTTCAAAGTCTCCCGCTGTAACACATCATCTACCTTTGACGGATCAACAAAAATACCACCACTAGAAATCACATGACCAAGGAAACTCACTTCTCACATCTAGAACTCACACTTAGACAACTTCACATAAAACTTATTTTCTTGCAAGGTCTACAACATAACTCTCAGATGCTCTACATGCTCTTCATCAGACTTCGAATATATCAAAATATCATCGATGAACATGACCACAAACTGATTTAAGTATGGGTCACGACATGTCATATATTAATTACACAACAACTTCACCATAATCTCACATCCATTCACAATAATATACAAATATATATGTAATGCGACTCATGACACAACGTGACACTTATGCATGTGGTACCAACTCAACAATTGGTTATCTCTGGAACCGGGTCCCCCCTTCTAAACCCATGAGCTCCTATTCTGAGCTCCAAACCCCCTTTTATGCTTGGGACAATCCACTAGTCCCTCTTCTGAACTAGCGAACATGCCTCTTTCAACGACATAATATAATGATGCATGTCCATACAAATCGATGCAACAACAAAATAATGTTCACGATCCCCCTTCTGACCATAAACAACATGTATTTAGACACAATAGTTATACCTCCTTATGAATTACTATCCACCAATAACAATAATGATGCACACTAATAATACATAATTAATCGCCATATAATCATGCATTTCATACACAATACGAATCATATTCACACAACATACCATCACCAAACACCACCACCACATAAAATATATATTCACATACAATACTCAATCATGTTAAATCATTCAACATTAATTCATCATTAAGCATGTAGAATAATTCACACAATTACATATACACTGCACAACATATACTCACACATCAAACATATATTCCCACAACACTCAAGCATATCAACTTCTCTCATTGAACACATCCAAACAACAACCAACATTCGCTGGAATCGGAAATAGATCAATAATTCAACACAAAGAAAATACCCATGTTCTATTATCCTCGCCAGGCGAGCACAACAACTCGCTGAGTGACATCTCGTTGGACGAAGTTCGTCCTTGCTAGGCGAGATCATCCATACCAGAAACTTAAAAAACCCGATTTTCCACTATTAGAGCCCTACTAAAGCTCCAATTTCCAACCCTAATCGATCCCAAACGCCCATAAAATTATATTACAGGTTATAACATAATCACAACATGATAAGTCACATAAATTACACAATTGATTCACTAAATTCATCAAAGTCATATTTATGATCAAAACTTCAACAACTCTAACAATGACATAAACACATGCGCAAAAATAAAATAATATACATATAATTCAACATACAAAAATTGAATAATAACACCTCAATTCACCAATTTGCAGAATCACACATAATCAACAACAAGCTATGAACAATTCAAACAATCCTTAAAGAGAGTAAGGACCTATCTTCTCTACCCTTCATGCTATACACTCATATTAAATCCATTTCTCCCCCTTACCTTAGATTTCTTGTAAAAACTCAAAATTGCTCAAGGTTCTTCTTTTCTCTTCAAGCCTTAGCCTTGCCCTTGCCTATTTCCTCCCAAGTTCTGTTTTCACCTACTGTTTTTCTCCAAAACTCTACTAAATACTATTTATACCTAACCTAATTATTCCACATTTTTAATAATTATATCATACCTAACCTAATTATTCCCTATACTTTTCCTTTATGTTAAATCATCCCCAACTCCACTAATTCTCATTATTTTTCTTATTTAATTTATGACTTAAATAGTCTTTTGGTCCCTATAAGTTGACGTGTTTTTGTTTTTCGTCCCTGTATCTTTTTTTCTAGGAAATAATCCCTGAATGTTAAAACTCTTTTGGTTTTAGTCCCTAAAGTTAAAATCTACGGGAAACCTGCAGATTTTCCTGCAAATTTAAATTTAGGGACTAAAACCAAATGAAATTCAACATTTAAAGACTTTATCCTGAAAAAAAAGATACACGGACGAAAAGTAAAAACACATCAACTTACAGGGACCAAATGACTATTTAAGCCTTAATTTATTAACTAAAAACAACAATTATTTCTAATTATTCAATGATTCTAATCCTTCTACTACCATACCAAGGCTCTCACTACACCCCATTAATGCCCCACATGCACGTACAAATCACCATACATATTAAAAGTACACCAATACCAATTAATTAAATAAAAATGCTAATATTCTGATTAAATAAATTAATCAAATTCCGGGGTGTTACACCAATAATTTCCATGTGTGTGTTGATGTAGGCGACATGCCCATATGGGTCGCTGCACCCATCAACCTTAGAAAATGAGGATGACTTAAAATTCTTTGGTACCAGAGACTCCCATATTTCATATGAGAGAAGATAAGGTTCTATTACTTCAACCAATTGTGTAGGGTTAACCTCCTACTGACATTATTGGATATGAAGGATGTTATCCTCCAAATTTTGATTTTGGCGCTGTAAGTCGTCCATGGCAGCATGCATCTCTGCCATGGAATTTTTCTCGTTGTCAGACTCATAATTAGTTAGAGTTCCTTCCTTCTTGTTCATCATGATGATGAAGGTGTTAAATGCGAGGACAACAATCTAGCTGAATGTTGTAACGATGACCCAAATTAGTTTTATCGGGCCCCACGATGGCTGTAAATTGTATTTTGCTAAAAGTACAATATGTAACAACCCCTAATAATTAAGGATCGTCAAAGGATTTTAGGGTGTGTTACAGGGTTTAGAGATAGCTTACACATGTATGTGAGAAGATTTGTATATGTGGTATCTCCTTAATGAGATTGGATCCCTCCCAGGGTTGAGATATTTATAGAAGTCCCTAGGTCTGGATCTCAGATTTCCAAGAAGTAGAAACCACTTCCAGGAACATGGGAATGGTGAAGTTAGTCCCCTATTATTCATGATGGTGTGATATGTTTCCTCTTGACTCCTTCTTTGCACTGTTGTGGATTGAGACATATCACTTCCACATTTCTCATTGAAGGTGACCAATATGAGAAATGACCATCACATCCAATTGTTGTGCGCTTTATCTAATAAATGAACAATGATGAAGGTATTGTGGGAGAGGCGATAACTCGTTTCCCTTCCAATTTTACCCTTTTGGGCATTTCACAAATATACCACTATAGTTATCATATGATTTATGTGGATAAAGTGTTTTTGCATATCATAAATATTTTCTTCAAGCTTCATTCGGAAGAGTTCATATTCACGAGTCAACTTGTTCATACATGCCCTCTTTACTTAGGTAATACCTTCATGGATAACTTGGAAGGTGTCCAACATTTTTTAGCAATCTCACAATGCAAAACATGCAAAAACTCATCAAGTCCGAGAGCGGTAATGATGATAGGTTTAGCTTCAAATTATGTTGCATTTTTCTCTTTCCTCTCTGGTCAAATCATGATCCTTTTTATTTACCACAATATCATTAACTTGATGTGTGGGGACAAAATGACTATTTTTCACAGTATTCCACATTTTAAAATTCATCTCTTCTATGAAGATTTTCATTTTCTCTTTCCATGGAGCATACCATTCTCCATTAAAGGATGAAGTTTTGTTAAGTGAATCATTTTAAGTCATTTCCTGCCGAATGAGATGTTTAGTCTTGAGCAAGAGTTAAACTCTAATGTCAATTATTGAACAAATAACTCCAAACACGAGAGAGAGAGAGAGAGAGAGAGAGAGAGAGAGAGAGAGGAGAGAGAGAGAGAGAGAGAGAGAGAGTTGTAAAGTGTAGAAATCATGATTAATTAAAAAAAATTCTTTTACTTTGAAAACAATTTATGTTAATGCAGTGATAAAGAGAGAGAGAGAGAGAGAGAGAGAGAGAGAGAGAGAGAGAGAGAGAGGATGAGTTGTAAAGTGTAGAAATCATGATTAATTAAAAAAAAATTCTTTTACTTTGAAAACAATTTATGTTAATGCAGTGATAAAGAAACAGAAAATAGAAAAAAGGAATTAGAGAGAAAAGAAAACACATCAATGGAAATTAAAGAGATAGGGATATAAATATTGCACCAGGATTTATAGATGATCGACCTACCACTTGACCTACTTCTCTCCTCAAGAATTTCTTTTTGAGGGTTCCACTAAAATAATATCTTGAGTTATTATGAATATGTCCACGAAACTTATTACAAAGATGAGAGATTTTACACATGATGATCTCCAAACCAAACCGAGCTTTTGATAGTTGACCTCACAAATCAAACTGAGATTTTACTGGCTAATCTCTAGAATCAAACTAAGATTTTACCAAGACAATCTCAATAACCAAACATAGATTTTATCAGGACAAACTTAAGAACTAAAGATATCAAACAAGATAATTACACTCTTGATGAAAAATACTTAAGGACGATCACCAATACAACCAAACTCTCACAAGTATTTTTCACTCACAAGACATTAAGATGACTTTAGTGAAAAATAATAAAAGGATAAAATAAGAAAATGATAGTAGAAATCTGAAATCTAGTGTGATTTGAAATGAGGAAAAACCTCCTTTATATAGAAAAAGATATAGTTCAAAAGGAAAATGATTCATGGACTTTTTAATGCTCATAATCAATTATGCCTATCACCTAATCTATTATGCAGTTCAATATGGAAAATTTTCAATTTTGACATTAATAATCGATTAGAAGCCGTAATAATTGATTAAGAGGCGTTACGAAAAAAAAATATCAATTAACCTTAACGTGCTAATCGATTATCTGGTGTAAACTACACTCCGAAAAGTTTATTCAAGCTAGTAATCAACTAGCTACCCGCGTAAAACATTTTCTACTGATTTATAAAAGCAGAGAGGCTCTAAAAACATTTTATTGTGTATGTCAGAGTTGCATTAGAATCTTAGGAGATACTGTTATACTTTTATAATACATTGATCACTAAGACATATGATTATACGATCTTTCACACTTCCTCTCTTTCAGAACCTTGAAGCTTCAATATCACTTGCTAGATTCACCATAGATTCATCACTTCATCTAGGATTTGACTTCTTCTATCTAATGAAGTTTGATATGACTTCTTTGACAAACATCATCACCCGAGGTTGCTTGATCAACAATCTTCATTGACTTCACGAACACCGTTTGACATTAGACCTATCAACATCAAAACCACTAAAGATCATCTGCAGATGACTATTTCTGCAAGCACATATAGCTCCACACGCATGTCTCGTGTTTTTTGGAGTGAATTATAATAAATTTGTGTGTTCTTTCATTTATCTCTTTTCTCTTTTATTTATTTTGTTCACTTGTTTAGCATATTGTATAGTGAAATAAATGACTTATTGTAGTCTTATAAATTGAAAGTAATAAATGAATGGATGAATATTATTTAATTATGATAATTTATCTTTATGATAAAGGGTACTACTCCACCCGTCTCACAACGTGTCTATTTCTTATTTTTATTCGTTTCAAATTATTTGTCATCTTATTTATTGTATTTTAATTCGTATAATTAATCCAATACCTATTATTAATGAGATTATTTTAGTAAATGACATGCATTTTATAATTGAAATCAATCTAATCAATCATTATCTTAAAAAGTATAAAAATGTCAAAAATAAGTAATGCGAGAAAAATACATTGGAATTGAAAATGGTATAAATTTCATCCGATGGATTATGCTCACACTCAGGACAATCTAGAATATAAAATTCTTAAGATAATCAAGAATGAAACTATTTTAGATTTTAATTTTTCTCTTTGATAAACAAACACTTTGTACTCAATTCTCGAAACAAGAAAAGAGAATGGAAAAGAAAAATCACTCGAGCAAAAGGAGAAACTTAAGATTTAAAATCAAGATATCTATCCGAATCAACATACTAATCAATCTATTAAAAAAATTACAATATAGTTAAAAAATTACAAATCCACAAAATACACATCAACATTATTATGTTATCACCACCAAATCAATAAAAAGCAACAAACAAAAAATAAATCACCACACAAGAGTTGCACCACCATGCATGCATTACCTAAGTTGCTGATGTTGCGGTGGCAAGAAGGCAGCGATGTTATACATGGCCGTTGGTATAAGTCCACCACAATGCCTAATCATTTCTTCCTTAAGCTCGCTAATATCCCTTTCACTCCTTCCCCTTGTCGCCGCATCTCGTCTTTCCAACTGACTTTCTAGCAACGCTATCTGCTTCAAAAGGCTTTTCACCTGTTGTTCATTTTAACAAAAAGAATCTTTTATCACAAGAAACATACGACACACAGACACCAGACACCACATCGACTCTGACACGTTGATAACAATGTCGAACACTAGATATACCTTTCTGTGAGGCCATCTTGTTAATCCTGCTTTGCGGCATGTTTTCTTGAGAACTGTTGGACAGAAGTCCACCTTTTCCGATGCTTCCTCAATAGGTAGATGAAAATGATCGCATAAATCACTCAATGTCAATTTTCCCGCTTTTTTTCTCTGTTCTGATAGGTCCTTTTTATCAACTGTTATGGTAGGGGTTCCATTCTCACACATTTGCTCTTGTTCTACCATCTCATCTATAAACATAATAATAACCATTCAAACTCACTTAAAGTATACTAATAACAAACAATTTACCATGATTTCCGGGACAAACCTGAATTATTTTGATTATTATTATCAAGACCCTCAATGTTAAAATCTTCAATCCAATCCAGTCCAGTGCAAAGAGTCTCGTAATATGAAGACAAGGGATCTTGTAGAATAAAATATCCTGCTAAAATACGATCCATGCAGTATTGCGCCAGAAATTTCTTTATTTCATCAAGGTTTCTCATGCTAAAACTGATGAAAATATTTTGATTATTTAAATTTTTCATGACATACAGCAAATAATTAAAAAAAAGAAAGTGGTATTACTATAAGACTTAGAACATACTCAATCATTTGGTTGATTGGTGGGTTTCCATTAACAGGTGTCTGATGATGAATTGCATGTGTAATCAAACCTAGCCTTCCATGAATCTCAAGCTTTTCAAATTGAACACCTATTCATTCACCATAAAAGAAAAACATGTATAATCAATAATAAATTAATTATGATCTTGATCTATGAAACACAGACACCAGAAATACGACCATAGTAATACATAATAATTTTAAAAAATTATCAAATAAAATGAATCATAGATGTTGGTGGCAGTGGCACATTGACATGGCCACAAATTTTTGCGAGGTGTCGGTGCTAAAGAGATCTTGATATATGATTGAAGACTAACTAACCATTAGCATGTATGATTTCTCTGAGAACTTGACAACAACTGCAAAAATATGGGATTGGTGCGGGTGGCCATTGATCAAGTGTCATTGCATCGGTTTGGTTCGGCAAAATCGGAATCTGATTTACCGGTTGAATTCGTTGATCCTCATGCATTTGTTGTGGCATTCCATCGAAAAATGAATCACTGACACTATCATGGTGATTTTCTTGAGACATTGTAGTGTAATTAAATGGATCATTATTAGTATTACTACCATGGTGATTTTGTTGGAATAGTGGAGAGGAAAAATGATCATTAAAGTTAGTACTATGTTCCTGTTGAAATACTGCATGGTGATTCTGGTAGGTTAGATTATTGTTATTAATGGATAAATTGGTTGGATTTTCTTGGGACATTGAAGTGGGTCCAATGTTAATGGCTAAATCGTCTAGTGTAGGGTTACTCATAATGAAGAAACTTGGATCAATGGAACATTCATAGGGGTCATTGAATTCATACCTGAGATCTTCCATGTTTGAATTTTTTTTGTTATTATTATTTATGGTGGTGTAAATTTTTTTTTTGAAAATTATGAAAATGTTGTAATGGCGGCGCAAGAAGAAGAAAGCGCCGCCACTGAGAAGAGTTTGAGACAGATTAGTTGAATGATAGAGAAACAGAAAATGAGAAAAACTGATTTTTTGTTTTAAGAAATGTGATGGAATTTTATAAGGGTGAAAGTGGCTGAGTGAACGGTAATTATAGTTGGAAGCCGTTTCAGTTTGAGGCTTTTTGAAATATTTTGATTTTTCAAATTTACTTTTAAAATTTCCATGTGAATGAAAAAAAAATCATTGTCCCTTGTGTGCCCATCATTCCCCTAAAGGAATTACAAAATCATAACATGAATATTTAATTTAAGATTTTTTTTTTGTGTTTTTCATATAAAAAAAATTCATAGAAAATGTAAAAAATTTTAATTGATTATTGATTATAAAATTTTTATAACACGGATCATTTATTTTGACTATGGAAAAAAGGAGAGATAATAAATTTAATTTAATTTATAATTATTTTATTTTAATAAAAGATAAAAAATGATTTTTTTTCTTTATAATTTGAAACAAGAAAAACATGTTTATTATTACTTGTATTTTGGGAAAGAGGGATATATCATAGGCATATATTACTTTTGTGAATGAGTTCTCTCTTGTTCAAATGAAATCCTAGTTAGTGTTTTTTTAATATAAGTCTTGCTAAAACACAAGGTTATAGTTTTTTTTTAAAGTTAGATGAATGTGTAGTTTTTATTAGAGGGGATTGTTTAGATCTGTTATGGAAAATTGAAATAAAAATGGAATGGGGTGGAGCAGACATAGTTAAGAGATAGTTAAGGGTGCATGTCTAAAATCTTAATCTGTTCTAGAAAACCCGAATAAAAATAGGACGGGGCAGATCAGACATAATTAAGGGTGCAGATATAAAATCTTAATTCATTTAAAAAATTGAGATTGAGGCAAGACAGACTCATGAGCACTACACTTTTTGAGATTAAAAATGTAAATATTTATGTTAACATCCGTACCAGCAAAAGTCCACAAAAAATCGAACATAGCAGAACAGACACATTAAAGGACGCAAGCTTAAAACCTTAATCTATCCAAGTGCGGGCAAAATAGACATGCTGACGGATTGGGTCCGTTTTGCCACCCTTAATTTTTATGATTAATATATTTAATTTGTTTAGTTAGAACACAAGTTACCATTAATTTTCTAATATTACAAGTTTTTTATAAGCAAAGGCAAATTAAATAAAAAAACACAACGGATGCTCAACCCAAGTTACAAGATACAAAACTATCCTAAGAAAAAAAAACACGACAATGACTCAAGATCCAAGGCAAGCAGTCGAGTTTTGACACCAAACCGACCAATCTAATACCCAACTTAAGCTGTTAAAATTCGTTAACCACTCCCACAATAAAAATTTAATCAACCCCAACACATCAAAATCTGATAAAACTCCCCCTTTGAACAGAATTGAATTTTAACATATCCAAATTCTCCAAGCTAGTCCAAATATCCAATTGAAATCAACACTAAACTTAGAGTTTTAGCTCGACTTTAACAAATGCAAGCAAGAGCGCAACGAACCTAACTAGCACTCGAACACCATATCTAACCAAACCATAAACCTATTCCAAAGAGAACTGGTGAAAACATTATGGAACCTTGCTTTGCAGATGATATGCTTTTAACAAGGACATTAATTTTTGATGATGACAACTAATATGATAAGTCAAACAATGAATGAATAAACAGATAATGATGTAAATCTAAGGTTTGATAAACTAGACTATGCGATGATGGCAATCTAAATGAAATACAAGCTAAAGCCTTATCTCAAGCTACACATGCAAATGCTCACACAAGAAAAAGCATATGGCTAAATCTTGAAGTAGTATGATACCTTCTATTTTAGTAGTTAGTGAATAAATTGTAAAGTAAAAGAGCTTTATCTTAAAAGCGCATGGATAAAAGCACACACGCACACACAAAAATGATTTTCAAAATAGTTTTTACCAAACAAAATATCTTCAAAAATATCTTGAAGTTGTGTCAGATGAATTAAGAGTTGTACAAATAGCTATATGCAAAATTTTGACTTATCCAATCGATTGGAGTATTTTTCCAATCGATTGGATTAGTTAAAAATTGAGCCACAAGGGATTGGGACAACACCTTCATAATGTACAACGACTGGATATCTTTTCTTTACTATTTTGAACTTACAATCGATTATATTTCAAGCTTCCAATCAATTGTAAAAACTTGCCAATCGAAGGAAAGTGATAAAATGTATTTATTGGATATTCCTTTTTGAGTCAACCTTTGACCTATAAATAGAGACCCCCTTTCTTATTTCATTTCATCCATAATCGTGTTTTGACACTTTCAAGTCTCTCTCACTCTCTAAAAAAAAATCTTTAACTTTCTCTCACTAATATTTTAGCCTAAATGCTTTTGTAAGAAAAATCATTAAGTGAGTGAGGATACTATTGTAATTCTGGAAAGGATAAAATTATAAATTCACCAAAGAAATCTCTTGTATACACCTTGGTTGAATATTGTTCAATTAGATATTTTTTTGGTTAGAAGCTAAACCTATTAAAAGTTTTGGGTTTGGATTGTGTGATTCAATTCCAAGTAAGGTTCGAGATTAACTTGTTATAAAATCTCAAAGGTTCTTGGCCAGTCCGGTATTAAAACTAAGATTTGGTTCGAAAGTTCATCCTGTATAAAAGCTTTCATCATGTTCAAGCTCAACTCATACAAAATATTGGAAGGTTCGAGATCAACCCGATATAAAATCTCACATGTTATTGGTTATCCCGTATAAAACCGAGAACTAAGGTTCGTGAGTTCAACCCGTATAAAAACTTTCAAAGTTCGTGAAAAGAAGACTAACCACTTAAATCTACCATTTGTGGAGAAGAAAACTAACCACTCCATTCACCAAGAGAAGACGCACAAGCTAAACTCATCCTCTTGTATTATTTGGTTGGAGGTCAACCATAATTTCCTTGTGTAAGGGGGTCCATGAGTCTTTTCTACAAAAAGCTCTAAACTATTATTGGAAACTCTCAAGATCAATTATTGGAGAGAGGAATAGGTCATTTTTTTTATCAAACCCCTATATATCATGGTGTTCATCTCTTTCTCTTAAACTCCTTTAATTTATGCAATTTATTTTTGGATAATGCTAACATGTGCCCTAAGGGCACAAGTTAAGAGTTAAACGTATACAATTTTCTTAGAAATTGTGCATTATTTTTATTAAAAGTTGATAATTAGTTTTTTTATTGTTTTTTCCAACACAAACTTTCCACTTTTAGCATTATCCTTTATTTTTTGCTGTTTACCTTTTTTTGCTGCTAATGTTTTGAAAAATGTTTTTAAACTCTGATTTTATTTCTCAAATTTTTTCAAAACCATATTTTTCCAAGCCACACAGTTCACCCCCTCTCTTGTGTGTAAAGTATCAAGTCCAACAAGCACAAGTATGAAAAAAATGTTCCACATCTTCAATTCCATCAAAGCACAACAGACAAACCAATAATCCAGTGTTTAACCAATTCCTCCCTTGTTGGTAAACAATTTATAATTAATCTCCACCAGAAAATATGAATTTTACTTGGAACATTCTATTTCCATAAGATTTCCAAGACACTTTTCATATTATCCTCCAAAATATGAACCACATTTGAAAGTTCTTACAGCCGTTGGTAACAAGCTTAAACCGAGAATCCATCTTTGTGCCTCCACCAAACGAATTGATCAAGAATTCTCTAAACCAGAACAACATCATGCAACAACGCCATCAATTTTGTTTGTTGCACTAAGAAGTTTGTTTGCTAATCTAAAACCTGCACAATCATCCCAACACCACTTGAAATAATTTTCCACCTCCAAGCATCCTTCAACCACTCTCCCATGTCACTAATTTTCGAGCTTCCCGAGTCTCCAGAGTTGAACAACGCATGATACTGCACTTGTATTGTTGATGATCTAAGCCAGTGATTCCTCCAAAAGTTGATGTTTATACCATTTCCAAGCTTACAATAAATAGAATTTGAGAACCATTGTTCTTGAATTACTTCCTCCAGTTCTCCTTGTCATACCCCAAAATTTTCCCTATGTGTTTTCATTTCATCTGGCTCATGGCTCATGATTCATCTGCATATATAAACTCTAATAATTCATTTATGGGATCATTCATCTGCACTTGCATTTACATATAACATCATTGATTAAAAGGATTCCTATTATTTATGATACAAGATATTGAATTATGCCAATGATGCTATCAATATTCATGGATTAAGGTATTCTTATGATGTGTGTACTTGTGAAGCAAGCTTGTGGGATCATTGTGCTACAATTGACTATTTGGTCAAATATAACTATGGATAATGACTTTTCTTGGCCTAAGTGTTGGAATCCTTAATTTTTGTCGAGATATTTTGATTGTGTTGGTATACATCATAAATAAGAAAATTTGGGAGCCACTCATACAAGGTTGACTTTTGGTCAACAAAGTCAACCATGAAAAATTGACTTTTTGTTGACCAATTCTTATGAGGCTTTTACATGTTTAGTTACGGATGAACTATTGTTCCATTGATTAAGGCATTTCAATTTGGGTTCAAAGATTCAAAGTTCAAATATTCAAATTATGCAAATGGAGGGAAAAATTCGTTTCTTGGAATATAAGTCACAAGTTAGGTACAAGGTCAAATTCACGTTCAAAATCATAAAAGTACATTACCAAAAGCCAGGAATGGAAATTACACAAAAAGCCCTAAATTTGACCTAAGATTGACTTTTGGTCAAACGTTGAACAAAGTCAACTTATACTTTTTTTTCTTCGTCTTCATGGTTCCCACTTTGCCTTCAAGCCTTCATTCTCTTCATGACCAAATTTCATGTCATTGTCTTCATGACCAAGTCACCTTCATCCATCTTCATGATTCCTACTTTGCCTTAAAGCCTTCATTATCTTCATGACCAAATTTCATGTCATTGTCTTCATGACCAAGTCACCTTCACCCATCTTCATGATTCCTACTTTTCCTCAAAGCCTTCATTATCTTCATGACCAAATTTCATGTCATTGTCTTCATGACCAAGTCACCTTCACCCATATTCGTCTTCCTGGTTTGAGCTCACGGAGACAGAATGTCTTACACAATTTCATGTCATCTTGCTCCACATGTTGCCTATTAAAATGATGCCAATCAGATGTAACAACACTTTCACTACCACCTATGTATGCACATCTTATTGTTAGGCATGTATGGGATGGAGACGTAGCACAAATATTTAATTACTCTTTTAAACACATGTGTTATAATAATTGAACAGTCTGGCGTTGATGTATTTATTTTTTCAGTATCGTGATAAGTTAAAATCTATTAACCATGATAATAAGGTTTCAAAGTTGTTGCAGCATAATGAACCATGGTTTAGGATGTCTTGTAAATATTTGGGCTGAAGGATTTATGCAGAACTGGATATGGTTATATTAACCATAGTTTATTGTTTTCGTTTGTGGAGCAATGTCACGAGGATACCTCTTCATTTCATCTTTCGTTCGGTGAGATGACCATTAAACTTGATGATGTATCATGCCTCCTACACCTATCGATCAACAAAATATTATTAGATTGCTCTACAATCAATAGACCTGATGCATTAGACATGATAATGACATATTTAGGAGTTGACTGGGGTAAAGACCAACAGGAGATAGATGACACCAAAGGATATCATGCTAGAGTTTCATTCCTGGTGAAGTTGTAAGAAGACCACCTGGCTACACTTCTAAATGTTGCAGATGATAAGGCAAGGGTTTCATATCATAGCCCATGTGCATTAAGGTCATACTTCATGGTTTTGGTCCGCACATTCATATTTATGGACAAAAGTGTGGGCTATGTCGACATTGTCTACATTAAATACCCATTGACTTAGAGAGGAATCATGAGTACCACTAGGGAGAAATTGTTTGGTTTACCTCTATTCTAAGTTAGATGAAACTAGTTTAAAGAAGACAAGACAACTGACAACAAACAACTGTCTATTTATAGTATTTTTTTGTACCCTTACTAATATTAATTACATAACACCTATGTTACACCCTTACTGATATTTCATCTGAATCATTTTCAGGCATGGATCTACCAGTATTTTCCATGTTTCTCCGATTGGGAATATGTTGAAGAATACTCTAAGGATTTTCCATATGCCTGCTCAGTCATCCTTCTAAGGGGAAATCCAACGACCAAGCAATTTCGAGTTTCTCTTAACCGTATTGTGTTGGATGATATATATGTTCTATGTTGTACAATAAGCAGTGTGAGACACGAACCTTGGAGGTAATATCCTTGTACTCTAGATGACTGAATCTTGTGGGTATCAACTTATGTACCCATATACACATGAGTGAGTATTACGGTAGTTCGGGTATCTCTACGTAATAGCCAAAGACCCCACAATTTTTGCACCTGCCACTATCCTCCGCATATATGTTTATGGGATATTTGCGGAGTACTATGATTATCTAGTCCTAGAAAATGTATGTTGTATTCCAGCTCCTTGTCCACTGAGTATGTTATACAGTTACATCCAATAATTTTATAGAGTGTAACATTATTACATGACACCAGATGCAAAAGGGGATCCCCTGAGGCTAGCTTATTATGAGATACGAGAATAAGAGGAGGCAATGGTAGATCATGTCATGGATGTGTTTCCTATATGTCACTGTATTTTAGCTATTGTGAGAGAGGTCATAACTAGAGGAGAGTTCGAGCAAGGCACTCCTAAATTGGTCACTCCACAGGTCATCTTAGCAGATGCATGTCATGCATTGTAGCATAGGAGGTAGAAGAGGAAAAAAGGCGTTAAATATAAGAAGTAGTTATCTTTTACTTTGTATTTTGATATTAAAAATTTGAAATTTTATATTATGGTTTGATGTATTTTATGGACAGTAATGTATGGTTTACTAACATTTTATTTGAATATTTGATCTTATCATTAAATGAAAAATGTGTATGGTTTATTGTGTGATTGATTTATAAATTACTTCTAATGTAGGCTTCATTTAAAAAATATAAAATTTCTTCTAACTTACTGTCTAGGGGTTTGTCCAGATTTTAAGATCCAAACTCACCCACGTATTCTAAAATAAACACACATTAATGAATGAAAAAACTATCCAAGGGTTTCTCCAAATATTGATATTTGAACTCACCCCATTGTAAGGGAATACATATACATATACATACACATGCAATGTGTAGGGTTTATCCGAAGGTTAAAAATTAAATTTTAATAAGGTAAGTCCGACGTTTGAAATATGGACATATTTTTGGCAAAAATGATGGTAGCTTACTGATGAAGTGATTTTGTTGTAAAATATATGCGTTTGGATTTTAGTCTCCTGAATAAGCAAGAGCGTATTTTGAAGTTTCCACGGGATACTTATCATTAGATGAGGTACTGAACACCACCTTTTTAAAAATGGGTCATAAGTGGTAGGACTCGTATTAGTTTTACCAAATAAAAAGGTAAGTTATAGAGAGTATTGAAAAAAGTGTTACTAACTTTATTCAATAGTATTTATTATAGATAACCTATCACAAGAATGAAGAAACTCACTTATTAATTATAGTCTTGATTTCTTAGACATGGAGTTACATATCAATTTCATTAAACATTAGAGAGCAAACAAATCCACATATTACAAGTAAATTCTGAAGAGGTGCAACAAAGTCATGGTTTGGAAGATGACTGATATTAAATGAATTACCCCTATCATATCTTATGATAAGATATTGCTAAGAATAACATATAAATCAAGAGAATACTAAATCGTATTTTGAAGGAAGTGGTGAAGAATGAGATAATGGTGGTTATAGTAAAAAGATTGGGCCAATGGATAATAATCTTGCTTTGAAGAGTGAAAGTTTTACCTTATACCCCTACATTTATCCTTCCACCCCTACATTTTATAAAAAATACCAATTTTATCCTTATATATTTTTAATTAATTTATTATTTTATTTTTTAAATATTTTTAAAATTTTATTTTTGTGTACCGGAAGATTTTACAAAAGAGTTCCGGTAGTCATTTTTCAAGTATTTTTTTAATATTTTTTTATGTACCGGAAGACTTTGCAAAAGAGTTCCGGTAGTCATTTTTCAAATATTTTTTTAATATTTTTTTTTGTGTACCGGAAGACTTTGCAAAAGAGTTCCGGTAGTCAAATTTTATGTACCGAAAGACTTTACAAAAGAGTTCCGGTAGTCATTTTCAAATATTTTTTTAATATTTTTTGTGTACCGGAAGACTTTGCAAAAGAGTTCCGGTAGTCAATTTTTGTGAACCGGAAGACTTTGCAAAAGAGTTCCGGTACTCATTTTTCAAACATTTTTTGACTTTTTTTTTGTATACCGGAAGACTTTGTAAAAGAGTTCCGGTAGTCAATTTTTGTGTACCAGAACTCTTTTGTAAAGTCTTCCGGTACATAAAAAAAAGTTTAAAAAATACGTGAAAAATGACTAGTGGAATTCTTTTACAAAGTCTTCCGGTATGTAAAATAAAATTTAAAAAATATTTAAATAATAAAATAATAAATTATTTAAAAATATATAAGGATAAAATTGGTATTTTTTATAAAATGTAGGGGTATAAGGATAAATGTAGGGGTATAAGGTAAAATTTTCTTGAAAAGTAAGTGGGATGGGTCAAGTTATGGACCCAGATTCACTCAACTAAACCGTAGAGGAAAATAAACTCAATTTATTGTTATACCCCAATTTTGCTCTAAACGTTCATTCATCGAAGCATTTGCATCATAGTTCATTCAATCATTCATCAGTTCAGTCAAAATTCAGTTTGTTTTAAATTCAAAAATCGAGTTAATTGCATTTCATGCATTTTCATCGCCTCATGCACCTTTTTAAGTCGATCTAAGGTCATTAGAATAAAATTTCGATTCTACAGGCAAATTAGTAAAAGCGACTCGTTGTACGCAAAATTAATGGGCGAAATATTTTGAGTTTTAACTCGTATTAAATTGTTTTATGAAACTACGTTGCGCGTAGGTCATGTTGGTATGCTCGTTTTATTTTTCGAACTCCATTTGCTGTCCCATTTTTATCGGTCAAAGTCTGTTTATCCGAGTATTTTTAATTGTGATTTTGATCATTTCCTGTCTGTTTTATTAAACTTCATTGCGTATAGCATGCATCTAATTTTATTCATTTTCAATTATTTTCGATCTCTTGTTTTATTTGAGAAAAATTAAAACAAAAATATTTTCTTATTGACTTTAATTTTTAAATTTTATTTTCATTTAAATAAATCATGAAAGGGCATATTTGACATTTTAAAAAAATTAAGAAAAACCCTAAATGTGTATATAAGTTAACGTGAAATTTTTACAAAAATAACCCAAATTTTCAAAAAAAATCCCAAAATAACCCTGTTTTCAAAAAAAATCTCAAACTACCCCACTTTTAGGATGAGGCGTCAATCCAATTTGCGACTCCTCTTAAAAATAGAGCGCATACGCCAATTGGATTGGCTAGGGCACATGGTGCAGCCAATTCAATTGGCGCCCATGTGTATTTTTCCAAAGGAGGCGCCAATTGGATTGACACCTCAGTATATTTTGCAATTTTTTGTGTTAAACAGTCTATGTGATACATAATTTCGAAATAGGACAAATTCATATTAATATTAATTCCCATTTACACAAAAAAGACTAATGTTGATGACTGGGATCACCTAACCGACCTCCGGTCCCACACCCCCTAGCTACACGAACTCGTGACCCTAACCCGCGTTGATTTTTAAAATTTACTTTTAAAATTTCCATGTGAATGAAAAAAAAAATCATTGTCCCTTGAGTACCCATCATTCCCCGAAAGGAATTACAAAATCATAACACAAATATTTAATTTAAGATTTTTTTTTTTGTGTTTTTCATAAAAAAAAATCATAGAAAATGTAAAAAATTTTTAATTGATTATTGATTATAAATTTTTTTATAACATGGATCATTTATATTGACTAAGAAAAAAAGGAGAGATAATAAATTTAATTTAATTTATAGTTATTTTATTTTAATAAAAGATAAAAAATGATTTTTTTTCTTTATAATTTGAATCAAGAAAAACATGTTTATTATTACTTGTATTTTGGGAAGGAGGGATATATCATAGGCATATATTACTTTTGTGAATGAGTTCTCTCTTGTTCAAATGAAATCCTAGTTAGTGTTTTTTTAATATAAGTCTTGCTAAAACACAAGTTTGTAATTTTTTTTTAAGTTGGATGAATTTGTAGTTTTTATTAGAGGTGATTGTTTAGATCTGTTATGGAAAATTGAAATAAAAATGGAATGGGATGGAGCAGGCATAGTTAAGAGATAATTAAGGGTGTATGTCTAAAATCTTAATCTGTTCTAGAAAACTCGAATAAAAATAGGACGGGGCGGATCAAACATAATTAAGGGTGCAGATCTAAAATCTTAATTCGTTTAAAAAAATGAGATTGAGGCAAGACAGACTCATGAGCACTACACTTTTTGAGATTAAAAATGTAAATGTTTATGTTAACATCCGTACCAGCAAAAAGTCCACAAAAAATCGAACATAGCAGAACATACACATTAAAGGACGCAAGCTTAAAACCTTAATCTACCCAAGTGCGGGCAAAATAGACATGCTGCCGGATTGAGCCCGTTTTGCCACCCTTAATTTTTATGATTAATATATTTAATTTGTTTAGTTAGAACACAAGTTATCATTAATTTTCTAATATTACAAGTTTTTTTATAAGCAAAGGCAAATTAAATAAAAAAATGCAACGGATGCTCAACCCAAGTTACAAGATACAAAACTATCCTAAGAAAAAAAAACACGACAATGACTCAAGATCCAAGGCAAGCAGTCGGGTTTTGACACCAAACCGACCAATCTTAGACCCAACTTAAGCTGTTAAAAGTCGTTAACCACTCCCACAATAAAAATTTAATCAACCCCAACACATCAAATTCTGATAAAACTCCTCCTTTGAACAAAATTGAATTTTAACATATCCAAATTCTCCAACAAAAAGCTAGTCCAAATATCCAATTGAAATCAACACTAAACTTAGAGTTTTAGCTCAACTTTAACAAATGCAAGCAAGAGCGCAACGAACCTAACTGGCACTCGAACACCACATCTAACCAAACCATAAACCTATTCCAAAGAGAATTGGTGAAAACATTATGGAACCTTGCTTTGCAGATGATATGCTTTTAACAAGGACATTAATTTTTGATGATAACAACTAATATGATAAGTCAAACAATGAATGAATAAACAAATAATGATGTAAATCTAAGGTTTGATAAACTTGACTATGCGATGATGGCAATCTAAATGAAATACAAGCTAAAGCCTTATCTCAAGCCACACATGCAAATGCTCACACAAGAAAAAGCATATGGCTAAATCTTGAAGTAGTATGATACCTTCTATTTTAGTAGTTAGTGAATAAATTGTAAAGTAAAAGAGCTTTATCTTAAAAGCGCATGGATAAATGCACACACACACACACACTAAAATGATTTTCAAAATAGTTTTTACCAAACAAAATATCTTGAAGTTGTCAGATGAATTAAGAGTTGTACACATAGCTATATGCAAAATTTTGACTTATCCAATCGATTGGAGTATTTTTCCAATGATTGGATTAGTTCAAAATTGAGCCACAAGCGATTGGGACAACACCTTCATAATGTACAACGACTAAATATCTTTTCTTTACTATTTTGAACTTACAATCGATTATATTTCAAGCTTCCAATCAATTGTAAAAACTTGCCAATCGACGGAAAGTGATAAAATGTATTTATTGGATATTCCTTTTTGAGTCAACCTCTAACCTATAAATAGAGGTCCCCTTTCTTATTTCATTTCATCCATAATCGTGTTTTGACACTTTCAAGTCTCTCTCTCTCTCTCTAAATTTTTTTTTAACTTTCTCTCACTAATGTTTTAGCCTAAATGCTTTTGTGAGAAAAGTCATTTTGTGAGTGAGGATACTATTGTAATTCTGGAAAGGGTAAAATTGTAAATTCACCAACAAAATCTCTTGTATACACCTTGGTTGAATATTGTTCAATTAGATATTTTTTTGGTTTGAAGCTAAACCTGTTAAAAGTTTTGGGTTGGGATTGTGTGATTCAATTCCAAGTAAGGTTCGAGATTAACTTGTTATAAAATCTCAAAGGTTCTTGGCCAGTCCGGTATTAAAACTAAGATTTGGTTCGAAAGTTCATCCCGTATAAAAGCTTTCATCATGTTCAAGCTCAACTAATACAAAATATTGGAAGGTTCGAGATCAACCCGATATAAAATATCACATGTTATTGGTTATCCCGTATAAAACTGAGAATTAAGGTTCGTGAGTTCAATCCGTATAAAAACTTGCAAAGTTCGTGAAAAGAAGACTAACCACTTAAATCTACCATTTATGGAGAAGAAAACTAACCACTCCATTCACCAAGAGAATGAAGGAGAATGGCGATCCAAAACGCAGCGGAAATTAAAATTTTCTCCTTTAGTGATCCTTACGAATGAGCATGATCAGTGATAGAAAGGTTACCTCCTGTGACGATTGAAACCTTTGATGCAGATCTACGGAGCGATCACGAACGTTGAACGATGACAACGCCTCTACTCAGTCCACACGAACGGATTCCTTCAATCTCAGTGCTAGCTGCTACGAATGAAGGCTTTGAGTGAGAGAGAGAGAGGGAGAGAAAAACGAAAATGCAACCACAATTAATGCTTCTGCACAAGGGTTCTATTTATAGAACCACTTGTGTGGGCTTAAGCTAAAAAGCCCACTTAAGTGTAAGTGGCCCATATTTTATAATATGCCAAAATCACTTAATGGTGTGGTACCTTACCATATTTCGTATTCTACTTAAGTACACCGTACCTTACGATGTTCTACAATTCACTTAAGTACACTGTACCTTACGGTGTTCCTTAGTTACTCTATCTCTCATCAATCCGTCCTTTGTGTGTGACCCTGTAGGTTTTCGCGGCATTGACAATTATATTAAATCACATATTTAACATAATAAATAGTGAGCGGTATCTAGCAACACATCACTGCTACCCAAGACACGAAAATGTCATGTGATCTGACAAATCCTTCTGTGATAATACTTATGTGTATAATTACCCTTTTGCCCTTATGTCTATATTGAACATAAGGCATAGACCGTGTCATCCTTGTCCAGTTCAATATTGGGCCCATAGACATTTATCCTGTTACGCATGATGGGCAAATTCCATCTAGGTCACTCATGTCCCTCAGCATGCTTCGTGGAGTACCCATCAACTGTCTTTATGGTTATCCAGTTACGGACAACGTTTGATCAACAATAAAGAACTCGACTCTACATCTAGGATCCATAGTGGTTTCAGGTCGAAGGGTGGTATACACCATTATCACCATAAGAATAACTTATGACACTTGGCATAACATTCTATATAGTATTCGCATAGCGGGTCAATCCAGTATAAATATTACTCTTAACATTCATACCTATGTTTAAGACTTGATAACTCCTTATCCATGATCCATGAGATGTGATCATCAGTCTATATACATAATAGTCTTAATGCTTTAATGTTATCCCACTTCACAATAAAGCTCGACTACGGATACTTTAAGAATAATGTCCTTATGTTTAATGTGACCTCATGATCAAGTCACACTTGATACATTAAACGGACTAGCTATTCTAGGGACTTTATTAAACAAACGTAATAAAGAAAAAGTCTTTTATTATTAATAAATAATTCGATACAAGTACTAAAAGTATTGGCCTCTAGGGTTACACCAACAGAGAAGACGCACAAGCTAAACTCATCCTCTTGTATTATTTGGTTGAAGGTCAACCACCATTTCCTTGTGTAAGGGGGTCCATGAGTCTTTTCTACAAAAAGCTCTAAACTATTATTGGAAACTCTCAAGATCAATTATTGGAGAGAGGAATAGGTCTTTTTTTTTATCGAACCCCTATATATCACGGTGTTCATATCTTTCTCTTAAACTCCTTTAATTTATGCAATTTATTTTTGGATAATGCTAACATGTGCCCTAAGGGCACAAGTTAAGAGTTAAACGTATACAATTTTCTTAGAAATTGTGCATTATTTTTATTAAAAGTTGATAATTAGTTTTTTTTATTGTTTTTTCCAACACAAACTTTCCACTTTTAGCATTATCCTTTATTTTTTGCTGTTTACTTTTTTTGCTGCTAATGTTTTAAAAAATGTTTTTAAACTCTGATTTTATTTCTCAAATTTTTTCAAAACCATATTTTTCCAAGCCACACAATTCACCCCCTCTCTTGTGTGTAAAGTATCAAGTCCAACAAGCACAAATATGAAAAAAATGTTCCACATCTTCAATTCCATCAAAGCACAACAGACAAACCGATAATTCATTGTTTAACCAATTCCTCCCTTGTTGGTAAACAATTTATAATTAATCTCCACCAGAAAATATGAATTTTACTTGGAACATTCTATTTCCATAAGATTTCCAAGACATTTTTCATATTATCCTCCAAAATATGAACCACATTTGAAAGTTCTTACAGCCGTTGGTAACAATCTTAAACCGAGAATCCATCTTTGTGCCTCCACCAAACGAATCGATCAAGAATTCTCTAAACCAGAACAACATCATGCAGCAACGCCATCAATTTTGTTTGTTACACTAAGAACTTTGTTTTCTAATCTAAAACCTGCACAATCAGCCCAACACCACTTGAAACAATTTTCCACCTCCAAGCATCCTTCAACCACTCTCTCATGTTACTGATTTTCGAGCTTCCCGAGTCTGCAGAGCTGAACAACACATGATACTGCACTTGTATTGTTGATGATCTAAGCCATTGATTCCTCCAAAAGTTGATGTTTATACCATTTCCAAGTTTACAATAAATAGAATTTGAGAACCATTGTTCTTGAATTACTTCCTCTAGTTCTCCTTGTCATACCCCAAAATTTTCCCTACGTGTTTTCATTTCATCTGGCTCATGGCTCATGATTCATCTGTATACATATACTCTAATAATTCATTTGTGGGATCATTCATCTGCATTTGCCTTTAGATGCTATCAATCTTCATGGATTAAGGTATTCTTATGATGTGTGTACTTGTGAAGCAAGCTTGTGGGACCATTGTACTACAACTGACTGTTTGGTCAAATATAATTATGGATAATGACTTTTCTTGGCCTAAGTGTTGGAATCCTTAATTTTTGTTGAGACATTTTGATTGTGTTGGTACACATCATAAATAAGAAAATTTGGGAGCCATTCATACAAGGTTGACTTTTGGTCAACAAAGTCAACGATGGAAAGTTGACTTTTTGTTGACCAATTCTTATGAGGCTTTTACATGTTTAGTTACGGATGAACTATTGTTCCATTGATTAAGGCATTTCAATTTGGGTTCAAAGATTCAAAGTTCAAATATTCAAATTATGCAAATGGAGGGAAAAAGTCATTTCTTGGAATATAAGTCACAAGTTAGGTACAAGGTCAAATTCACGTTCAAAATCACAAAAGTACATTACCAAAAGCCAGGAATGGAAATTACACAAAAAGCCCTAAATTTGACCTAAGATTGACTTTTGGTCAATTTTTGACTTTTGGTCAAACATTGAACAAAGTCAACTTAATCCTATACCTACTTTTTTTTCTTCATCTTCATGGTTCCCACTTTGCCTTTAAGCCTTCATTCTCTTCATGACCAAATTTCATGTCATTGTCTTCATGACCAAGTCACCTTCATCCATCTCCATGATTCCTACTTTGCCTTAAAGCCTTCATTATCTTCATGACAAAATTTCATGTCATTGTCTTCATGACCAAGTCACCTTCACCCATCTTCATGATTCCTACTTTGCCTCAAAGCCTTCATTATCTTCATGACCAAATTTCATGTCATTGTCTTCATGAACAAGTCACCTTCACCATATTCGTCTTCCTGGTTTGAGCTCACGGAGACATAATGTCTTACACAATTTCATGTCATCTTGCTCCACATGTTGTCTATTAAAATGATGCCAATCAGATGTAACAACACTTTCACTACCACCTATGTATGCATATCTTGTTGTTAGGCATGTATGGGATGGAGAGGTAGCATAAATATTTAATTACTCTTTTAAACACATGTGTTATAATAATTGAACAGTCTGGCGTTGATGTATTTATTTTTTCAGTATCGTGATAAGTTAAAATCTATTAACCATGATAATAAGGTTTTAAAGTTGTTGCAGCATGATGAACCATGGTTTAGGATGTCTTGTAAATATTTGGGCTGAAGGATTTATGCAGGACTGGATATGGTTATATTAAGCATAGTTTATTGTTTTCGTTTGTGGAGCAATGTCACGAGGATACCTCTTCAATTCATCTTTCGTTCAGTGAGATGACCATCGCACTTGATGATGTATCATGCCTCCTACACCTATCGTTCAACAAAATATTATTAGATTGCTCTACAATCAATAGACCTGATGCATTGGACATGATAATGACATATTTAGGAGCTGACTAGGGTAAAGACCAACAGGAGATAGATGACACCAGAGGATGTCATGCTAGAGTTTCATTCCTGGTGAAGTTGTAAGAAGACCACCTCGCTATACTTCTGAATGTTGCAAATGATAAGGCAAGGGTTTCATATCATAGCCCATGTGCATTAAGGTCATACTTCATGGTTTTGGTCCACACATGCATATTTATGGACAAAAGTGCGACCTATGTCGACATTGTCTACATTAAATACCTATTGACTTAGAGAGGAATCATGAGTACCACTAGGGAGAAATTGTTTGGTTTACCTCTATTCCAAGTTAGATGAAAATAGTTTAAAGAAGACAAGACAACTGATAATAAACAACTGGCTATTTACGGTATTTTTTTGCACCCTTACTAATATTAATTACATAACACCTACGTTACACCCTTACTGATATTTCATCTGAATCATTTCCAGGCATGGGTCTACCAGCATTTTCCATGTTTCCCCGATTGGGAATATGTTGAAGAATACTCTAAGGATTTTCCATATGCATGCTCAATCATCCTTCTAAGGGGAAATCCAATGACCAAGCAATTTCGAGTTTCTCTTAACCGTATTGTGTTGGATGATATATATGTTCTATGTTGTACAATAAGCAGTGTGAGACACGAACCATGGAGGTAATATCCTTGTAATGTGGATGGCTGAATCTTGTGGGTATCAACTTATGTACCCATATACACATGAGTGAGTATTACGGTAGTTCGGGTATCTCTACATAATAGCCAAAGACCCTACAATTTTTGCACCTGCCACTATCCTCCGCATATATGTTTATGGGATATTTGCGGAGTACTATGATTATCTAGTCCTAGAAAATGTATGTTGTATTCCAGCTCCCTATCCACTGAGTATGTTATACAGTTACATCCAATAGTTTTATAGAGTGTAACATTATTATATGACACCAGATGCAATAGGGGATCCCCTGAGGCTAGCTTATTATGAGATACGAGAATAAGAGGAGGCAATGGTAGATCATGTCATTGATGTGTTTCCTATATGTCACTATATTTTAGCTATTGTGAGAGAGGTCATAACTATAGGAGAGTTTGAGCAAGGCACTCCTAAATTGGTCACTCCACAGGTTATCTTAGCAGATGCATGACATGCATTGTAGCATAGGAGGTAGAAGAGGAAAAAAAGCGTTAAATATAAGAAGTAGTTATCTTTTACTTTGTATTTTGATATTAAAAATTTGAAATCTAATATTATGGTTTGATGTATTTTATGGACACTAATGTATGGTTTACTAACATTTTATTTGAATATTTGATCTTATCATTGAATGAAAAATGTGTATGGTTTATTGTGTGATTGATTTATAAATTACTTCTAATGTAGGCTTCATTTAAAAAATATAAAATTTCTTCTAACTTACTGTCTAGGGGTTTGTCCAGATTTTAAGATCCAGACTCACCCATGTGTTCTAAAATAAACACACACTAATGAATGGAAAAACTATCCAAGGGTTTCTCCAAATATTGATATTTGAACTCACCCCATTGTAAGGGAATACATATACATATACATACACATGCAATGTGTAGGGTTTATCCGAAGGTTAAAAATTAAATTTTAATAAGGTAAATCCGACGTTTGAAATATGAACATATTTTTGGCAAAAATGATGGTAGCTTACTGATGAAGTGATTTTGTTGTAAAATATGTGCGTCTGGATTTTAGTCTCCTGAAAAGACGAAGCGTATTTTGAAGTTTCCACGAGATACTTATCACTAGATGAGGTACTGAACACCACCTTTTTAAAAATGGGTCACAAGTGGTAGGACTCATATTTGTTTTACCAAATAAAAAGGTAAGTTATAGAGAGTATTGAAAAAAAGTGTTACTAACTTTATTCAATAGTATTTATTATAGATAACCTATCACAAGAATGAAGAAACTCACTTATTAATTATAGTCTTGATTTCTTAGACATGGAGTTACATACCAATTTCGTTCAATATTAAACATTAGAGAGCAAACAAATCCACATATTACAAGTAAATTCTGAAGAGGTGCAACAAGGTCGTGGTTTGGAAGATGACTGACATTAAATGAATTACCCCTATCATATCTTATTGTAAGATATTGCTAAGAATAACATATAAATCAAGAGAATACTAAATCGTATCATGAAGGAAGTGGTGAAGAATGAGATAATGGTGGTTCTAGTAAAAAGAGTGGGCCAATGGATAATAATCTTGCTTTGAAGAGTAAGTGGGATAGGTCAAGTTATGGACCCAGATTCACTCAACTAAACCGTAGAGGAAAATAAACTCAATTTATTGTTATACCCCAATTTTGCCCTAAACGTTCATTCATCGAAGCATTTGCATCATAGTTCATTCAATCATTCATCAGTTCAGTCAAAGTTCAGTTTGTTTTAAATTCAAAAATCGAGTTAATTGCATTTCATGCATTTTCATAGCCTCATGCATCTTTTTAAGTCGATCGAAGGTCATTAGAATAAAATTTCGATTCTACAGGAAAATTAGTAAAAGCGACTCGTTGTGCGCAAAATTAATGGGCGAAATATTTTGAGTTTTAACTAGTATCAAATTGTTTTATGAAACTGCGTTGCGCGTAGGTCGTGTTGGTATGCTCGTTTTATTTTTCGGACTCTGTTTGCTGTCCCATTTTTATCGGTCAAAGTCTGTTTATCCGAGTATTTTTAATTGTGATTTTGATCATTTCCTGTCTGTTTTATTAAACTTCATTGCGTATAGCATGCATCTAATTTTATTCATTTTCAATTATTTTCGATCTCTTTTTTTATTTGAGAAAAATTAAAACAAAAATATTTTCTTATTGACTTTAATTTTTAAATTTTATTTTCATATAAATAAATCATGAAAGGGCATATTTGACATTTTAAAAAATTCAGAAAAACCCTAAATTTGTATATAAGTTAAAGTGAAATTTTACAAAAATAACCCAAATTTTCAAAAAAAATCCCAAAATAACCCTGTTTTCAAAAAAAATCCCAAACTACCCCACTTTTAGGAGGAGGCATCAATCCAATTTGCGACTCCTCTTAAAAATAGAGTGCAGGCGCCAATTGGATTGACTAGGGTACATGGTGCAGCCAATTCAATTGGCGTCCATGTGTATTTTTCCAAAGGAGGCGCCAATTGGATTGACACCTCAGTGTATTTTGCAATTTTTTTTGTTAAACAGTCAACGTGATACATAATTTCGAAATATGACCATTCATATTAATATTAATTCCCGCTTACACAAATAAGACTAATGTTGATGACCGGGATCACCTAACCGACCTCCGGTCCCATATCCCCTAGCTACACGAACCCGTGGCCCTAACCCGCGTTGATGATTTACCACTGGTGTTTGAGCATCTGAGGGGCCAGGAACATCACTACCAACTACAGGAGATAGCCTGTTGAGATAGTCAGACAAATCAACATAGTCTTGAGTATGCATCGAAGGTGTACCGCCATAGCTGAGTTCATGACCCATGCTAGAGTAGTTGGGTGGTGTTTGACTTGTTGGTGGACGACCGAGACGGTTGAAGGGAGACATAGGTGTGAAAGATGCGTCGAGGAAAGGTTGGAAAGATTGTTAGGGTGTTTGGTAGAGATAGGGTTGTTGAAGGTTTCGGTTTTGTGAGGTTTGGGCTTCTTGGCTATGGTAGGAGGAGGGACAGTTGGTGTTGAATGATCGTTGAGTGTTCTGGATAAGGCGACTTTGGCAGGGTGATATGTTGGGTGCGAAGCGATGTTGGGTTTCTGGTTGATGGTCTATTTGTTGGTGGTGGTACGGGGTATGCTCTTGATATTGTGGTTGGGTGTATGGCATGTTAGGGTTATATGTTTGTGTGTTTGTGGAACGGAAAGTTTGACGGATATGGGGTTGTGTGTAGGAGGTCGGACAATTTTGTTGGGGGTTAGATGTTGAGGCGTCTGGTGTGTAAGTTTGTTGGCGTGGGTCATATAGGTACATATCCTCGGAGATGAACTCAAAACCAACTGATTTGTACCAAGCCATATAAGTACGACTTGGTTTTTCTTTATTAGGTATCACTGCGTCAGTTAAGACATGGTCAGGGCGGTGCTTCCATTTGTGACACTCAGATCTGGTGAAGCTTTGCCATGGATTGAAGTTCCATTGTTCGTTAACTTTGCGCAAATGCCATTCTCCTAGGTTTGCTGGGGGATCCGAGATGTGTTGAAGCATACCGAACTGCAACTTCACTCGATAACTGTTGTGCTTCTCCACAGTTGTGAATCTTATGATTGGTGTGCATGCAATCCATACGGTTGCATCTTCTTCGTTGACTTCATGGTCGTGATCCAAATTTAGGTATGGACGCCAAATGAACTAAAATGTGAAAGTAACTTAGATTATAAACTTGGTAGAAGAAGTTAACAAATTATAACGAAATAATGAGGTTATTATCCATACATATGTTGGTCGAAGGTGATCCAAGAGATTGTGATACTGGGTAATACAGTGTCTAGGACATCTATTATAACTCATACCACGTGCTGACCATCTGCACCATAAAGGTAAAAATATTAGTTAGAGATAATAATCGTTAAAGTAAGTAAATATATAGCATTTTAAACAACTTACTTTTGTGCATACGGGAATGTGAAAAGGTTGTTGTTGACGGTCGCTAGGGACGGTAGTCTTGACAAACCCCATGCTTGGAGCAAAACAACACATCCAGAAAAGGTAGATGTGTCTTTGTGTGAATTTTTACACAAAGAGCTATAAAAATAGGCCAGACAAGCGGATCCCCAACTATAACTTCCTATTCTATCTACATGTCTTAGTAAAGGTAAATACATAACATCCATACTAGAACCACTACCTTCGGAAAATAAAAAAGAACCAATTAAAAGCATAATATAAGACCTAGTTTTTATTATTCGAGCCTCTTCGGTAGAATGCTCATCTAAATGTAAACTGTTATAATATGACTTAAGGCGTGAAAGGAGTATACCTTGACCTCTTGAGTGATCATCTAACAAATCAGTATCCAAGAGGTCCATGCAAATTGAATTTGCATAGTTGGTTTTACCATTTACAATTTTACCTTCAATAGACAGTCCCAATAACATGTAGATGTCTTCTAACGTCACGGTACACTCACCGGTTGGAAACCAGAATGTGTGTGTCTCGGGACGCCATCTTTCGCATAACGCAAGAATGAATTTATTATCCACCGACCAAGACATAATTTTGCTTATATGTCCAAAATCGGCGAGTTCGACATACAGTTGAATCATCGGGTCCATGTGGACATATTCGTGGACCCGAGTATTGAACCTTGAAACATCCTATAAAAGAAACAAGAAAATACTTTATTAAGTTGATATGTTATTAAAATGGTACTCTAGACAAATAACAAAAGAATAAAACGCTTACATAAGTTGCTATGTTTGCAACTGTTCCTCTGTGTGATTCGCCCATTGTGAGGATAAACATCTTGTCGGAGATGAAAGAGGTTGGTGCAGATGAAAAAGGTTGGTGCAGATGAAAGATTTGATTTTGTAGAGGAAGTAGTGAGTGATGGTGTGGAAGAAATGTTAGAGGTACCTTCCTATTTATAGGCAAAAATGTGAAGCATAGAAAAATGTGTTTGCATGTGGTAGCCAAATGAATTGGCGCCCATGTGCATTTTTTACATGGTGTCGCCATTCAAATTGGCGCCTCCATAGGCTCATGCATGACACACCTAGCTCTGCATGCTTGGTTACGAGGTCTGCATGCATGCAAGACATGGTGTAGCCAAATAGATTGGCGCCCATGTGCAAGGATTGTAAGGAGGCGCCAATTCATTCGGAGCTAGTGCTTGCATGTGTGACACGTGGCTTTCCTCTCTGTTGCATGTTGGACACATCACTTAGGACTAGCTTGCATGTTTGACACATCACTTCGAACTAGCTTGCATGTTAGACACACCACTTACCTATTTAAGTGTCTTACTATTAACATCCAACAATCAACACACATTCATCTGCAGCAAGAAATTCATTTTCATCTGCACCAGAAATATCACAATGTCATCTTCACCGAAATATAGTGTCAATGTTCACTGCAATGGCGAGACATACGAGTCTGAGTTATACGGATTTTGTTTTCGAAACACCGATACCATTCGACTTATGATCAAGAGAAATGAAAATTTCTTACATTTGAAAAAACGAATTCAATCCTGCATAGGATCTGGTATTGTGTCAAAGATCACGTATCAAAATCCAATATTTTTTAAGAACAGTCAATGCAAGTTTTTCCCGCTTAAGGTACGGGATGATGAAGATGTTGAATACATGTTTGTTAGTCATGAACATTCTGACTGCAATTGTATTGAGTTGTATATTACTCTTCAACCAAGTATACCATCTCAGCAATCTCAAATAACCAGTCAGGATGAATCTGATGAATTTGATTCACAATACTCAGATGATGTCGACCCAGAAGCAGAAGTAGAAGTCAACATCATTGATGAAGAAGAATAGGAGATCGAGATACAGGTTGGTCATATGTTGAACAACAACATTGAAGATGATGATCAACCAACGCCATTACCTCCTAGTCATGTTTACAATCCGCCTCAACATATGACAAACATGGATCTGCATGACGATGAAACATCCAACAATGTTTTCTATAACCTGTATCCACGATCAGAAGGCGAGTTAAAGATGGGAGACATGTTCCTCACTTAAGAAGAATGTGTGCAAGCTATCAAAAAATTCCACATGAACATCTCTGCTGATTTTACAGTGAAACACACTGATTCGAGAAGGTATGTCATCGAATGTCGTAACATCCTTTGTAAGTTTCAGTTGGCTACGTCTTACAAAAAGAAAAGCGACTCTTGGGAGATAGCTTCAATAGACCCACCTCACAGTTGCATTGCAACTAACGTCGAACAAGATCACCGTAAATTAAGCATTGCATTGATATGTCAAGATATTTTGCCGCTTATTAACAAAGACCCATCAGTGAAGGTGAGTATAATTATATCTCATATCATAACAAGATATAATTATACTCCATCTTACAAGAAAGCGTCGATTGCAAGGACAAAGGCTGTTGAACATGTATTCAGCAACTGAGAGGATTCATACAAAGAATTGTCACGGCTTTTATGGGCACTAAAAACATATGTCCCAGGAACTGTGGCAAATATGGAGACATTGCCAACAATGATGCCAGACGGAACCTGTGTTACTGGTAATAGAATCTTTCACCGTCTCTTTTGAGCGTTTGACCCATGCATCAAAGGTTTTGCATTCTGCAAACCTATTATTCAAATTGATGGAACATGGTTATACGGAAAATACAAGGGTACTTTTCTTATGGCGGTTGCACAAGACGACAACAACAATGTCTTTCCCATTGCCTTTGCTCTGGTTGAAGGTGAAACTGCTGGTGGTTGGGGTTTCTTTCTTCGACATCTCAGAATGCATGTGGCTCTACAAGCCAATCTCTGTTTGATTTCTGATAGACATGCTGTCATTGAGAGTGCCTACAATAATCATGACAACGGATGACTTGATCCTCCTTCTACCCATGTCTATTGCATTATACATATTGCACAAAACTTCATGCGTGAAATTAAAGATAAGAATCTTTGCAAGAAGGTGGTGAATGCTGGGTATGCTCTAACTCAGCCGTCATTTCAATATTACCGTGATGAAATTAGACTGTCTAATGAAGATGCAAGAAGATGGCTAAATAACATACCAATAGAGAAGTGGACAAGGGCATTTGACGGAGGCTGTCGATGGGGCCACATGACAACAAACATTGTGGAATGCATGAACGACGTATTCAAAGGCATTATAAATCTGCCAATAACCGCCTTGGTCAGATCAACCTATTATAGGTTGGCTTCTACGTTCGCAACCAGAGGTGAAAGATGAAGTCCAGTGTTAATGTCTGGGCAAGTATTCAGTGAGTGTTGCATGAAAGTCATGAAAGAGGAGAGCATCAAGGCTAGCACACACGTTGTAATAGTCTTTGACCGTCATAGGCAAAATTTCAGCGTGCAGGAAACAATGGACCACAACGAGGGGAGACCAAATGTAGCTTATGCTGTCAAACTAAACTGAAGTTGGTGCGACTGTGGAAAATTCCAGGCCTTTCGTATTCCTTGCTCTCATGTCATTGTAGCATGCGCACATACTCGCCATGACGCTTACAACAATCTATCTGACGTGTACAAGGCCATCACTGTCATGAATGTCTATAATAAAAGCTTCTCGGTGCTACCAATGGAGGAATATTGGCCTCCATACGAAGGTGACATAGTTTGACACAATGGCGAGATGCGTAGAAAGAAAAAAGGACGGCCAAACAGCACACGTATCAGGATAGAAATGGATACGACAAATAAAACGATAAGACTATATAGTATTTATCGTCAACCAGAACACAATAAGAACAACTGTCTCAATCGAGGAGCATCATCTGGGTCATAATCTTTTTGTAACATTGGATTTTTGTAACCCTCAATTGTTATATGTCATTAAGTTTTTGTTACAACGAGGTTCACAACAAACATCACTACAACATAAGCAAACTGAAAACAAAATATTTCTAACTGATTATAACAATCAAAGTGATGTCATCTCGTCCGAACATCATTTCCCTAGCATTCTTATCTGTTTTCATTCGCATCCAACCAAAGATATTGTCGAGTCTCTCAACACTTCTAATTTTTTCCCTTCTGGTATTTTCCCATCTAACCAGCGAACCAACTCTCTCTTCAATTGATCGAAAGTAGTGATGTTCTAGAAGAGCATCAACATCTGAGGTTTGTCTCTCGCATAAATCACATTTCCATAGCGGCGACGAACACCAAACATGATTGTCAAATGATGAAATGAGATGTGGAAAAATGATTCACACAACACCTCTATTTATAACAAAAAAATTGCAAAATACACTGAGGTGTCAATCCAATTGGCGTCTCCTTTGGAAAAATACACATGGGCACCAATTGAATTGACTGCACCATGTATCCTAGTCAATCCAATTGGCGTCTGCACTCTATTTTTAAGAGGAACCACTAATTGGATTAACGCCTCCTCCTAAAAGTGGAATAATTTGAGATTTTTTTTTGAAAACTAGAATCTTTTTTAAAAATTGGATTATTTTGATAAAAAATTCAAGGTGTGTTTCTATTCACTTGCCTTCTCTCTCTCTCTCTAGAAAACTTCTTCATTCTACTAACCGCTACAAAACACCATTGAATTTATCTCCACTTTTTTTCATAATACTCTCTCTCGCGTTGAATTAACATAAACTGCTACCACTCTTACGAAACCATGACACACTAACATCTACAAAACTCACTTCACTCTCCATAAAACCATACACACTAAAAAGGTTTTCTTCTCCACATAGCAAACCTTACAAACCATATTCATCATCAAACATAAAACTACTCTCTCACTCACTTTGTGGAGAACTTCATACACCAATATTTCTTCAAAAACATACCCCATCTCTAAAACTACAACCTCCATATTCACTTCCACACCATAACACCCCTTCTTACTACACATACAAAAAAACAACCACACCCTTAAGCTTTCTCACTTTTCAGCCAAAACCAAAAGAAGATTTCAAACGAGGCTTCACGTTGGAACTCGACATATTTGCATTCACCGTGCTTCAACAGCTATTGAAGAAGAAATAGTATAACGAGCATGTTGGGTGGGGTGATAAAGAGCCAAACAAATTTGCACCTAGAAATCAACTACGCAGACCGTCGGAGCCACCGGGAGAACCGCTCACTCGCCGCTGCACCTCCACAAGCAGAAGACACCCCCCGTCCTCCGACCGGGGGCCTTCCACCAAGATCATTCTGTCGCACTTTCCGTCGGTAATAGATTCTTCTTATTTTTGTTTTTCTTAAGTGTTTGAATTGGTGCTTATCTTCTCTGTAAATATGAGTGAGAGAGGGAAGAAAGCAAGTGAAAATAGGCTATCATGTTTTCAGAAATATGTGAATTTGGTTTACTTTTTATTTGAAGAGGCGTGGTTTTTTATTGCAATCATGATATATCTTATTCATACTAACTTGCATTGCTATCAGAGAAAGAGAGAAAGTGTTGGTCATCAGAACAATAAAAAGGGTGTTGCTCCTTGCTACACTTTAGTTTTTTTTTTTTGGTCTTATTTAATTAATGATAAAATTAAGTAGTTTAAGAATTTTATTATTAAAATAACTAAACCATTATAATTAGTTACTGTAAGTAGTCTTAGGATTTTATTATTAAAATAACTAGTTCATTTTATTTAGTTTACTGTAAGTCAGTTCTTAGGTTAATATCACAAAGAATTAGTATTAGACAATTTCAGTTATAGTTTTAGAATTAAAAAAAAATCAATAAACATCAATTAGTGATAATTAAGGACTTAGATTATTCTTTTAGATATTCAATTTTTTAATAATAATTTTGATTGTTGGACTTTATTTTTTTTTTTATAATAACATGTTTTTAATTTTTAAATTTTGATATGCAGTGTTAGAATTAATCTTTGTTAGACTTTAGAATTATATTCTAGAATAGGAAAGATGATAGTAGAGTTTTATTTGTAAAATTTTAGATTTTTTTAAATTAGAATATTCCTTTTTTAGAATATTAAGACTTTTTTTAGAATTTAGAAAGAGGTTAGAGTTAGGATTAATTTCCCTTTTTTTAGAATTAAGAATAAAAATTGATTTTATTATTAGATGTTTTAGAATAATAATAATCAACCTTCATCAACTTCAAAACTACAAATCAATTTAAAGACTTTCAAATCAATTTCAAATAAAAACCGAACACTTATCCAACGTCAAGTTTGTTTTCAAAAATGATTATTATAATAAATTGGAGTCAAAGCGAAGGTGATTGGGTTTAGACCTCTTCCCTTTTCCCGAATACTCGAGTATTGTTGTAGAGCTCACTGTTTGAGTATTTATCTTCCTAATAAAACACAATAAGATAAACGAATCTTGATTCGTCACATATTTTCTTAATAACTTTTTTGGATGAAAAAGAAGAGATTTGGGGTATAGACTTTTTCCCTTTCCGAGTATTTGAATACTGATGTAGAGCTCCCTGACCAGATACTCGTTTTCACATAAAATCAATCAACTCATCAAATTTCTTTTTTCGCCTGTGTGCGACCTTGAAAATCTTTTTCAGAAATGAGTATGCTTTATCCATTTCGACACGAAATAAACAAGGACTTCGGCCTCTAAGAGCGAGCAACAAGTAAATGTTTAACCACTCAAATGCGATCTAAGTATCACTCTCTAAAAGCAATCAACCAACATGTGGTTTTCCAAAGAACAACGTATCTCTGATTTTCTCATTGCACCATGAGAATACGTAGGCACAAGATTCTGAAATCTTGGCAAACACAATAATAAAAAAACGTAAGGTTTTAGTCCCTTTCTTTCTCCCTTCCTCGCATAATAAGTAGAAGATCGCAAACGATTCACGCTAACACTCATTCATAAAACTAGCCAAATGAGTCCCGTTGAGTACAACGAATGTGAGGGATGCTAATACATTCCCCTTACATAATCGAACATTGAATCCGGTCTGGTTGCGATGACCATTTCCCTTAGCTTTAACGTGTTTTATTCGATATTTCCATGTTCCTTTGGAACAAATAAAGTTCAGTGGTGACTCTGTTGTTATTCCGAGTGTGTGACGCGCTCAGGTATTTTTTTGCGCCGTGACGACTGTAATTTAGTCAATACGGGTCAACTTGACTCACTAAAGACTGTTAGTTCGGGGTATGTGGCCCAACGTCCCGACAACACCAACTGTCGCACGTCTTTTTGGAGTTCGTCCATCCGACAACTGTCTAATGTGGAATGGAAATATATAAGGAAAATGGGTTATGTTTCTGTTGTGATGAACCATTTGGTCTGGGCCATGTAAGGAAGAATCAACACTTACATGTTCTTATGTTAGGAGATGTAGGTGGCAAAGATGATACAGAAGTGGAGATGCAAGAGAAGGTGAGAGCATTGTTAGATAGTGTGGCAAGAATGACTTCAAATAAATCTATGAAGTTATAGGGAAAAATACTATGGATGTCGGTTATTGTATTATGATTATGGGGCATATATGTTAGTTAGCAAATTTCGATTATGCAAAAGAGGAAAATCGACGCAAGAAGTATGAAATCACAAAACTAAGCGTCGAGAAGAGTGAACATGGTCGAAGGGGTTCGACAGACAAGACAGACATGGAACACAAGCCAAGTCGAAACATGTCCGACAGATAGAAAATGGCAGGCCGAAGTCGAAGCAAAGGACAATTTACGCGGGTAAGATTTGAAAATAGCAAGAATGTGGGAAGTTATAAAGGAAGTGGGCAAACACGTGCCAAGCTATTAATCATCAATAGCAAAATATCAATTAATTTTATTTCCTATTTAAGCAAAGTTCATTGTTAGTTTTAGGGGTACCATTTGTAACATTTTAGAGGGGAAACACTCAAAGTATCAAGCGTTTAGAGAAAAGAGTTCATTCCTATAAAAATGTATGTTTGTGTCCACATTTACCTTCAAGCAATTTAAATTACCAAGTCTTTTTATCTACTTTGTCATTTACGCTTTATCTTATCTTTCGTTCATCTATTTTAATTGCATCTTTTACAAGCATTTCCTGTCTACTGTTTTCTTAATCCAAACATTTAAACAAAACATCACATAAACTTAACACTTAGTCTAGGATTTTGTAGTTGATCCTGCAATTAAACCTCAATAGGAGGCTAGAGATTTTCCGGTGGGACCCGTTGTGTTAAGTATATGCAATTACGTAGTGGTAAAATCGTAACACCACGTCCAAATCCAAACGAAGAACCGTCTTCGGGAGGAAGTACAGTTGTGTCACAAATAACTGATGTCGGTTCTGGCACTATGTCTGTGATTTCGACTGCATATAGTGGACCAATATTGACACCACGTCATCCTGAGACTCCAAGGCCGACGATAATGAGAACTTCAGGGCAATATATGCCCAGTTTCACAGTGTCCATGAATCGAACCTTATGAATGCCAATCGAATTTATGGCAAGTATACATAATAGCAGTTCGATGGTTGGTAGCAGTTCGACAATGCTTACAACCAATCAACACAATCGTACTCATATATCAAGATGATATTTGAGAGACTCACAAAAGAATACAAACACTTAAACCCTAATACGGTCAACTATCTTCTCTTCTGCGTAAGTAATTAGGTTTTGAGACATTCTATTTATAGCCATAGCATGTATTGGATTTTGACCTTGTATTCCACGAGAACCCGCTGCACAACATTAGGTAATCAATCAAAAGTTTCCTAAAATGTCTTAACATATGGGAAATCGAATATGTTAACCACAATTCGCATCTCTGATTCCTCAATCACGAACGTCACAAGGGAAAGCATAATATTCCTAGAATATTTTGTAGACAGTTAACCCTATAAACATTACCAAGGTAAAAGCCTGTTTCAGACAAGATGTCACAACCACATGCTAGGACATCTTGTTCAACATGTTGCACCTAAGTTAGTTTTACCAAAATTAATGTCAATCAAAATAACCAGGAATTAACAATAACAACCCATTTTGCAAACCAAGTTGGTTTTTCAATTGTTCTTGCATAACATTATTCTCAAACGGATCATCTAAAGTAATAGAAAAAATATTCTTCTTTGTTCCCCAATCTTTCAACATTCCAACCACCCTCTCACACATCACAGCTCCAATGGGAGGGTAAATAAGACTGAAGTTAAGAACCTTATTATTTAACTTCCAATCCGCATCAACAAAATGAGCGGTCAAGCAAATATAAGTCTATGTAGTGGTAGATTCCCACAAATCAAAAGCTAAAGATATCCTATTACGAACGGTAGCCAATTCATTTTTAAGCTTGAGTTTCTCTATCATTATTAGACATAAGCCTCAATAACATTTGTAGGAGGCATAACAATATTTGGATTTAAGTACTGGTAGAGGTTCTTAAGTGCTTCTAACTAAAAAAAGAGGTAAAATCATGTGCAAGGATGACAAAAGCACATAAATGCACTAACCGTGGTTCCATTTGATTCCGATCAACTACCTCACCAACAAATTTCGCGCTTTCTTGCGGCATTTCTTCCAACACCTATATAATATTTAAAAATTGTAAATTATTATTAGGTTTTTAAAATCACAAGTTATTTCATTGAATGCTAACAAAATTCAATAGAGAAAGAGTTACAAGTTACAACAACAATAATTGTGGGTGAGTCGCCGGAGAATCGGAGATGAGAGTTATCGTCGGGAAATGTGATGGCGAAGATGCGTCAGATGAAATGAACTAGAGAAGTCGAAATGAATTTCCCGGGATTACTATTTATATTCCCTTCTCAAATAGAGAAATTGATCTGAATGCCAAAACCCTAAAACAGGCACTCGCGTCGGGTTAACAGGTTAGTCGTAAGATTTTTAACCCATATTCACGCGATTTGATGTTTAGTATCTTATTTATTTATCAAGTGTCTCTATTTGTTCTTTATTTTATTTGTTTGTAACAAAATAATAATAATAATAATAATAATAATAATAATAATAATAATAATAATAATAATAGAGAAAATGGATGATGCACTGACCGTGTAAAGTATTTTTACACCATCAAACAATGACAACCATGTATTCCGCCAAATCATTCTGTAAAATTTAAATTATTTATATGATTTGAAGCTTTAAATTATTTTGATTGAATGTATGTGTAATACTTTTTCACTGACAATGCACTACCATTAAATATAATGGTTGTAATATAAGTGTTCAGCACAAGGTTAGCACTCAAAGGTCAAAGTCAATAAATGAGTGAAAAGTAGTTTTAGAGTGGGAGTGAATTGAATATCTAAAATGGCATAATGTGGTATTTATATAGTATGAGCAGTTAACATCGTCTGTGTGTGATTTCATGTCATGTGCAGGTTGTCTTTTGATTAGATTCAGCAATGAGAGATGTGATTGAGTGTGCGGCCGTGTGTCCTCAGCAGGAATGAGGGTCTACCTATTATGTATGATTTCTTCTTCAACACTTGTTATTGGACTTTATTTGTAGGCCTTTTGGAAAATCCAAAACAATTGTCCCTCAAGCCCTTGTTCCTATAACAAGAGATTTTTCAGGCTTGTCTTCAGTCCAACCTCTAGTAGAAGAAAATAAAAAAACCTTGATGAGACATTGATGTCTTTGAGAAAAGGTGAACTAAATGTCTCCCTCGTAATTAGTAATATTTCATAGGTACATCTCAATATGTGCCCCAATGTTTGACAGTAATGATTCATTGTAGTACTAGAGCATTTAAGTGTTCTTGAATAGTGTGGGATGCAATATCGATTGTCGGTGGTGCGGTTCACGTTTTCCAACATCGGAGATTGCATGGTTCACCTTCCTTGGGGAATATATATAAGGAGTTATGAGGTTATCGTGCTCCTTTTTTCACCATTTGTAAATATTTAAGAGTTATTCTCCCGCGTCTGCAACCTTCTTTAGTCTCTTCCCATCAGCCATCAATTATGATGTATTTGCGCCACCTCTTCCTATAGAGCATACAACACATGAGTCATTGAGTTCATCCTTTTTTAGGGTAACACTTGAACCTGAATTTTCTTTTCTTTTCATACTTTCTTACTTTATTAGGTTTATGGCGATGAAAACCGTGGGTTTTTAATCTCTTTTGTTTTATACTTTGGTGAATTCTCTTGCAATATATGAACTTTGGTGGGGAACAAAGTTTTTATCTTTGTACCATCTTTGTGATTTTTCTTACGATCACTTATTTCATGTGTTAACAACCTTTTTTGACATGGAAAACACTCAACTCAGAGTCTGGAATATGAGAGAGGCGAACTTTGTTGCGTAGGTTGATTAAGAAACGTTAGACACAATTTATGTCTTCGTGGGTGAAGGTGGCCTAGATCACACCTTTACTAAAGTGGGTCCCTCCTCCGAATGAGGAGTGCTTCCTCCTAAAGGGGATAAAAGGATTTGGAGCAAGTATGACGAGTGTGTCATCCCTCTCTATGAGTGCTTATTTTTCTTTGATAGGCTTTCGTCTCCCCTTTAACGACTTTGAGGTGGACATTCTAAATCATCTAGTGATTCCTCCTTCATAGTTGTACCTAGTGAGATGGACTTATATAAAATTCTCCTAATAATAGTGCAAATACAAAAAAGGTGTTAGTCTTTGACACCCTTCTTTCACCTTTTCAAAGTCCAATAGAGTTTTGGTAATTCAACTTGGGGTCAAGGTCTGATCTCTCTTAGGAAAAGTACCAATATGAATTAGGTTTATTCAGATAATGTGAATAACTTCAAGGACCATTAATACCTAGTTAACCCCTTTACTAAGGTAGCTAATGCTAACATATGAAACAAAGATTTTGAGTCACGTCACCAATGTTTGGGCGAATTTCCAAGTGCTAGCGCCATAATCATTTCTTAGTGGATTTTGGATCATATGTCTATGGTTGGAAGAATTACCCCAGAAAGAAACTTATACGAAGATGAAATTGATGGATTTCTTTAAATATTTGAGCTTTGTTGACGGTATTTCTCATTCGGAGGCAACGTTAAGGAAGCAAAAGAAGCGGTTTATAGAAACATGCTTGCTAGTGGAAGCTGCTACAAAAGAGGATATACATGTCATCTTTAGTGAGTAATGAAGGAGATTTCATCTTTTCTTTGGTATTATTTAGATGATTATTATTGCCTTGTCTTAATTAATCCTTGGATTGCATATAAGATGAATTGTTACAATTGTCACAGCGCGAAAAATACCCGAGCGTACGGATGCTCAAAATACAACAGAGTTGCCACCAAAGTTTATTTTTTAAAGGAAAAGTGTCGATAAAATCATTAAAAAAATATGGTCATCACAACCAAATTCAGGTTTAGGAGTCGGTTATGCATAGGGAAGGTATTAGCACCCACACATCAATTGTACTCAACGAGAACCGTTTGGTCAGCTTTGTAAATATGAGTGTTAGTTTACGTTTTTTTATTTCTTCTAATTATTGTGGGATATTTATGTGAAATGAAAAGGACTAAAAAATGTTTTTTATTAGGGTGTTTTACGAGATGTTGAATCTCTCTCCTTGGTATCCCCATGTGCGATGAGGAACTCAAAGTTACATAGTTTTGGCGAGAAAAGATAGATCTTTTTAGATTTTTATCATGGTGCTTGGCAAGATTGTGGATCTTGCTCATACGAATCCCCAGGTGCGATGTGGAATTCAAAGCTACATAGTTCTTTGGAGCAAATGTTTGTTGGTTAGTTGGTTTTAGTGAATGATGTTTAGGTCACATTCGAGCGGCTACTCATTGCTTGTTGCTCGCGCATGGGAGGCTGAAGCGTTTGTTTGTTCACATCATAATGGATCTCACTTGGATCACATTTGAGCGGTTAAATATTGTTTGTTGCTCGCGTATGGGAGGTTGAAGCGTTGTTTGTTTACGTCAGAGTGGATAAAACACCGTTCGTTTATGAAAAAGCTATAACAGACCATGTGATGTAATGTGATAATGCTATGTTGTAATGTGTACATGATAAATGAATGAAATACAATTTGGTTCTTGTGTAATTTCCAACCTGTTTCATTTAATCCTCGTGCCATGGTAATTTGTTAATGATGTATGGATTCAAATTTGTTCATGTGATTTTGATTAATATGATGTGTATGTATGGATGGTAAGATGAATGGTTTGGAATATTGTCTCGTGTGCATTTCTATTTTTGTCTTGAATTTATTTAATGGTGTATGATGGTGATTATGTAATGCTAAATGGAATGATGTAATGATGATTAAATGAGAATTGACTTGAATTTTTATTCTCATTGAGTTTACTATTTTTAGTTCTTTTATGTACATAATGTAAAATGAATAATGATGCATTAAAATGAATGAAGTACTATGGTCAACTTCCTATTTATTTTTGTTGAGCATTGACTTTTGAATGATGCAAGATAGATATGATGAATGAGATGAATAAATTTGGAATGATGCACGTGAACACCATTTATTTAAATGGGCAAAATGTTGACTTTTTAGTTGACCTTTTGATGGAATCAACTTGAAATGAATGCATTTTGAATTATGCATATGATGAATGAGAGGAATGTATGATAATGAAATTTAGGACAACTTGGCCTAAAGTCACATGTTGGCCTTTTATTGGGCTTTGACTTTTATTGACTTACAAGATGACACCAAAGATTTAAAAAAAACAGGGACAAAAATTAGGGTACAACAACAACATAATGCTTTAAATGAAAATGACCCATATGTTTACCCTATTTCCTATGATCGCTAATGGCAGACATGTTATTGGAGGAATCTCGCATTTGGGGTTCCTTTTTTGCCTAGCCGCGATTAACATTCTTGTCTCTGTCCAAGTGGAAATCATGGATTCTCATGACCAATTCATGGTGGGAAGTGATTTACGCTCGCTGATGGTCATAATTTGAGGGAGTCCTATCACTAGGCTTATTGTCAACATGACTCATGGGGAATGGTTGTCTGTCTGACATCGGACGCTCAAGCATGACTTAGGAAGGTTTGGCCCTGATGTATGCCTAACTCCAAGCACAACTAAACTATCACCCTCACTTATGGCCTATCATGGTCTGTAGACGGATAAGGAGTTTTGATCTTCTATTTCTGAGGAGGATTACACATATTTTTCAGGTAAGGATGGGGTCGTTTGTCACGAAGAGTTGGCTGAACTAGCATAGAAAACTCGCCAAACATTAGTTATTTTGGCCTTTGGTTCCACTGAAAGGGGATATGTTTTCTTGCTCGGCCGTCTCAAAAAGGAAAAAGAAGCTATTCATGAACGCTTAAGTATTTTTACTATCGAGCAAAACCGGTATTTAGAAGAGCTCACTAGGATGAATGATTTGTCAAGAGAGATAGGGATAGATAGAGACTAAAGTGTGGACTTTTGGGTACCCTCACTTATTGGTTGAGATGGTACAATCACTTATGCAAGAGATGAAGGATAAATATGAAGATCTAATGACCACTCGGTCGACGTTATCCATAAATCAGACTGCTCTTGCAAAGGCGAAACAAGATTTGGAATCTTCCCGCATGACGATGGATTTAGAGTTGTATATGAGTTCGTGTTTTCTATAATAGAAATCAAATTATTTATATGTATGTTCTCCCCTCCATCTGTCCTTAAGATACACAACATTTTTCCACTTCAATCTTTTGAAGACTTGTAAAACATCACTTTTAACCTTGATTAGATATAACCGCAATTTTCTTGAAAGTAATTTACATATATGATGAAGTATTTGTTTTCAACTAAGGATAACACATCAAATGGGAACACATGTATGAATAAACCATATTTAATGTATCAGTTGATCTCATTTATAAGTTTTTAGTGAAGTTTGATCTTGGATGCTTTCCTACCAGACATATTTTAGAAGAGTTCTTAGGAGCTATAACTCTATGCATTGTCTAGCAACATTTTCTTTGAATTAATTTGGCTTAAACTATTAAAATTCAAATGGGAATACCTCTTGTACCATAAGATATTTTACTTGTCTTGAACAATAATTGCAAAACATTCAATCTCCATCACATTGATCAAGATCTTAAAGGTTATATTTTTTGAAAATACTAATTTCAAAACCATACTCCTCTTTGCATCATACAATTTAAGTGAAACATCCTTTATGATTACTTAGTTTCCATTCTTTACTAGATGACCAATCAAATTGTGTTTCATATTAGGGACATATATAAAATTCTATATTATTGGCTTATTATCATCTTTCAAATGCATAAGAACACTCCACATGCCTTATTCGTTCATTGAATTATCAGTCAACTTCACTTTTATTCTTTTTCTTGGGTCAAACTCAATAAACAATTTCTTATTATCTTTCGTACAATAGAGTACCCTGTGTCAAGGTACCAAATCATATAATCTATTACATCTTCAATTGATGTCACCATCAACATAAATGATCCAGAGTCACAAGTGGAGCTTGCCATATTTTTTTCTAATTAATTTTTTTTAGACTTTTTTCCTTATCCATATCAGCACTCATCGACATATTATCCAAATTTTTAACAATAATAACATTAGAATTTCTTCTTGTCAAATGAGTTTTTCTTGTTTTGTTTCTTCTCATCTCATCCTCTTATTCTATTAGATGATTCAAGTTTTTCTTCATGATTGGCCTTGTATTTTTAGTTGTTTTGCTCATTCTTTTTCCACTTTTTCTTATCAGTTTCACTCTTCTTGAGTCTAACAGGAAGAGGTTGTTATTCTTCTTTACCATTGTTTCTTTCACTCAATTAATTTATTTCTTCAATTGTTACCATAATATGATCTAACTTTGTGATTAGTGTTCTCAACACATTTTGTATCACCTCACTATAAGTCTTCATTTTGTTGGTGATTGTTGATGACACCTCATTTGTTAATACATTTTGTATTATTTTTTTGCTAAAATTGTGTGTAATCCTTTTTTTATTACAAAGTATAACGCCTTTATATATATTGATAAATATGTGAATTAACCTTAAGTGTCGATTGATTATTAACCATAACTTTTGAAATTTAGTCTATTTAATTCTTCAATAGATAATAACTTTAACCATAACTTTTGCTATCTTTTGTCTTTGAATCCTTGCAAGTTGTCTTATGTGCTTTGGATGGATTTGCGAGTAATAGTTTGACACTATTTATCCCTTGTTCATCATACCCTTCATAAACTGCAAATATTACATTCATTTGCCTAAATCATCTATCTCAATTATTTCCATCAAGAATGGGAAGAAGGCGAGCATGAAAGGTCCAATTTTCATCTACTATTGTTTTTTACAGGATCTTTCTCACTTCTTGAAAGATCAAGATTCGCCTTAAATTGTGTAAACCTCTTAGATATCATTGTGTAGGATTGAAATCAAAAGAAACTAACCGTCTTGCAGCTCAAGTGACTAGTGAGAAAGATGGTGATTATGGTAATTGAATATGAATTAGTAAGTGGTAAAATAGACAAGGGAGAGGGATTATTATATAGCACATTAACTATCTTTAAACTGATTTACTTGTTGAGCAAGTAAATCATTAACTACTTCTAAAATTATAACTAACTCTTAACTGCCAAAATAACTATCAAATTAATTAACTAACTCTTAACTTTCCACTCCCCATTCACCCATACACCCATTTTTTGAATAGTATTATCTTCATAGATCCTGCAAAAAGTCTAGGGAAGACTTCTCGGAGAAGACAAAGGCCAATCCACATATTTTCCCAGAATTTGATGCTCCCACTGTTGCTTAAAATTACACTAAACAAAGAGCAGTACTCATAATTTCACTAAAAAGAAAGAACAATATCAGAGCAGAAAGTTACACTCTAGCAATGTCCTTGAATATCGGTCAACACCTTTTTGGTTATATAGCGGATTGAGAATTTTTCACTATTTATTAAGAATTTGAGATTCAATCATGTCATACATAACTCAAAACAAAAGGGGGTATTAGTGAATCCAATATAATATCATAGATGACAAAAACTGGTTGATTATACAACACATTCAATGGAAGTATCACAACAACTAAGAAAGAATGACAAATGTTATCCTTTACAATATTACAACTATTCAAACATATGAACATGATTTAAAAAGCTTCACCAAGATGGTACATGTTTGATCAATTGGAACAATGTGGTTCTTCACACTGTATATCTTCATCGCCAACCCAATAGATAAATAAGGTACAAGAAAATAATCTATAAGAGCCTTTCCTAACTGCATTGCATGCATGGCCATCCTCTTCTCCAAATCAAGCAAGCAAGAAATAGTTATCTCAGGATGTATTGCTTTGTGAAACAACCTGAGAAAGAAAGATAACAAACAAGGCTTATTGGTGTCTCCAAGACGGTGCTCTTCTTGTGGATCAATCCCCTTCTTCCCCTTCCAAATATCTCTTGTTCCACACACAAAAAAATCTTCGAGATTCAATATATAAAACCAAATTCATGTGGAAGCTTTCTCTTTTAGTAAAGGGTCTAACCAAACCTCTCGGAGATCTTTGTGCATGGAGCATTATAATAGGACCAGTTACATATTGTTTAAAACATCTTGCCAAGACATCACTCTTTAAGTGCTATTTTCAATTCTGGAAGAGTTAGATCTTCAGCTCACAAGTCAAGTACCGGCCTATGGTGAAACTCCATGCAAGACATCACTCATTCAGTGCTACTGTCACTTCACCTGATGAAAGAAAAAAAAAGATTGAAACTGCACGGAGAAAAATTCATATTTAATTAGTTAAAAAGGTTCAAATAATATGATAATAATTATCAATCAAGTGATAACATAGGATGCAAGTTATATGTAATCAAAACAGAGAGCAAGTCATCCAGACTTCCATATGCTTGGAGTTGTGTTTGCAGTAACAATGAGTAACAGATAAAATGCTTAGAAGAGAAAAAGAACAAACCAAAATATGCATTCATGGATCTTTGTGTCTTTGGAATATAGGATTATACGGGTGGTTCCAAATATGACAACTCCAGTTCCATTGTCAGTGAAAATGAAGCTTTTCCATGTTCCAAGTGGCCAGAGGAAGAAAAGGGTGGCTTCCAATCAAAATACGAAAGGGAAAGTTTTGGCAATCTTTGTTATGTAAACTTGATGGCGGTACTACTTCTCTGTTCAAGATTTTGGAAGATTATTTATAGAACAAAACAACTTTTTCTTGGCAAGAACAATGCAATGCAATGCAAGCACTGGTTGGTGGATTTAGTTTAGGAAGTGTTTATATAAAGGTAAGAAAAGATGAAGGAAAAGTTGCAGAAAGGTTAGGTCTTTTTTGCATTTAGTCTAAGTTTTCTCATATTGTCTACAGTAGAAGCACTTCCAATATACCTTAAAGAGACAAGTGTTCTAATGAAAGAAGCCTCAATGGGAGCTTATAGAATTTCTTATGCTAGCCAACATTTCTGTGTTCCTTCCTTTTTTGTTTGTAGTCTCGATACTTTTTACAGTTCCTGCTCATTGGCTTGTATGACTCAATCCTTCTTCCTCACTACCTTCCCATTTTTCACTTTTTCCTTTCTTATTTTATTATAGAGATTTCTCATGGTTATGAAATATTAAAGAAAATAATATTACTTGCGGAACTATATCTACACGAGTGTCTCCATCTATTATTCTATAATAAACTCAATAGTTTTATGGTAAAATGTCAGAACTTGAAGCTCAAAATGTACATACGTTTACCTGGGCAAGTTAAGAGCTTGGTTAATTGTTATATTACCACAGGAGAATTCATCTCAATCATCAAGCAAAAGAGCGTCAGTGTTTGCCACATAACCAAACCCTTTGATCTGTAGAAGCAAATTGTCTAAAACTGAAGATATAAGAGTGGAGTCACGATGTGATGTGTCTTTTGCAATAAATTTGTGGATTTCATTAGTAACTTCAATCCAACTACAACCTGGTTCTTTTACAACCCCACTTATGTCCATTTTTGCCCTCAATCTTCTGACATTTCCCCACATACCTTTTGATGCAAATATATTTGAAAGCAATACATATGATCCACTATCTGCTGGGTTGCATGAAATTGCCATCTCGGCTGCATATGTTCCCAGTTCAACATCACCTGAAACTCGGCATGCACTTAGCAGGCTCCTCCATACTACTGCTGCTGGTTTTATTGGCATCTTCTCGATAAATTCCTTAGCTTCACACACTTTACCAGCCCGGCCCAAGAGAGAAACCATGCATGCATAATGCTCAATCCCCGGTTCAATTCCAAATAGTGACATTGAATCAAAGTGATCAAATCCAAGGTCAAGAAGTCCAGCATGGCTACATGCCGATAGCACACCTACAAAGGTGACATAATTAGGTTTCACTCCCTCCATAATCATGCTTTCAAACACCTGAAGAGCTTTTGCTGCTTCTCCGTGCGAGGCATAAGTTGCAATCATTGAATTCCAACATGCAATGTCTTTCCAATTTGTTGAGATAAATGCTTTGTGAGCTTCTTCGATGCTTCCACTTTTGGCATACATATCAACTAGAGCATTTGCGACAAAGGGGTCATCCTCATAACCCATCTTTATGACATGGTTGTGGAACTGCTGACCGTGTTGCAGACTTGCCATATTACTCGCAGCCGTGATTACAGAAGCAAAAGTGAACTCGTTGGGTTTTAGTCTTGACATCTGCATATCTTTGAGAAGTTTGAGAGACTCTTCATTTTCAAACTGTTGGGTGTACCCAGAAAACATCGCATTCCATACTACAATGTCTTTGTATAGTATCTCTTCAAAAACTAGTCTTGCATCGCCAATGCGTGAACATTTTGAATAAACATCGATTAGAGCACTTCCGGAAAATTCATCTAAAGAAACCCCATATTTAATAATCAAGCCATGGATTTGGCTGCTTAACTCCAGGTGATATAATGACGCAGAGACCCCAAGAAGGCTAACAAACGTTAATAGAGTTGGTGGAAATAAACTTAGCCTCATTTCTCGAAAAAGATCCAAAGCTTCACACAGCTTGTTTTGTTTAGAGTATCCTTCTATCATTGCATTGTAAGATACTACATTAATAGCATCCATAAGGTTAAAAAAAATTCTTGCATCAGTCAAGGACTCACATTTGGCATACATGTCAATCAAACCATTTTTCACAAAATCATCATTATCAATATTGACCTTGATAGCATAAGCATGAACTTGTCTTCCCTTTTCCAGAGCCAGGAGTGAACCACATGAATTGAGAACGCTAGTGCAACCAAATGCATCAGGCTTCCAACCCATTCTAGCCATTTCCAAAAACAGGTCAAGGGCTTCCCAATGGAACGAATTCTGCATGCAACCAGCAATCATTGTGGTCCACGAAACTACATTTTTATCTAGCATCTGGTCAAACAACTTCCTACCCGACTCCCCTTTGTGACACTTAAAGTAAAAATCTATAAATCCATTGACCATTGAAACATCCATGACAATGCCTCTCCTTAATACAAAGCAATGTATTTGCTTCCCCCCTTGAAGAAACTCAAGCACCGAACAAGCACTCAAAACACTTGAAAGTACATATTTATCAAGACAAACATCACCCTCTCTCATTTGGTCAAACAACTTTAAAGACACTTCACTTCTTCCTTGTTTTGAATACCCTGCAATGATTGTAGTCCATGTGAAACTGGTTTTAACTTCTAGGCCATCAAAAAGCAACCTTGCTGCTTCAATACAACCATGCTTGGTGTAAAAATCAATCAAAGAGGTACACACGTAAACATCTTGAACATATCCACCCTTAACAATCAAACCATGCACCTGAAAAGCTTGGTTGAGACCACCCAATTGCGTGCAAGCTCTTACAACACTAGCTAAAATGTATTCATTTGGTTTCTCATTACAATTCCTCATGAACTGAACAAACAACAGCAATGCTTCTAGATTGTAATTATGTTGAGTGTACATAGAAACCATAGAAGACCAAGTAACAAGGTTTCTATGAGGCATAGTATCAAACAGCTTCTGTGCATCACTTACTAAGTTCAGTTTTGAATACATATGCAAGAGGGTGTTAATAAGGAAGATATCATGTTGATGAAAACCCAACACAACAATTTTGGCGTGGACTTTCTTGTAACAAGAAGTGAGTATATTTGGACATGATGATTGCAATAAGTTTGCCAATTCACGACCAGTTTTTCGTTGTTCGATGATTGGAGGAATGTATGGATCATGTGATTGAATAAATTGATGCAATGGAGTGGAAAGGTGCAAAGTTTGGATCGCATTGATTTTGTTAAGGATGTTTAGTTTGGATAATGAGAGTAGTCGAGGATGTTGGATTTGCATGGTAGATCCGAATGATATCGCAAAGAATATATATATATATATATATATATATATATATATATATATATATATATATATATATATATATATATATATATATATATATATGAAAAATATTAGACAATCGATCGAATTTATTTGTATTCTTTTTGAAAAATGATTGATTTTATGTATTAGGAAAATGATAAAATTATCACACGTCATGAGAATGAGATACATTTGATCGAATGAGGATGTAATAAAACTATTAAAATATAAATTTATTAAACAGATATAAAATAAAAAGAGCTCCATGTAAGAAAGGCAACGAAAAAACTACGGAATCGGAAATAAATTGAAATCGAAAGTAGTTAAATTTAGTTTTAAACTAATTTAAAGGAATCCACTTTATAAGAAATCGAATAATTGAATCTATGCCTTCAAACGATTTTCAAAAACTAAATTGAATTTAAGTTTCGAAATCGCAACGAAAAGAAAATAAAGGCGACATCAACGAAGTTGTTTTTCATTGTTACTAATTATTTACAAGATATAGAAGGTATCAAAAATTAATGGAGGGTGATATGCTAGCAATTTAAAGAAAATAAATGGCCTAATGTCCATCCATGGACAAAAACAAAAACAAAATAAAAAAACGGTAAAGAAGTAACAGAAAGGGGGTGCACATAGAAATGTGGCCCATACGAGTGAGGCCCTGGCTCTAGTTTGGAATTGATTAAAAATATTTAAAGAGAAATAAAAACAAAGAAAGAGAATGTAAAACCTAAATCCTCTCTTCTATTTTCTTTATTAACTAATGGTTAAGTTCTTTAATTTTCAAACTTTCTGATCCAACAAGCAAAAATAGATTTTTTCTTTGGGCAAGTTTGTTTTAACTTTAAAAAAATAGATTTTCTTTTTGTATTTTTGAAAATGGATTCTACAAAAATATTTTTCAAAATATTATAAATTTTTCTAAATTTGTTTTTTATAAATTAAAAGATTGAATTGTTCATTCTATAACATAAATATATATTATTGAAGATCAAAACATAGTCAAAATCATAATTTTCTCAAAAAGTTGTATCTTAAAAATGATTTTTATGAAAAGCTATTTGAAATAGCTTCAAAATTAAGTGATTTTTTAAAAATTTAATATCCAAAAAAAGTTTCGATAAAATGATGAAATACCTAAAATAACATTTTAAGAATAACTATTCAAACCAAATTTTTATTTGAAGCTTTTATAAAAAAATTCTTTGTAAATTTTTTTTACACTAAAATATGTAACACTATAAAAATCATTTTTAAAAAAAGCCAAAACAAACGGGCCCAATATTATTTCATGAAACAAAATAAAATAAAATCCATTAATTAATGTAATCATAAACTAGAAACAAAAGAAATACACTTTTTGTTTCAATTCTGTGTTGTGGTTGCGAGCTCTTCGTTGGAACTCGCCGGAGTTGGCATAAGTGTCATTGGCGTAACAGTAGCGTGGAAGGAGTGAGGGCGTGTCCGGTGAAGGTGATGACCGAAGTTGTTTCGTGGTGCACGTATTTCACTGTGGTGTAGGTGATTCTCACAGTTGTTTTGAAGGGAAGTCAAGGAGGGTTTAGGTGAGTGGAAGGAAGTGAAGTGAGAGCTGCAGAGGGTAGTTCAAAACTTGGATGGTGCGTGTTTGATGGCAGCTTACGGTTGTGAGAAGTTGTGCGGTGGCAGATCAGTTAAGGTGGGTAGCTGCAGAACCGGTGGGGTGAGATAGATAGTGTGGTCGTGTGAGTTTTGTTGGAAGAAGATGGGATGGTGGTGAGGCGTTGTCACTGTTTTGGGTGGTGTATGGAGGTAGTTAATGTCGTAAATTATAAACAATAATTGTCATGGGTATGTTATAATACGATAAAAATTGACAATTGAGTTAATGATAATAAATGCATTGCAAATAGTATCATATAAAAAGTGGAGCTAACTTTAAAAGCACTTATAAAAACCTTAAAACATTAAACTCACCAAATGAGACAAGAGGATAAGGTGTCACATGGACATATGTGGTGGTCCCAAACATTATACCAAATATCGCATCCAAACAACCCCTCTCTAGGACAGGGTCCGAGGGCGTGGGCGTAGAGGCGCTAGTGTGGTTGTTTGTATGCAAACTTATGAAACAACATGCATGACCTATAAATACATGATTCTGAATTCAAAAATCATACACTTAAAATTTGCACATCCTCTTAAACATTCCAGACACACTTCCTTGCATTCGAGTTCTTCACCTGTCTTGTGCAGACTCGATCAAAAGACGGAATTATCCAGGGTATTCTTATCTTAAGGAAAGTGACTTTGTTCACGATTCAATCTGGATCCATTTAACCTTGTCGAAATTTCTAACAGTCTTAAAAGTATTTACACAATAGCTTCCGAAGCTGCAGTTTCAACCCTGAAGGTTCATTATGTCTCACTCGAATTCAAGTTCAAGGCCGAAGAGGAAGGTACGAAAAAGTTTATAATTTCTAAATATTTTGATTTAAAATTTAAATACTACAAACCCATTCTTCCCCAAGTGCATGAGTTGCAAGTCCTCGTGAAAAAAATAAAAATGGTGAAAATAGGCATCCCTGATACCTTTCAAGTCGGTGCAGTCATTGCAAAACTGCCACCTTCATGGAAAGGCTACAGAAAGATATTGTTGCACAATTCTGAGGAATTCTCTTTGGAGAAAATCCAGAAACATCTTCGAATCGAGGTGGAATCGAAAGAGAGGGAGAAATCAGAATCTACGGGTCTTATTAAAGACAATGTCGTTACCACCAAAGAAAAGAAGAAACATGATGGCATAAAGAGTCATCTTGGACCAAAAAAGGAACATAACAAGTTCAAGAGTTCTGGCGGTCATAATGGTCATAAGACTCGATCAAAATGCGGAATTATCCTAGGTATTCTTGCTTTAAGGAAAGTGACTTTGTTCACGATTCAACCTGGATCCATTTAATCTTGTCGAAATTTCTAACAGTCTTAAAAGTATTTACACAATGGCTTCCGACGCTACAGTTTCAACCCTGAAGGTTCATTATGTCTGACTCAAATTCAAGTTCAAGGCCGAAGAGGAAGGTACGAAAAAGTTTATAATTTCTAAATATTTTGATTTTAAATTTATAGACTGCAAACCCATTCTTCCCCAAGTGCATGAGTTGCAAGTCCCCGTGAATAAAATAAAAATGGTGAAAATAGACATCCCTGATACCTTTCAAGTCGGTGCAGTCATTGCAAAACTGCCACCTTCGTGGAAAGGCTACAGAAAGATATTGTTGCACAATTCTGAGGAATTCTCTTTGAAGAAAATCCAGAAACATCTTCGAATCGAGGTGGAATCGAAGGAGAGGGAGAAATCAGAATCTACGGGTCTTATTAAAGACAATGTCGTGGCCACCAAAGGAAAGAAGAAACATGATGGCATAAAGAGTCCTCTTGGACCAAAAAAGGAACATAACAAGTTCAAGAATTTTGGCGGTCATAATGGTCATAAGACTCGATCAAAATGCGGAATTATCCTAGGTATTCTTGCTTTAAGGAAAGTGACTTTGTTCACGATTCAACCTGGATCCATTTAATCTTGTCGAAATTTCTAACAGTCTTAAAAGTATTTACACAATGGCTTCTGACGCTACAGTTTCAACCCTGAAGGTTCATTATGTCTCACTCGAATTCAAGTTCAAGGCCGAAGAGGAAGGTACGAAAAAGTTTATAATTTCTAAATATTTTGATTTTAAATTTATAGACTGCAAACCCATTCTTCCCCAAGTGCATGAGTTGCAAGTCCCCGTGAATAAAATAAAAATGGTGAAAATAGACATCCCTGATACCTTTCAAGTTGGTGCAGTCATTGCAAAACTGCCACCTTCGTCGAAAGGCTACAGAAAGATATTGTTGCACAATTCTGAGGAATTCTCTTTGGAGAAAATCCAGAAACATCTTCGAATCGAGGTGGAATCGAAGGAGAGGGAGAAATCAGAATCTACGGGTCTTATTAAAGACAATGTCGTGACCACCAAAGGAAAGAAGAAACATGATGGCATAAAGAGTCATCTTGGACCAAAAAAGGAACATAACAAGTTCAAGAATTCTAGCGGTCATAAGGGTCTGAAAAGCGGATGTTTTGTTTGTGGAAAACCTGGACATTATGCTAGATATTGCAGGCACAACAAGTCAAAAAACGAGATCAATGCAGTCCATGCAAATGATGACATAATTGCTACAGTGAGCGAAATTATGGCAATCAAAGGCAAAGTTCAAGGTTGGTGGTATGATACATGTGTTACGGTGCATGTCTCGTATGACAATGCTGCTTTCAAAACCTATTTTGAGACAAATGATGGACAAGAAGTGCAAATGGGAAATGAAGTGCGGTCTAAAGTTGTTGGAACCGGATCGGTCAAACTCAACTTCACTTCAGGAAAGAAAGTTAGTCTCGTCAATGTGCTTCATGTCCCTGACATGAATAGGAATCTTGTTAGTGGGGATTTATTGGGAAAACCGGGCATTAAATCGGTTTATGAATCGGGCAAACTTATTTTGACGCGTAATTGTGTATTTGTTGGAAAATGATATTTCGCTGAGGGAATGATCAAACTATGTGATATCGACAATATTATTAATGAAATTTCTACTTCCGCTTACATGCTTGAATCTGTTTCTCTATGGCATAATAGACTAACACATTTCGATATTAGTTCTATGAAGAGACTAATTAAATCTGGATTGATTTCATGTAATATAAATGATTTTAAAAAATGTGAATTATATGTCAAATCAAAGATGATTAAGAAACCTTTCAAAAGTGTTAAAAGAAATACAAATCTAATTGATCTTGTACACTCAGATTTGTGCGAATTTAATGGCATGTTAACCTGTGGGGGAAGCTTATTTTGACCCGTAATGGTGTATTTGTTGGAAAATGATATTTCGTTGAGGGAATGATCAAACTATGTACTACCGACAATATTATTAATGAAATTTCTACTTCCGCTTACATGCTTGAATCTGTTTCTCTATGGCATAATAGACTAGCACATTCCGGTATTAGTTCTACGAAGAGACTAATTAAATCTGGATTGATTTCATGTAATATAAATGATTTCAAAAAATGTGAATAAATCAAAGATGGTTAAGAAATCTTTCAAAAATGTTGAAAGAAATACAAATCTACTTGATCTTGTACACTCAGATTTGTGCGAATTTAATGGCATGTTAACCTGTGGGGGAAATAGATATTTTATTACATTCATCGACGATTCTTCTAGTTACACACATGTATATCTCTTAAAGCATAAAAATGATGCTTTTAATTCCTTTAAGATTTATTAACCAGAAGTGGAAGATCAATTAAGTAGAAGTATCAAAATCCTTAGGAGTGATAGGGGCAGTGAATACATTTCTACTGAATTCGATGCAATTTGTGAAGAACACGACATAATACATTAATGTTCGGCACCTCGCACACCGCAACAAAATGGCATGGTCGAAAGAAAGAATCGAAAATATCAAGAAATGATGAATGGCATGTTGATGCATTCTGAACTACCCCTCAATTTGTGGGGTGAGGCCTTATTATCCACTTGCCATATACTTAATAGAATTCCTTTAAAGAAAACTGGTATTTCTCCATATGAGTCATGGAAAGAAAGAGCACCAAATATCGGTTACTTTAAAGTGTAAGGGTGTGTGGCTTACTACAAAAACATGGATCCTAAAAGAACCAAGTTAGGTCCTCGAGGGATAAGATGTGCTTTTGTAGGATATGCATAAAATAGTAAAGCATATAGACGCTTAAATATAGAGGCTAATGTAATTATAGAGTCCTGGGATGTAGAATTCTTTGAAAATCTTATCACCAAGGATAAAGAATCAGAGTCGGCTGCAACTAAAGAATCTTGTGGAAAAGATTCCTCTCGAATTGTAGAAATATAACCTGAAGGCACTTCTTGAATCATTCAGTCACAACCCGGGCCTAGGATAAGCAAAAGAGTCCGGAAAACAAATAATCTAAGACCAAACGAAATTGATCCTCAATTTATTTCCTTTTATCAAGTTGAAGGAAATTGTAAGAATTTCGTGCAAAGTATTCCGGTCATTCTTCAATTAGGAGATGATCCTAAAACTTACAAGGAAGCAATAACTTCAAGGGAATCCTCTTTCTGGAAGGATGCTATCCAAGATGAAATGGATTCAATTGTTTCAAACCATACTTGGGAACTTGTTTACTTACCAAAGGGATTAAGGCTCATTGGATGCAAGTGGGTGTTTAAAAAGAAATATCATATTGATGGTACCTTAAACACTTATAAGGCCAGATTAGTGGCAAAAGGATTTATACAAAAGGAAGGTATAAATTACTTTGACACATGTGCACAAGTAGAAGGACAACCACAATTAGATTGTTGTTTTCCTTAGCCTCTTTAAATGACCTTATATTTCATCATGTGGATGTTAAAACAACATTCCTAAATGGAGATCTTGATGAGGAAATCTACATGAAACAACCAGAAGGTTGCATGCTTCCTGGAAATGAACTAAAGGTGTATAAGTTTGTCAAATCCTTATATGGCTTAAAACAAGCACCAAAACAATGGCATCAAAAATTTGATTTCATGATACTTTCAAATGGATTTATTCTTAATTCTTATGACAAGTGTTTATACACAAAGTGTGCAAAACCATTGTGATATTTCTTTGCCTCTATGCTGATGACATGCTAATAATTAGCAACAATTTGAATGGAATTCTAGATACAAAGAGGTTTCTGACTTCCACTTTCAAAATGAAAGATCTTGGACTTGTTGACACAATTCTAGGGATCGAAGTTAAGCGAAATAGTGGGGGTTATGAACTTGGTCAAACACACTATATTGAGAAAATGCTTGATAAGTTCAAACACCTAAAATTTAAGGAAGTAACCACTCCATTTGATCATGTCGTCAAACTTCAAAAGAACAATGGAAGAGAAGTAGCTCAATTGGAATATGAAAGTGCAATATGGTGTCTTATGTACTTAATGCAATGTACCAGGCCCGATATATCATTTGCAGTTAGTAAAATGAGTAGATTTACTAGTAATCCAAGCAATGAACACTGGAAGGAAATCACGAGGATTTTTGGCTATCTACTGAAAACCAAAAACCTCAGCCTTCATTATGGTAGGTTCCCTGCCATACTAGAAGGATATACTGATGCGAGTTGGATATCTAACGTTGGAGATCATAAATCTACAACTGGATGGATATTTACACTAGCTGGAGGAGAAATTTCTTGGAAGATCAAGAAACAAACATGAATTACTCTTTCGACCATGGAATCAGAGTTTGTGGCTCTCGCTTCCTTTGGTCAAGAAGCAGAATGGTTGAGGGATCTTCTGTTGGAAGTTCCATTGCCTAAAGACAATGTTTCAAAGGTGATGATACACTGCAATAGCCAATCCACTTTAGCAAGAGCATTCAGCGAAGTGTACAATGGAAAGTTTAGGCACATAGGACTTAGACATTCGTTTGTGATAAAAATGATTAAGGATGGAATCATTTCACTCACCTATATACGAACAAGCTATAATTTGGTCGATCCATTTACTAAGCCGTTGGCCAGAGACTTAGTAAAAACAACCTCGAGAGGAATGGGGTTGAAACTCATTAAATAAGAGTTCTAATGACAACGATAACCCAATCTTATGTTAACAGAACATTAACTTCAAGATTCAATGGGTAATAACAATTCGTTGATTTGGATGTAAGTCAGGCATTGGGTAATAATGTTGACTATTTTAAATAGAGGGTTGAGGTTTTCAAAACCTCTTAATGAAGTTCATAACCGAGGGAAAGTATCTCATGGAAAAGGAAACAACATGAACTTCACCTATGTGAATTTTGAGATGGTGTCGTCTCAAAGTGAGAGTTGAAGTTTCTCTCATGAAAAATTCATGAAACAGGATAACATATGGCCATAAATAAGTTCTAAGCAGATATGTAGAGGAAGAACCTTTAAAGAGTGTATGTAAGGTAACGCTGGTCTAATCATATGGATTAATGGTTTAAAAGCAGTGATACCTAATATTCTGCTTAAATTTTGTGTTATCCTCACTAAGATTAAGTTTTAAATCGAAAGATACCTAACTGTATTAACACTCTTTATATCTCATTTTCTGGAATTAGCTTTTTCAATATTAGAATAAGTGGGGGACTGTTGGAAATTATAAACAATAATTGCCATGGGTATATTCCAATATGACAAAAATGGGAAATTGAGTTAATGGCAATAAATGCACTGCAAGTAGTCCCACATAGAAAGTGGAGATAACATTAAAAGCATTTATAAAGACCTTGAAATATTAAACTCACCAAAGGAGCCAAAGAGAATAAGATGCCATATGGACATATGTGGTGGTCCAAAGCATTATGCCATGTGTCACATCCAAACAACCCCTCGTCGGTGTAGCCACCGGCTTCGGGACCGGGTCCAAGGGCGTGGGCGTAGAGACGCTAGTGGTGACTTGTAGGCGGCACTTAGGCATGACGCATCTGAGCAATCGGGATATTCGCGACATTAATGAGGCGACACTCCGACGGCCGGCCTTCGGCCGACATACTGCAAATTAATCCTAAGTATTGCTTCAGGATTTTGGTTGTTGCTTACAATTTGAATTTCTAATTAAAAATACACAACACTTCATGAAGTGGTGCATTGTATGATCATAGGTGAATCATTGTAATATATGGTGAAAATGTGTTGTTTCATCAAAAGATGCAAACTTATGAAACAACACATACATGACCTATAAATACATGATTCTGAATTCGAAAATTATACACTCAAAATCTGCATATCCTCTTAAACATTCCAGACACACTTTCTTGCATTCAAGTTCTTCACCTGTCTTGTGCAGACTCAATCAAAAGGCTGAATTATCCTGCGTATTCTTACTTTCCGACTCTAAGACATCAAAGAGAATGCTTGAAATACTTTTAAGGAAAGTGACTTTGTTCACGATTCAACCTGGATCCGTTTAATCTTGTCAAAATTTCTAATAGTTAGTATTCAAGGTGGAAGGTGGTGTTTACAATTGGTTTTGGAGGAGTGGTCATGTGCGGTTCGAAATTGAGAGTAAGTGAAGAGAGGAACAAAGGTGGGGGTTAGTCGTAAAAAGTGGAGTTTGGTTTGGATGAGGGTGTAAGCAATAGCGGTTAACAGATGGAGTTAAGGGTGGACGGAGGGTAAGATGCACAGGGTGGAGGTTGCGATGAGAGTTTTAAGGTTAGTTCATGGAGGTGGTTTGTTCATGTGTGAGAGATTGAGAGGTGTGGTGTGATGTAGGTAAGGAAGATATAGTGAAAAATAAATAGAATGGTTTTCTTTGAATTTTTTTTCTTTTAAAAAGAGGGAGTTATCTTTTGTAGTTATAGCAAGTGAAAATAGAAGAAGAAAGATAGAAGAGGATAGAGTCATGCGTGAATAAGGGGTAAGAGAGTTTTTTTTACTATAGTGAAAAATATTAATCATGTTCATAAAAGTGAGAGAAAAAATATTTTTATCAAGTGAGAGGGTGGTCAGAGTTTCTTCATGAGTGGTCCACTCCCAACATTTTTCTATCCATTTTATTGTGGTTCTCAATTGGCCAGAGAGAGAGAATGTTTTTTTTTTGTCATCCAATCAAAAATGAGAGACAAATTATTGTGGGGATTGGTTAGTAATTAATTATGAGTGGAAACTATTATTAAGGGAAAGGGATTTATACATGTTACTTGTCGAATGGAGGGTCGTGTGTTACTTGTCGAGTGGAGGGTTGCGTGCTTAGGCGAGCGCACAAACGCCTTCGCAAAGGATCGTATTTTTCAAGATGCGACAGCTAACGACTCTGTTGGGGATTTACGCTCCAAACAAGAGAGACCCAAGTCTAATTTAGTTAACTTTGCGATAAATGTTGGCCTTGTGTATTTGTTTTCTTTATGCTTGTTTGCTTATTTGTTTTCTTTCTGCTCTCTCTTTTCATTATATGCTTTATCATCTTGTTTATCTGTGGGATTTGGGATGATATCATGAGTAAAACTCTACACCAGAGCTTTGAAAAAAGAAGATATAACACATAAGTTACATTAGCAGTTATGTAGTGTTAGTCCCCAAGGATCGCTCCTTGTGTGCCTAGCATGAAAACTTCACTTGGAATGGATCTTTTCATAGATCACATTATAAGATGGATAGCCTGTCGCATAACGTTGATTCATGAAGATCCATGACTCTAGGAATCTCTCCTTATAACCAGTTTATATGATGGTGGTTGCGTAGTATTAATCTCAAAAGACCACTTCTTGTGTGCCTAATACGAAGATCCCACCCATAATAGACCTTTTCGTCACTCTCGTTATAAAATATCTAGCATGTTAGAGGATATTGATACGATTGAGGTCCATGACTCTGGAAACCTTATCCATCAACCTAGAAACTATCTTGTGAGCGGTTTATGGGTAGAAAGCTTATAATTTCTAGTTATAGAGAAACCTACCTAGTAGGGTGTTATGTGATACTCATGATATCCCAGATCTTAACTATACATGCATGTCATTGAATTTATCACATCAAAAACAAAAATTACATGCATTCATCAACACACATAACATTTTCCAAAGCAAAGAAGACTTATTCCACCTTCTGTCTATAACCGGCTAGTTGATTACCCGAGACTTGCTCAGAACTTGAAACATGTCTTTAAAGGCTATGGACGAACTCCAACAAGGTTAGTATTTGTTAAAAGAGGAAGTCAATCAATTGAAAATTTAGATGAGCCTGGTCATGGATATTCTACAAGCTTTGTTAAGGAAAGAAGGCAACTTTACACCATTTGCTGCAGCAAAAATGGTTACCTCTCTGCGTATGCCCGGTGTCATTGTTTGTTTACTATTTATGCTATTTACTTCTGTTAGTTTTATTTCCTAAAGATAACTATTTGAATTTTTTCATAAATTGTGACCATAAGAATTTTTTCAAAAAAGAGCTTTGACTTTGAGGGATGATGAGAAAGTATACAGAGTTTGAGGGAAGAAAGTCTAGGACTAAGGGCATTTGGAAAGTTTGAAAACTTAGGTATGACCCTGACACCTTAGGTCTCCCAGAGTAAGGACGTAAGTCCAATGTGTAGATTTGTGTCATAGTACTCAGCTCTGAGAAGTGTTTCTCGATTAGTTTATATCGACGGTCCGACATGATTAAAAAGACTTGCATGTATGTCTGGTTGGTTGAGAAACAAATAATTTGGGCACCAAAAATTATGAAAAAAGGAAATAAATACAACCAGACCTTCTAAGTTGGGTAACCCTCGCCCGATTATTTATCCTAACAGTGGTTGAGTCTTAATCGTTATCCTAAAGTGGACCAATAAATGCCAATATGCATAGAATCATCAAAAAAAAATATAATAAAAAGGTGCCTAGAAAAAATTCTCAATCGATCTTGTGCATGTGAGGAAAACAATAATTACAAATGCCTTAATATTATTGTCCGGATGAAAGGGAAAGAAAATCGAAAAAAGAGAATTAAGCCCAAAGCATAGTTGGAGAGGTTTCTGAAAGGGAGATTTAGGTATGTGGTTTTATCGCGGTGTGTGTTCTTGTAATACTTTCGTTGACAGATGACTACCAGGAGAACTAGGCCTAGCCAATCGGAACAAAAACTCACGTATGAGTATCATGATGCTTCATTTTCATAAGCTCTTTCATGAAGTGAACCACTTGATCCAAAATTCTCTTTTGTGAGCTTTGTTACTTGAGGACAAACAATAGTCTAAGTTTGGAGGAATTTGATAAGTGGTTTTTACATCGTCTTTTATTACTTATTTTGCTTGACTATTTTATCATTTTAATTCGTTTTAGTTTACTTTACAACATATTATGCTTTGGTTGTCTGTTTTCAATGTTTTTCAGGTCTCAATGAGTATCTGGGAAAAAGTGAAGCAAAATCACAAAGAATCGAGAAGAATGGAAAAGTTGCAAAACATAAGCACGAAGGCTGCTTCAGGCGCCCGTAGCACGTGCTACAGCCCGTAGCGGCTGAGCCAATTCCCCCTTCTCAATTTTCTTTACCCAGCCAAAATTAGTGGCTTGCCACGGGTACCCGTAGTATGTCCTATGACCCATAGCAGGCAGACGAGTTTTGCAATTTTTGTTTCCTTTTCCATATCAATTTGTTGCTGATTTTGGATCTCCCACCTACCATTTTGGCATTATTCTGTGTTTAAAGGGCCTTGAAGCATATTTTTTGTTCCATGTGTTAGAAAAAGCTATAAGACTAAGAGTTGGTACTTAGGTTTAGGCATCCAGAATTTTATTTTAGATTATTTTTCATGCTTTATTTTTATGCTTTTTATAAAACTTCCCACTTTGAGAGTACTGGATCAGATTTATATTGAAGTATTTATTTTTCTTTATCAGGTTCTTAATTATTATTATTATTCTTTGCAAATTATTCAATTAATCATGTTTTTAATGTTGAAAGCCTCTTTTTCTGTTTTATCTCTCGTCGTGAGTGAGTAGTCTTATTAGGGCTAAGGGTCATGGGACTTATTTACAGATTATCCACTTAATTCATCACGAATCAATTACGAGAAACTCTTACACAATTATTTCATAAACTTGAATCTTTATTTCTATTTTTTTTATGAAATTAAAAGATTACCCATACGCCTAAACACAATCTAAAAGGATGTACTTCGACGTCTGAAAACTAGTTTTCTAACTGTCGCGTCCAGAAAAATACCTGGGTGCATCGCTCGCTCGAAGATACAACAAAGTCGCCCCCAAACTTTATTTACTCTAAAGGAAAGGGAAAATATCGATAAAACCTAAGAGGAAGAGAAACTAGTAAGGAAGTCAGTTATGCGAGGTGAAGGTATTACGCCATTCATATCCGTTGAACTCAACAGAAACCATTTTGATTGTTCTTTGCGCGAATGAGTGTTATTATATAAAGGTTACCTGCGATTGATTTTAATTAAGGGAAAATAATTTTTCAATTAATATGCTTGCCAAGATTTCAAAATCATGTGCCTACGTATTCTTATAGTGCAATGAGAAAATCAGAGCTCCTTAGTTCATGGTAGAAAATACGAATTTATTGGTTGTTTTTATCAAATAATGTCAGCATTCACGTTCTAGCAGTTAAATGTTGCTTATATACTCGCTCATGGGAGACTTAAATGTTTGTTTGTTTGCGATTGAATGGATGTGTTTGGATCGTATTCTAGTAGTTAAACATAGCTTGTATGCTCGTGCATGAGAGGCTTAAGCGTTTTTCATATTACGGTAGAACAAAAATAACATGTCCTTTGTGAAAGGGTTTTGAAACTTTCCCTAAGGAAAAAAATTGTATTTGATTGGTTGTGATTGATTTTAGATTTGAAAAAGGATTGTCTTGATTTGGATTGCACTAGATTCTATAAATTTAGGTGAATACTTTGAATTGTTGGGTCAAGCGTCATGTATCCAAAGATATTCAGAATAAGTATAGGAATACTCCCTCTTATTCTTTCTCCATTTCTTAAGGCTCGTGACATACAATTTGAATTGTATTTTTAAGTGTTTTTGAATTTATTTGCAAAAAAAGATTCTAGTCTTAAATGAACAAGGAAATGAAATAAATGTGAATGAGGTAAATCCCCAGGTTGTCATGCAATGGTTCTAGCGTTTTGAAAAATGAAAGGATGGATGATCGATCTAAAGGATCGAGTAAAAGATCTAATCCAATTCTAGTGATCAAGGGACTTATGATCACTTAAATATGGATGGCAACCTAAGGAAGCATGCAATTATTCATGAGAAATCACATAAAAGGTCTAATTCAAATGTAATGATCAAGATTGAACTTGATCGACTAATCAAAGGAATGAACATGCCAAAAATCATATGCCAAGCATATGGAATTATGAACAAAATAACAAGGCATGGAGTTGAAAATAATCAAGGTTAGACATAATCTATAATATGTCATAAAATAAAATTAGAAGAAGGAAATTAGCAATTAAATTCAATTAAATGCTAATCTAATGAATTAAATTCAAGTAAAATGTCTATTTAAATGTGTGTTAAAACTGCGATTAAGAAAATTAAAACGAAAAATTAAGTTAATTAATTAATCAATTTAAACACAACCCATAAGGGGGGTGTAAAATAAAAAAGAGTGTGTGTGTGTGTATAAAAAAGGGCGTTGGCCCATTAAACAAAAGCCCAAAGTACTATTGATTTTATGAAATCAAAATGGAGGTGTGTGGGTTTGAAAGAGTGTACTGGAAGAAATTGGCCCAACATGGACGCAACAAAAAGACCCATTCTGGCCAAAAACCGCAGTCAACCATCCAAAGGAATAGTCAACACGGAGGGAACACACTCTTGGTTGTTGGATGCAGCGTGAACCAGATCTGATGGCTTGAAATAACATGCGCACACTACACTGCATGCATTAGATCATGATGTTTTGTCTTTTCCTTATTTTGTCATATTATGCTGTGTATGGCCAATGGGAGCGCGCCACATGGCACTGTTAAGAAAAGGAAAAGAAAAGGAAAAGGGTCAGGACACGTGTCACGCAACTGTGGCTTCTGGGTTTAATCAACATTGTTCTTGAATTTCTCATACATTCATGAACTTTGATCTACTAAAAATTATTAAATCAAAAAAACAATATGTAAATTATATATCACCAGACTCAACTATTTGCAAGTAATCCAACTATGTGATCAAAATTTAAAAATGAGACACGAATTTTGAAGAATTGGGCGAAAAGGTGAAGAACAAAGTGTACAAAGAATCGATCGACTCACGTTCATTATAATGGTTCATGAAAAAAAATCACATATTCAGAATCGTGACGAAAAATCGCTTCTAATGATATATTCACATGTAATTAACGGTTAAGAATTAAAAAATTACTATTTTCAAGTTTATGTGTTCCATGCAAAAATAAGTGATTAATCTAATAAGCAATTCCAAAACAGTAGCTTAAATCAATCAACCAACAAACATCCAATAATCCATGGCAAGAGTGTAGAAGAGATAAAGGATTACCAATGGAGCGGAGGTTTGCTCCTGTTAGTGTTGAAAATAAGAGTTTCGAAGAGAAATACATAAAACTTCAAGAATAAACTCCTTTAATCCAATTAAATTCCAAGTTTGATGATTATTCTTGATGATGAATGAATGTAGAATATGAATCTTAAATGTAGAATACTGATGAATAGGCTTGAATTGATGAACTTTGGATGATGATTGTTGATAAAACTTGATAAACTTTGGATGATGATTATTGATGAAACTTGATAAACTTTAGATGATGATGGTTGATGAAACTTGATAAACTTTAGATGATGATAATGTAGAAATTGTTGATGGATGATTTGTTGAAGTTGGACTATCGCTAAGTTCCACCATTTTAGAACTTCAATCTGAAGTTCTAAATGGTGATAAAGATGAACTTTGGTGATGGTGAGGGAGAAGATGAATTGAGAGATAATTTAAGAAGAAGAAAATGATGGAAAATAGTGGTTAATTATGAATTTTCTAAGTTAGGTTAGTTAGCCCCCAAAATATGAAAAAAAAAATGACACGTTTATATAGGTTTTGTAAATGGATAATCTCCCTTAGATTGTGATCCAAGTAATAATTTTATCAATGGTTAGAAATTAATTTAATCCTTAGTTGTGGATAACTAATTTTAACCATTGGATTAATTGTTAAGAATGATTAGGATTGAAGGAAAATTGGATTGAAAATGGAAGTTGGAATTTGTGTTTGTTTGGAAGTTTTGTGTTAGTTTGGAAGTTATGGTAGTTAATGGTTAATTAGGTAATTAAATAATTGTGAGAAGTTATGTAGTTAGAGATCAATGACGTTGGACTTTAGCAAAAGTATCAAGTTGGAATGTAAGGCAAATGGTCACTAGTAATTAACTTGAATTTGAATGTGTTTGCCTTTATTTTTCTACCACTTTTGGCTTGGATTTTTAGTGAATCATCCCATGATTTTAAGTGCTTTTGAAAAGTTATTTTGTGTTGAAAATAAGCACTTTTGAATGGTGTAAATTCATGGATCAAAATTATGATTTTTTTGGGGCATGGATCAATGTTGGAAAGTGTTGAAAAACAAGTATGGAAGTGAAGCTTGATGGAAGATAAAATTTGTTGGAAATTAGCACTTGACATAATCATGACACAAGTCATTTGTGATGAATGATGATGAATACCTTGATCAAATACTTGTAGAATAGGTCTAGGAAAATTTAGGAGTCAAAACCGAGTCAATAGTCGACAGTTGACCAAAAAATCAACTGTTTGACCAAAAAGTCAATTGTACCCAAAATATGTAATTTTTTACCCTCTTTCCTTGTAATCCATTATGTTGATTTGTATATCAAGAAAATATGGTTGCACCATGAATTTCTAGCAAATGAATCAAATCTTCTTTTTATTCCAACTTTGCCATTTCCTTTGAATTCAAACAAGCTTCTGAATTAAGTGACGATCATTTCAATCTCCCTACTAACCATGAAAAGAAATGATTTGCACCATAATTAATATAGGAAATAAACCCGAATAATTATCAAATAATATCCACCTGAAAATTCACTTAAACCAAATAAATCCATTATTGTCAAATCCTTATCCTAAATTTGTTACAATATGCAAATGTCGGTGAATGGCCTAAATGCATGATGGAATAGACAAATGTATGCAAATGAACAAAACCATAAACCAGGCGAATTGAATGAGGGGGTAGGGTCAATTTTGGGGTATGACACTAACAATTAAGTTCGAAACCACGAAAGTGCTCAAACGTGATTGAGGGTTGTCCCATCTTTGTAGTTTCACTTAAATGCTCTTCCGACAAATAATCCAGATCTGCGAAATCCGACTGATTATTTGTTGAAAGATATGAATAATACTTTGGCGAAAGCAAGTATTATTCAAAATAAGTTATTTTCCCTATAAACACGCTGAGATGTTCGTAATAGATGTAATTCAAATTATATGGAAACATCAAAAATAAGAACCATAACCCTAAGCTCTATTGTTATCATTATTTTTCAAGAAATTCTCATTTAAGTTATTTTTCCCAAAAGTGCTTTTTCAAATAAGTTGTTTTGACTTAAGTCCTTTTTCGCTAAAGTCGCCATTTTCCAACTACTCGATTGTTCTATCTTTACATCGATAATATAGAAATCGGCAATTAACCATTCGTCTCTGAGGTTTGATACTTTTAAACTACTCTAACATTTGTTGTACAACAAGTTCGAAGGAGATGGTGGCAAGACCGCCTTGTAGGCAACAACTCCAATCCTCTGGGAAATCTGATAGGGAATAATAAAATGAGGAGTAAGCTTCTTAGACTTCAAAGACCTCCCAACACCAGTCACAAGTGTGATTCTCATAAACATATGATCGCCCTCTCAAAATTTAAGAGTCTTCCTCCGCTTATCGTGATAACTCTTCTGCCTACTCTAAGATGCCTTCATCTTCTCTTGGATCATCTTCACTTTGTCTGTGCCAAACCACAATTTTGACTATGAATTTCCGAATTGATACATTCATCACAGCATTTGCATCACCTACATAGCATAACATGCATTCCATGTCGTATAATGCCTAGAATGTCAGTCGAAATAAATATTTTTTTAGATCTACAAACAGATCGGTTGAATTAATTTTCAAATGTGTAACAAATTAGCGGGCAAAAAATTTCAAAATCGAGCTTGCATTAATCTATATTTCGCGTAGTTTAATCCGGTGTGCTCGTTTTGTTTTTCAGCTACTTTTTTGGTCACATTTTGATCCGCATGAGCATTTTAACCAATCATTTTTTACTTCAAAATTTGATAAAAACCTATATGTTTCCGAAAAGTTTATTTCTCACTGATCATTGTGGTGCATCCATTTTATTTTTTCGAACACTTTTGCGTCTATTTTTTATTCATTTTTTATCCTTGTATTTTTATTGTTTTAGTCAAGATGATCGACGTAATTAATTAGAATTAATCGGTGATTCGGTTTGAATTTTTGTTGTGTATTTTATTTTAATTTAATTTTTCAAAATTTATTCTTTAAAATTCAAATTAATTAATAAAATGGTTAAATATTATATTTTTATTTTGTCAAGCAAGATTAAGACACTTGACATCGTGTCATTGGAGGCCTCTCTTTCCAATTCAAATATCAGAAAAACAATTTTGGCTCCTTGTGGGATAGGGTCACACGTTCACTTTCATTTTGGCAACCAACTCACCCATTTTGTACAGCTCTAAGTTACAAGTGTACAAAGTGGGTGAGTTGGTTGTCAAAATATGAGTCGACTGACTTGAACAAGTGTTAGTGTATTAATAATGCTAGAGAGGATTGGGCAAATTTGTTGAGAGCTAGAGTTTTTAAGAATGGCATGTTGGTCAAGTATCATGTCCTCTCCTCTATTAAACTGATAGCAAATCTTTTATGGGTGTCCTAAATGAAAACTCCATTTAGTTGGTGGGCAATGGTGAAAATATAAATCTTTGGAGAGATAATTGGTACGACCAATGTTGGCTTCTCTCTTGAAAATTCCTTGAGTTATCCAAGAGTCCCTAAGGACTAAATTAAAGGATATTATTCATGGAAATTCTATTTTATTGCCTCCTAATTTGGTTCATCTCTGCCCAGATTTACCTCAACTCATTATATGGATTTACATTAACAATTTGAAAGAAGATATGAAGGTGTGGAAACTGGCAGAGAACATACAACTCTCTGTCAAAGTTGCTTACAATTATCTCACTTGCAACAACCAAGTCAATGCATAGGGAAAGTTAATTTGGATTTCCTTTATTCCTTCATCCAAATCCCTTCTTTTTTGGAGATTGACTTATGGAAAATTGCCCACAGATGACATGCTGACACTGAGGGGGTTGTACCTTCCTTCTGTTTGCAACTTGCGTTTCTCTGATCAAGATCCTTGTTTCACCTGTTTTTTATTTATATGTACGCTAGCAACATTTGGAATTGGTTGGCGAATATGTTGGACAAGGGACTCAAATTTCTTGTATTGATGATTGTTTGAAGGTCATGAATTTTAATGGCCCGAGTCAATTTAAGGTGGTCATTAAATTTGTAGTGGTTAACACAATCAACTGGAGTTGGAAGGCCATGAATCATGCTCGTTTTCAAAATCGACTTATCCCTTAAAGGTCTTCTTTTGCTTCTATTCTATCTTTGACATCTCTAATAGGGAACATCACTCTTAGTTGTGCTAATTCTTCCATTCAAGATTTTGTTTTGTTAAAGAAATTTTTGGTTCAAGTTCACCCTCCGAAAGTTCAAGACATTAAAGAGGTTTTGTGATGCCTTATTCAACCGGACTATGCCAAGGCCAATACTAATGGCGCTTCGGTGGGCACTCATTTACAAGCTCCTTGCAGAGGTATATTCAGGAATCATAACAGTGATCATATTGGTAGTTTTCTTGTAAGCTGGATTCAGAGAATGTGTTATTTGCATAGCTCATGGAAGCTATTTTAGCCATGGAATTCGCTATTACTCAATTGATTCAATTTGTTTTTGGAGACAAATTTTCAATTAGTTGTTTTAGCATGTAGTAATTCTTCTATGATGCATTAGAAGTTAAGAAACATATAAGACAATTGATGAGGAGCATCAATTTTTTGACAATTCATATTATAGAGAAGATTATTATTGTACAGATCAATTGATTAACTTAGGTTTAATAGATTCTAATTTTACACGGTGGAATAGTAGTATACATATAAATATAACTTTGGACTTCAATAAAAATAAATTAGGTTTACCTAATTTTAAAATCACTTAAGTTTGAGATTTTGGCTTTTGTTCCCTATTTTTTTAAACCTAATTTTCTTATTTAAAGCCCAACTTTTGATAAAAGAGAGGATATATGATGTCGCCTAGAAATGAAAACTTTACCTCGTACTCCTACAATTGTACCTACACCCCTACAAATAATTTTTTTAACCAAAATACCCTCATATAAATAGGGTATATTTTTCAGAAATAGAAGTTTTTTCCATTTACGCTTGAAGACTTCCAGAACAGACATCTTTGGGATTTTTTGGCATTGTAAACTGGAACACTAAGAGTAAGTCTTTTGGTTCACATATTGTATACCGGAACACTTATCCAAAGTCTTCCGGTTCGTTGCATTTTTGGGGCATTGAACCGAAAGTCTTTTAGAAACTCTTCCGGTTTGGTTGGTTGTGTACCGAAACTCTTTCTTAAAGACTTCCGGTTTGGATGAACTAAACCGGAACTCTTTTAAGAAGTGTTCCGGTAGTCAACCTTGTTTTTCTCCACACCAGAACTCTTCTTTAAAGTGTTCCTGTGCTTCTTTTTTTTCTTAATTTTAAATTTTTAAATTTTTAAATTTTTTTAAATTTTTTAAATTTTTAATTATTTTGTTATAATATTTTTTTGTAGTGGTTCGAAGACGAGGTGCAGATGGTAGGATTCCAGACCGCAGTTTAGGCCGGGGTGCATCTTCATCTGCAGTAGAGCCAGCTGAATATCCAGGAGGGTCGTACGATACGTCTCTTTTGGTGAAGTACGAGCATCATGTTGCTCGCCATTTATGGTTTGGTGAGGTAAATAAACGAGATATATTTAAAAATGAATAATAGTTGAATATTTTATATTGTGTTTTCTAATATGTGTTTTAATTGTTTTTAGGAAAGAGGTCCAAAGAAAGAGTTAAAGGTTGTTGGACATGGACTGAAGCTGACATCTAGGGTTCCACTAGCTCTTCCACAACAAGTGGATAGTTGGGTATCTAGATTTGGTTTATCTTCACTTTAGAGAACTAGTCTGAATAAGATAGACACAAATATTGTCTCTGCATTGGTGGAAAGATGGCATCTAGAGACATCTTCATTTCACATGCCGTTTGGTGAAATGAGCATTACTTTGGATGACGTCTCATGTATACTTCACTTGCCCATTAGGGGTGTCTTCTGGAGTCCTCAGGATGTCACAAAAGAGGTAGTTGTTGACTACTTAGGAGTGTCACAGGGTGAGGCACAATCACATGTTCGTAGCTGCAGGGGTTCATATTATAAGTTGGAGTGGTTATACGATTTATTCGTACAACATAGAGCTGCTTCCAGCTGGGCATATGTGACCAGAGCATATCTGTTGATGTTGGTGGGTTCCATCATTTTTGCCGACAAGACCTTTACACTTGTCGAGGCACGATACCTCCTACTGTTTACGGACTTAAATAGATGTTCGAGATATAGTTGGGGAGCAGCTGCACTAGTTACCCTGCACAGATATCTTGGAGATGCGTCCATGTTCAGTTGCAAACAGCTCGGTGGATATCCTACTCTTCTACAGGTATATAATTTAATTTTGTTTATTAAGTGTTGGATTCATTTTATAAAGTATGTTAACTTAATTTATTTTATTTATTATGTTTTTATTTTGTAACAATGTTGGATTCATAAGTACTTTCCAACTATTGGAAAAAGATGGGAGAAATGGAAACCAGCTGATAATTATGGTCTTCCTCGAGCGATGAGATGATCCTATAGGCAAGGAGTCCTGAAGGTTGATAATTTACGGCCTATTTTGGACGAGTTGACACCTGCCGACGTCATATGGCGTCCATTTGAGGACCATAGAGCATGACGTCAGTTTGATGAGTTATGTCTCTACAGGGGGTGTTTGAAGTGGGGTGACACAGTTGTTCCATGCTTGCCTGACAAATGTTTACGTTAGTTCGGGTACAAGCAGTATGTTCCATCCCCACCTCTTGATTGTATGATGGCGACTGATATTGATGTTGATTGGATTGGTTACCATCAGAGCGTTATCGATGTGATTCGTCCAACTACCCTGGCCACCACTCCATCTGATGTAGAAGATGGTTATCTGGAGTGGTATTATTGTGTTTCGCATCCACGATTGGTCCCTCCCCATCGTGACGATCCAAGAGAGGTACCCGATCCTAATTATGACGTCGGACCATCTGATCCTGATTGGGCTCGTGTATCTACATTGATTCATCGTTATCTGAGACAGGTTAATGCCAAAGAGGAAGATCCACAGTTTGCTGATTTATTTGAAGCTTTGCATATTTCTCGTTCACATTAATTTATGTATTAAGTTTTAGAACTGAATATAATAGACATAATATAAAATTCATGTTTTGATTACATATTCATATTTTGAGTACATATTCATGCTAATATAGGCGTAAGTAATTGCCAATGTTGTAGACGTCCTGCAAATCCCAACATCCAAGACGTTGATGTATGAGAATGAAACTTCTTCCAATCTAATGTGACCAGGGGCAACGGAAATATCAATTTTTTAAAAATATCAATTTTATATTTAACTGATTCTAATCAATTTACCATTTTATTTTTACCATTCAGTTGAAACTTTCAAAAATTACATATTCCACCATCGCACCGGAACTCCTGGAAAAAGACTTTCGGTATGTATTTTTTCCAAACCAAAAGACTTCACAAAAGACATCCGGAACACACCAAGTAGTAAACCGGAAGACTTCAAGAAAGAGTTCTGGTTCTTTAATAAAAAAGACACGTTCCAGAACACTTATTGAAAGAGTTCCGATAAACAAAGTGATACATACCATAACTCTTTGAAGAAGTCTTCCGGTTTGCATTTTTTTTTTGTTTTTTTGTTTTAAAATTTATTGTGCAGGAATAAAAAATCTTCCCCAAATATGTGTAGATACTTCTGATGCATTTATAACGACTGAAAGATTTGGTACACGAGAAGAGGTGATCAGATGGATTAAAGAGGTTGGAATCGATAATAAAGTAACTGTTATTATCAGTCGTTTAGATACTGAAATATGGAAGAGATGGAGAAGTAACAAATTAATATTTGGTTGTGACAAAGGTGGGAAACACAAGACTACTGATAGTGGAACCCAAAGTGCGTTTAAGAAATGTGGATGCCCATTTAAAATCAGGTCGACTCCGACGAAAGATGGGCCTGATTGGAAGATTGATGTAAAATGTGGATTACATAATCATGGTTTACCTGATAGATTAGAAGGTCATTCCTTTATTGGTAGGTTGACCACAAATGAGAAGCAACATGTCGCTGATTTGACAAAGAGACATGTACCACCTAGACACATATTGCTTTCCTTACAATACCGAGATCCTGAGAATGTCACTCGGATTACGCAAGTATACAAGCATAAGAGTGTGATACAAAAAGAGATAAGAGGTCCTAGAAGTAAGATACAACATTTGTTTAAGCCCATTAAGGATGCAGGCTATGTGTATTGGAGTAGAAAAAAGGATGACTCGGAAGTTGTGAGAGAGATATTTTGGTCCCATCCTGATTCAGTTAAGTTGTTGAATATTTTTCCGATTGTGTTAGTTATGGATAGCACCTACAAGACAAACAAATATAGACAACCTTTGTTTGAAATTGTTGGCATGACATCAACCGAGTTGACTTTTACTGTTGCATTTGCGTATATGGAGTCTGAGCAGACAGAAATTTTTTGCTGGGTGTTGGAGAAACTAAAAGAGTTGTTTGTGAAGAAATATTTGTGTCCATAAGTGATTTTGACAGATAGAGATCTTGCTTTGATGAAAGCAATTGAAATTGTGTTTCCCAAATCGATTAATTTGCTATGTAGATTTCACATTAACAAAAACGTTGGTGCCAAATGCAAACAACATGTGGTGAATGACCTGCAAAAGACGATAGACACATTATGGATGGAAGTTGTTTGGGCTAGTGATGAGGTTGAGTATGGTTAACGGTTTCATCAACTTGAGTAAGCATGTGTTGATTATAGTGAATTTATTAATTATGTGAAAGACACATGGTTGACTCCACATAGACATAGATTTGTTGGAGCATGGATTAATCGAGTGCTAGATTTGGGTAACACAACGACTAATCGGTACGTGTTATAATTTTTTATGTGTTATTTTTTATATGTGATATTTTTTCTATGTATTTTTTATGTGTTATTTTCAATATTTTTAGGGTTGAATCTGCTCATTGGAAGTTAAAGCAGATGTTAGGAAACAGTATAAGTGACATGGTCAAATGTTGGGAAGCTATGAATAACAACTTGAGGTTACAACTGGGAAACATTAGAGCTTCTTTTCAAAAGAGTTTTTACAAAGTTGAGCACGCGCACATAAGTCCCTTTTACGACTATTTGCGTGGTCCCGTATCTCGAACTGCTTTGAGACGTATTGCTGAAGAGTTATTGAGAGTTGATTATGTTGGAACTAACAGGCAAATATGTGGTTGTACTCTTAGAACATCTTATGGGTTACCTTGTGCTTGTGAGTTAGGAAGATACGTACTAGGTTGTATACCGATACCCATAGATGTTGTTCATGTTCATTGGAGGAAACTAACTATGGAAGTTGAGTTAGAGGTAGGTGCAGATGATGGATCAGAGGTGGATATGACTTGTGCAATAGATGAATTATGGAAACGATTTAGGTCATTAGATGTTATTGGGAAAAGGGCATTAAATAGTAGGGTATGTGAACTAGCATACCAAACAATGACTCCATTGTGTCCACCACCCGAGAAACTAAAAACCAAAGGAGGAGTGAAGAAGAAAGGGAAAAAATCAGCAGAATATGATGTTTATAGGGACCCTTCGTATCATGAATATGTTGATAAGACATCTCAATCTTCACAAAGGCAATCTCAACCATCACAAACTTCGAGGATGTTGAAGACTTCTTCAAAGAGTTCTGGTATGTATCACTTTGTTTATCGGAACTCTTTCAATAAGTGTTCTGGAACGTGTCTTTTTTATTAAAGAACCAGAACTCTTTCTTGAAGTCTTCCGGTTTACTACTTGGTGTGTTCCGGATGTCTTTTGTGAAGTCTTCTGGTTTGGAAAAAATATATACCGAAAGTCTTTTTCCAGGAGTTCCGGTGCGAGGGTGGAATATGTAATTTTTGAAAGTTTCAACTGAATGGTAAAAATAAAATGGTAAATTAATTAAAATCAGTTAAATATAAAATTGATATTTTTAAAAAATTGTATGAGTATGAGGCTAAATGTATGGGTACGAAATAAAATTTTGTCTAGAAAACCATTAAGTATGTATTGGTTTATTTATTATTGTTCGAAAAGAATCCTTAAAAAATCATTGTTTGAAAAGAGACGGCACTATCCTAGCCGTACGCTATGCACCACTAGTTTCACCAACCTTCCAAATATTTGTGGTTGGTGAGGTGACCATGTTTCTTTTTCTTGTTGATAAGTTTGATGACTGGCGACCACATGTTAATGCCAAGTGAGACAACCACTAACTTTTAGTGAATTATTTTTCTTTTAACAAGTATGAAAGCCATGGATTAACACCGTACTAGTATGGTAATCACATTTATTTCTAAAATGTAATTACAAAAATAAAAGATAAAATTATATAATCAAAAGAATGTATTATTTCAAAAAAAAAAGTTGATTTTATAATTTTTTTCTATATATAAAAATATTTGAATCAATAGTATTTTTTCTTCTGAATATAAATATTATTTATGTTTTATCATCACTTTTGTTTTCGTAAAATTGTTCTCATTTATTAAAATAAAATTATTTAAAAATATTTATATAAATAATATATTTCGTTAAATTTCTATTATTCAATATTTTGATTAGTAATTTTATTTTTTCCGTTCATATAATTTCTTTATATTTGTGATTACGTCCGGATATTAATACGTAGTTTCATTTAAACTCGTGGATATCAGTATCTTCGCAGAAATACAAATGTGTTACGCGCAGTTGTTTTTTAAATTTTAAAATAATGTTATTAATAATAATGGTACGAAAATATTTTTATTATTATTAAAATAACGTGGATATTTCTGCCATTATTATTTTGATTCAATCAATATCAATTAATAAAATGCATTATAGTTTAAACTGTTTAGCTAATTTAAAATGACATGATTTTTTGTCCGTGTTTGATTCAATAGTTCATTTTTTCTATTAATTTTTATTGTATGTTTGCATCAATCAAATAAAAATGATAGTTTAATTCTAATGATCACTATCTTGTTTTCAAATTACTAATAAATATATATATACGCGCAAGTTATATTACATCAAATTTTATCTAAGTTAAATATGTCAATTCTTTTAGCATTGATATTTATTTAACCTAAAAAAATAAAATAGAAGAGAGGTTAATATACCAACATGATACAATCCTCTGACATTTATTCCTAATAAATATATTTATATTTTTTAACTACTTTATTTTATATAAAGAAAAATTAATGTATTGATATAAAGTAATTAATATAATATTATAATTGAATTATCAAAATGAAGTCCATCTAATCTAATATGACTTTAAAATTGTTTTTTATCTAATTTTAGTAGGATAAAAGTTTAAATTTAATCTCATCTCTTTTATTTTTAGCTGCATACTACCAAATATAATAAAGCCAAAATTCTTATTATAAAACCAAAATTCATTCAACCTCAACCTGCAAATCACCAACTGAATCTCTTCGATCTTCGTCCATAACCTTACTCAAATTATGTTTTGTAACTTGGATTATTGTTCTTCTTCTCCATTTTCATACTTTAAAAAAATAAACCGAGATGTTAACATTAAAATAACTTGTTATCATGGACTACTTTTTTATTTAAAAAACAATGTTATAAGAAGTGGGTATTTGAATGATTAGAAAGTAGTGGGTATTTTGTTGAAAATCCCCCAAAATCTATGGAGATCTTGTTGAAAATCTTCCAAAATCTATCGAGAATTCCAATCAATCTTGATGAACAAGATTGTTATCACCCACACAATGACAATAAAGGAAAGAACAATGGAGAAAGAAATAAAGTAAAGAACGATGAAGGAGAAGAATAATATAATTCTGCAGAGTTTCTCTCAACCAACGAATTGTGAAAAACAATGTTATGAATGCTCTATTCACTTCATTACAAGAATAAGGGTTACTCCCTCTATTATAGATTTAAGTTAACTTGGACCTCAAGTCAAAGCCCAAAACTATAAAAGCTCAAAATAGTTAATACTACTAAAATTGGCATAAGTCGAAATCCTGTGTGAAGCAACATGCTTCGACACTTCGACACACTAACACAATTCAATATACTAGGTGGTTTGACACTTCCTTATTCTGTCGAGCAACCTGCTTCGACACAAGGAATTACAATTCAGCACATCACTTAATTCATTGTGTCTAAGCTATTTACATTCATCATAGCTCTTAGTCTTCTGAACACTTCGATTTGCACTCCCTTTGTCATGATGTCTGCAATCTGATTCTCAGTTCTACAGTGTTCCACATTCATCTTCTCATATGCTACCTGCTCTTAAAGATAATGGAACCTCATTTTGATGTGCTTCCTTCGACCACGTGCTATCGGATTCTTCACTAGATTGATAGCTGACATGTTGTTGATCCTCATTGTAATTGCTCCATGACTCTTCGCTGTTATCTCTTCGACCAAATTCACCATCCATGTTGCTTGACATGCACAAATACAATCAGCTATATATTCTACTTCGCACGATGGTAATGCCACTACTGGCTCTTTTCTCGAACTCCAAGCAACTGGTACACCACCTAACATAAATACATAGCCCACTATGGATTTTTGATCCTCAGCATCACTACACCAACTTGAGTCGGTGTATCCCACTAATTTGCATTATTTTCCTTCATCAGCTGCAGGAAACAAAATGCCATAGTCGAGAGTTCCTTTCAGATACCTTAGTATCCTCTTTGTCGCTGCTAGATGTGATACCTTTGGCTTCTGATGAACCTACTCACCATACCTATATTATATGCTAAGTCAGGCCTTGTGTGACAAAGGTATCAGAATGACCCAATCTGAATCTTTTGACAATTGTAATCTAGGCTCAGTTGGAGTCGAAGTTGGGTTGCAATCTTGCATCTCAAATCTCTTGTGAATTTCGCATGCATACCCTCTTTGATGCATCATCAAACCTCTATTATTCTTGTAGAATTCGATGCCAATGAAGTAGGAAATGTCACCCATATCTGACATTTCAAATTCCTTATTGAGATCACCTTTGAAGTCTTCGATCTCCTTCTTGCAACTACATGCTATCAACATGTCATCGATATAGAGGCATAGTATAAGCAATTCACTCTTGCTTCTTTTTACATATACTCCATGTTCATATTTGCACTTTACAAATTCCTTCTCCCTTAGAAAGCCATCTATCTTCTTGTTCCAAGCTATTGGAGCTTATTTAAGTCCGTACAGGGCTTTATGCAGCCTGTACACTTTTCTTTCTTCGCCATGTTTCACGAACCCAGTTGGTTATGCAACATAAACTTCTTCTTCTAAGGGGTCATTCAGGAATGCACATTTCACATCCATCTGACACATCTACCAGTTATTTATATTTGCTAGACCAACAACCAACCGAATTGTTTCGATCCTTGCAACAAGTGCAAAAACTTTATCGAAGTCGATTCCTTCTTTCTGAAGAAATACTTTCGCCACAAGTCTTTCCTTGTGTCGAGTAACTTCTCCTATGGGATTCAACTTCACCTTGTATACACACTTCACATCGATTTCCTTCTTGTTTTGGGGAAATTTGGCAAGTGACTAAGTGTTGTTGACTTCGATTGACTTCAGCTCTTCGTCCATTGCTTTCATCCATTTCGAATCTTTCAATACCTCAGCTACATTGATAGGTTTAACATCTGCGTAGAAAGCATAATGTACCAGCTCACCTTCTTCATTTACCACATCATATGATGTTATCACATATTTTTGCAACCTTGTAGGCATGTGTCTTGTTCTTTGAGGTCTACTTGTGCTTGCTTCACCTCTGACTTCTTTCTGTCGAACTTCTCTTTTGACTTCATTAGCTGGTTCATCATAAAAGATTCTCATTGGATCTTTCTTGACATTCTCATTCCAATCCCACTCCTTAAGCTCATCTATGATCACATCCCTATTGATCACCACTTGCTTATTCACTGGGTCTAACAACTTGTATCCTCCAGTCAAATGATATCCTATCAGGATCATCTGACTCGACTTGTCATCAAGTTTTCTTCTCAACTGATAGGCACATGTCTATGTGCTATAGATCTAAACACCCTTAAATGACTCAAGCTAGGCTTTACACCAGACCAACATTCTTCTAGTGTAATTCCTTCTATCTTCTTCATCGGACATCTGTTCAGGATATATGTCACAGTTGACACAACTTCTCCCCATAATTCTTGCTACAGACGAATGTGAGTGAAGTGTCTTGGATGTTGATAGTAAGACACTTAAATAGAGGAGTGAAGTGTCTCACATGCTAGCTAGTTCGGAGTGACGTGTCGCACATGCAAGCTACTCCGAAGTGACGTGTCGCACATGCAAGCCACTCCGAAATGATGTGTCAACCATGCAAGCTACTAAGAAGTGACATGTTCAGCATGCAAGAGAGAGGACAACCACGTGTCAGACATGCAGGCACACACTCCAAATGAATTGGCGCCCCCATTCATTCCTTGCACATGGGCGCCAATCCATTTGGCGACACCTAGTCAAAGCATGCATTCAGACCTCGAAACCAAGCAATCAGACCTAGGTCTTGCATGCATGTCCCTATGGAGGCGCCAATTTGAATGACGACCCCTCTGTCGCAGCGCGAAAAATACCCGAGCGTAGGGAACGCTCGAAATATAAATAAAACAGAGTCGCCACCGAACTTTATTTATTCCCAAAGAGGGAAAGGGGAAATATCGATAAAACCCACAAAAATAAAAAAGAAATGGTCATCGCAACCAAATCGGGTTCGGGAGTCGGTTATGCAAGGGGAAGGTATTAGCACCCCTCACATCCATCGTACTCGATGGGACCCATCTAGTTAGTTTCGTGTTAGAGTGTTAGCGTGATATCGTTTGTGATCTTCTACTTATCGGGTGAGGAAAGAAAAATAAAGAAAGGAAAGACTTAGGGTTTTTAATATTAATGTGCCTGACAAGATTTCGCAATCCTGCTCCTACGTATCTCCAGGTGCTATGAAGAACTCAAGGCATACGTAGTTCTACCCAAAGAGAACTACTAAATGGATTACTTTTAAAGAGAGTGATGCTTGGATCACATTTGAGCGATTAAACCTTTACTTGCTGCTCACTCTTGGAGGATGAAGTCTTTGTTTGTTTCGCATCAAAATAGATGTTACATACTCTTTTCTGAAAACGTTTTCGGGGTCGCACGAGGGCGGAAAATAAGTTTGATGAGTTTGAGTTGATTTTAAGCGGAGACAGGCATCCAATCAGGGAGCTCTACTGCAGTACTCGAATGCCCAAAAAGGAAGAGGCCTAAGCCCAATCACTCTCTTTTCATCCAAAAGTTTATTATGAAAATGTGTGACAAATTAGGTCAAAGTTCATTAACTGAAGACAATTAGTCAGACAGAGAGCTCTACAGCAGTGTCCAAATAATCGGGAAAGAGAAGGTCGATACCCAATCAATCTTTTTATTCTATAAGAGAAATGACCTAATTCTGGTAATTACAGTATGTTAATATGGAAGACGAATGTTTGAACATTGAGCTCTACAGCAGTATCCTAACATTCGAAACAGAGAAAGTCTAAACTTAATCAGTTTCTTCCATTTTTATTGTGAAAAGCTTTTAAAAACAGGGGGACGACTTGACGTTGGATCAAGTGTCAGAAGTTGACTTATGAAAATAATTTGGATGTGGCGGGGGTTAGGCTCAACTTTGCATTCATTTTCGATTTTGATTTAGAAAAAAAGACTCGACGTTAGATCGAGTGTTTGATTCAAATTTTAAAACCTTTTGAATTGATTTGAATTACATTAACGGAAAAAAAATATTTTTTGAAAGTGATTGGAAATCATGGCAAGGTTAGTGAAATTATTTACATGTGCAATATGAACATGGATGAATAAATTACCTAATTAAAATGACCAAGCCCATGGCGTTCGACTAAGCAAATAATCAATTAACTATATTCCATTAATCAATTGAACAAAAAAAAACAATACATTTAAAAATTAAAAGGAAATTAACTATAATCAATTAATCAATTTAAATTAATCAAGAAAGAATAATAAAAATAATTAAATAAAAATAAAAGGTGTGCTTGTTAGTATATGAGGTGCAAAGCAAAGAAGAAGAAAAAAGTTCCGAAACAACAAGATCCAACTTCACAAATAAATTCCCTAACCCTAATTAAAATAAGAAAAAAAAAAAAAAATCAAATAGAAGATAAATAAAAGTTTTTCTCAAGCTAAAGTCACTAAACTACAATAATTCTAATTAATTTGTTAGATTGTTTGTGATATTTATCATATCATACTAGTGCTAAATAAATCATATCCCAATAAAAATAAATATGAATAACTAACAAAAGAAATAGACTCTAAGCCCAATTAAAATAAATAAATAAAAAGAGGAGACAAAAAAATAAAATAAAGAAACAAGTAAAAATGTCAAAATGTAAAGTGACGTGTTGTCTTGTTGTCTTTCATGTCTTGTTCCAAAACAATTGAAAATCAAATAGCAGTATATATGTTTTCCATATTTCAACCAAAACACATCCTACATTTTAACAATTATTTTTAGATTTCAATTAAAGCAAACATAGATCTAACATTTCAGCAACAACATTTTTTTTAGACTAAAAATCAAAATAGCAAATCCAACATTTCAACAACAACCGTAAGAAGTCAAAATGCAAAGTAAAAAATCGTAACAAGGCGGAGATTAAAACCGGAGTTTATGCTTTGCGTGAAAATGGCAATGCGGCGGCTGGAGGAAAAGTGAGACGGATACCAGAAAAAAGGTCACGGTGGAAGGAGTATTGTTGTTGTTGTTTGATGTTGGTTTTGATGAGGTGGGTTTATGGTTCCATCGGTTTGATGGAGGTTTGTTGGTGGTGGTGTAAGAGAAGGAGATGATGATGATGAATAAAGGTTATGTGATGGTAAATTGATGATGAAAGTATGGAGGAACAAGGCGAGGAGAAGAGAGTGGAAAAAGGTTATGTGATGGTAAGTGATGAATGGGTAAAGTTTTTGAGAAGATAATCCTCTGTTTTTTTTAGGAGGAGCATGGTTTTTTTGTTCTATGCTATTTTTTCATCCAGTATCATCTGATTAAAGAAGAAGTAAATAATTATACTTAGAGAAATTTTGTCTAATTCATGTGGGTTGATCACATGCCACGAACCTTCCACAACCATGCGCCAAGTGTCTCCTTCTTAAAGGAGAAATTTGAAGATATTTTGCATTATTTCTAATTCTTAAATTAAATGATAATAAAAATTAAATTTCACTAATTAAAATAAAAATAATAAAAACAAAATTGAATTTAACACACAAATAATTTTAATTAATGTTACTAACTAAATTGGCTAAAACACAAAAATAATCGGAAAAAAGAAAAAAAAATAATAACAAAAATCGGGCGTAAAATGTCAAAAAAATAAATTGAATTCACTTAAATGATCGGCACAAAATAAACTTCTCGGAAATATACAGGTTTTGATAAAATTTTGAAGTAAAAATTGTCTGGTTAAAAGGCTCAGATTGATTAAAATGTGACTGAAGAAGTAGTTGAAAAAATTAAAACAAGCAAACTACGTTAAACTACGCGGAACGTAGATTAATAAAACAGACGTCTCCAAGTTCAATTTAAAAATTTTCCACTACTAATTTGAAGTACAGTTGAGAAAGGATTTGACCCGTCTGTCTGTAGATCCAGAAAAAAATTATTCTGAACGATATTCTAAATATTATACGGAAAAAAAATGCATGTTATGACAAGTATAAAATGCAAACGTCTTGTAAATGAAATGAATTGCTAACTGGATAAATGTGAATAGACAATCAGACGTAAACGAATCGCTCCTGGATCATTTGCTCTTGATTCTTAAACACAAATAAAACTCTACAAATATCCAGATGACGACAATACTCTTGATTATCACCCTCTGAACCTCTGAAACAAAATGCAGTTAAATGAATAATGCACTGAGATTTGAGAAATCAAATCTTTCGATTTCTTAATCAATGTATGATGAATGAATGTTTTTAAGATAATATAAAATGCCAGAATTTCTGACTTTTCATCTAAAATCTTGATAAATTCTTTTTAACTGATGAAATGCATGACAAAATGGATCGATTCATGTTATGCTTATGCGAGTGAAAAAACTTAGGGGAAAATTTAGGGTATGACAGCTGCCCCTATTTAAACATCTTTAACCGGAGGATATGAAGAACTTTTGCCTTCAAAATCATCATGGTAAAAGATAGTTTAAATACCAAACAAACCCAAATTTTGCCCTTCTAATGTAGAAGAATGATATGCTTATGATTATGACCGAATGCATTTGGATTTAAGAAATACTCTTGATTTCTTAATCAATAGACGATAATGCAAATGAATGCAACGAGATTTAAGAAATACTCTTGATCTATTAATCATCATATGGATGAATGAAAATGCAGATGAATTAAGAAATACTCTTGATCTCTTAATCATCGGATGATAAATGATATGAGAAATGCTCCTGATTTCTCAAATGTTTGTGAAGATGAGTTTAAGAAATACTCTTTGATTCCTTAATCATGAATGCAAATGAACTATGTATGAGTTAAGAAATACTCTTGATTTCTTAATCATGAGAATGTAGATGAATTAAGAAATACTCTTGATTCCTTAATCATGAATGTAAATATGCTTGAGAAATGCTCTTGACTTCTCAGATGCTATGCAAATGAATTAAGAAATACTCTTGATTCCCTAATCATGAATGTAAATGAATTGAGAAATACTCTTGATTTCTCAGATGATATGAAGATGAGTTAAGAAATACTCTAGATTCCTTAATCATTGAGAATGCAAATGAATTAAGAAATACTCTTGATTTCTTAATCATGAATGTAAATGAACTATGTATGAGTTAAGAAATACTCTTGATTTCTTAATCATGAGAATGTAGATGAATTAAGAAATACTCTTGATTCCTTAATCATGAATGTAAATATGCTGAGAAATGCTCTTGACTTCTCAAATGCTATGCAAATGAATTAAGAAATACTCTTGATTCCCTAATCATGAATGTAAATGAATTGAGAAATACTCTTTATTTTCTCAGATGATATGAAGATGAGTTAAGAAATACTCTTGATTTCTTAATCATGAATGTAAATGAATTGAGAAATGCTCTTGATTTCTAAAATGATATGCAAATGAGTTAAGAAATACTCTTGATTCCTTAATCATTGAATGTAAATGTAATGAGAAATGTTGTTGATTTCTTAGATGATATGCAAATGACTAAGGATGAGAGAATCATGTTCAGTTGCTCTTGACTGACGGTAGACACTCCTGGGAGAACAAATGATCATATTCAACTGCTCTTAGATAAAGATGTCATATTCAACAACTCTTGGATGAACTATTGCATTCAACGGTTCTTGGTTGAAGCAAAACCGCATAAAAATAAAAATAGTGTTCAACTACTCTTGGCTGAAACCACTGCATTCAACTTCTCTTGGTTGAAGAAAAACTTGGAAATAAAAAATAGTATTCAGCTGCTCTTGGCTGAAACCACTGCATTCAACTGCTCTTGGTTGAAGCAAATTGATGGAAAATGAAATAGTATTCAGCTGCTCTTGGCTGAAACTAATGCATTCAACTGCTCTTGGTTGAAGCAAACTGCTGGAAAATAGAATAGTATTCAGCTGCTCTTAGCTAAAACTAATGCACTCAACTGCTCTTGGTTGATGCAAATTGCTGGGAAATAAACAAAGTGCTTCCTTTGGGGAATAACCGCATGTTCCACTGCTCTTGGCTGATAGAAGACTCTTTCAGGGAATGAGAAGATCCCAAAGACTTGCTGGGGATGAAAAGTTAATGATATTCAAAAAGGATTAACCTTACTCTCAACTATCAAACTGGCAGGTCCGACCTAATGCTCCATCGCATAGTAGATCAACCTGGAACACTAACTCTTTCGAGGATTGATTGAAGCAACCTGTTGGGGAATATAAGAGACTCTCTGGGAAATAAACACACAAGAGACTCGTTGGAGATAATGTTGTTGGGGATACCTTTCTCAAGGAATCCTACTGGTATGAAACTCGCTTGGGGAGTTTATGAAATTTTGCTGGAGAAAATACAATGTTGGAGAAACTCTGTGGGAAGTTATCTACTGGGGAAACCAAGCAGAAATTTCGTTGACACCAGATTTCCAATGGGATAACATCAATCACCTTGTTAGGGAAGAAACTCATCTTAAGAATCAATGCCAACAATGATCAAATTTTGAAAGTACCTACTAAAGAGAATAATTATTCTACTCCTGAGAACACACACCCCTTGAATCTTGGTTTGTTGAGGATTATATTGAACTTCCTTGAGAGGTTGTTGAATTCGGATGAGGTTTATGCATGATCTGTTTTTGTACATGATATGCAAAATGAATGTGAAAGTATGAATATATTAGTTTATGCATTTTGTGGGTATCAAGCTCGGATTCCCCAACGCCTTGTCTTGGATAGTTTTGTCACCATGAAGATGATCTTTTGTTGCAAAAAAATTCTGATTTCTGCCTTTCCGCCAAGCGGGCTTCAATGAAGACTTCTTGCTTCTGGAATAAAATCCATTTCAAACTTGCTTTAGATTACAATGATCTAGGAAATGTCCCACGTCTTGTGAACCAGATGCATTATTGTAAACCAACGAAAATTCCTTTTATACTTTCAAAATCAAAACGAATTAAAGTTTTCAAAAGCTTTGTCGTTTCCACTATTTAATGTTTTTATCTTATCAAAAATAAAAAGCGACATTAAGCAGAAAAATAGAAATAATTGGTAAAGCAATGTTCAACTGAACAATTTTATTTGATGAGAAGAATAACTCATACATGGGGTTCATGAAGATGTAAACCCCTCTAAGAGGAGATTACAGAGACAGAAAGCAAGTAAATGGCAACAACAATTTAACTGATTTTCCAACGAAATACAACTTTGCTACTTTCCCCTATGTCCTCTAGTCCTCATTACTTTGCTTCTGGAGATGGTAATTGGATTGTTTTCTTCCATCTGAGCTTTGTTGCAGTGTTGACTTGTGTCGCTGCAGTATTATGCCTTTGGGTATTCCCTAACTTTTGCGCGAACTGCTCCTTAAGAGTTTCAGTTCACCAGGAGATTTTACCCTTTTTTTGCTTAAGTCGCCCTTTCGGGTTTTCGACTTACCGGGCTTAATTTTTTGTTTATCCCTAATTTTTGTCTAAGCCGCCCTTTTGGGTTTTCAACTCACCGGGATGCTCATTTTTTGCCTAAGTCGCCCTTTCAGGTTTTCAACTTAGCGAGCTTTTATTATCCATCTCTTTTTCTTAGGCATAATACTTTCTGACTACATCAGAATTGACGGGGTGTGTCAACTCTTCTCCGTCCATGTTCGTGAGAACTAAAGCTCCACCAGAGAAAGCTTTCTTCACCACAAATGGTCCTTCATAGTTTGGAATCCACTTGCCACGTGAATCCTTATGGAGGGAGATTATCTTTTTCAAAACTAGTTCACCTACATTAAACTCTCGAGGTCGGACCTTCTTGTCAAATGCCCGCTTGAGCCTCCTCTGATATAACTGACCATGACACAACGCTGTCATCCTCTTTTCTTCTATTAGATTGAGCTGGTTAAATCTGGTTTGAATCCATTCCGCTTCTTCTAACTCTGTCTCCATCAAGACTCTCAACGAGGGGATCTCAACTTCTATCGGTAGCACAACCTCCATGCCATAGACTAGTGAGAAAGGGGTTGCCCCTGTTGAAGTGCGAACAACTGTTTGATATCCGTGCAAAGCAAAGGGTAGCATCTCGTGCCAATCTTTATAAGTTTTCACCATCTTCTGAATGATCTTCTTGATATTCTTGTTAGCTGCCTCTACAGCTCCGTTCATCTTTGGCCTATAAGGTGACGAGTTATGATGTTCAATCTTGAAATTCTCGCACAACTCCATCATCTTATTATTCAGATTTGATCCATTATCAGTGATAATCTTTCTAGGAGTTCCGTAGCGACAAATTATCTCTTTCTTGATAAACCGAGTGACGACTTGCTTTGTCACATTGGCATAAGAAGCTGCTTCTACCCACTTAGTGAAGTAGTCAATGGCAACCAGAATGAACCGATGTCCATTTGCAGCTTTAGGCTCAATCATACCAATCATGTCTATGCCCCACATTGAGAATGGCCATGGAGATGATAAAACATTCAGAGGAGTAGGTGGCACGCGCACCTTGTCAGCATAAATTTGGCACTTGTGGCATTTCCTGGCATAGTGGTAACAATCTGTTTCCATTGTCAACCAATAGTAACCAGCTCTAAGGATTTTCTTCGCCATTGCATGTCCGTTTGCATGAATTCCGAAAGAACCTTCGTGGATTTCTTTGATGAGTAGGTCGGCTTCGTGTCTATCCACGCATTTGAGCAGAACTAAATCAAAGTTTCTTTTGTATAAAACACCACTACTTAAGAAGAAATTGGCTGATAACTTTCTTAAGGTCTTTTTGTCTGTGATGGATACATCATTTGGATACTCGTGCTTCTCAAGATATCGTTTGATATCATAAAACCAAGGCTTTCCATCTGTTTCTGCTTCAACTGCCAAGCAATGTGCTGGCTCGTCTAGAGTTGAATTGTAATAGCAGGTGATTCGTTAGCCCACTTGACCTTAAACATAGATGACAGAGTAGCCAAGGCATCGGCTAGCTGATTCTCCTCCCTAGGAATATGATGGAAATTAATCTCATCAAAGTAGGGGATTAGCTTCATGACATGCTCTCGGTATGGGATCAAATTGGGGTGGCGGGTCTCCCAATCTCCTTTGATTTGATAGATGACAAGTGCTGAGTCCCCATACACTTCAAGAATCTTGATTCGTAGGTCAATAGTTGCTTCAATTCCCAAGATACATGCTTCATACTCCGCCATGTTATTGGTGCATTGGAAACATAACCTTGTCGTGAAGGGAAGATGAAAATCCTTTGGAGAAGTTATAACAACCCCAATTCCGTTACCCAATGCATTTGAGGCACCATCAAACACGAGCGTCCACCGCGATCTTGGTTCGGGTCCTTCTTCCGGGCCTGGAATCTCATAGTCTCTTATGTACATGACGTCTTCATCTAGGAAGTCGAGTCTCATCGATTGATAGTCCTCCACTGGCTGGTGCACAAGGTACTCTGATAACACACTACCCTTAATGGCCTTTTGAGTTACATACTGAATGTCATATTCTGATAATAACATTTGCCAGCGAGCGATTCTGCCAGTTAATCCAGGTTTCTCGAAGATGTACTTGATGGGATCCATCTTGGATATTAACATTTTTGTATGACAAATCATATACTGTCTCAGACGACGAGCAGCCCATGCTAATGCACAACAAGTCTTTTCTAGCATGGAGTACCTGATTTCACATTCTGTAAACTTCTTGCTCAGGTAGTAGATAGCATGCTCTTTTCTACCCGTCTCATCGTGTTGCCCCAGTACACATCCCATGGATTCATCTAGTACTATCAAATACATAATGAGAGGCCTTCCTGGAACTGGTGGCACTAAGAATGGTGGTTCTTGCAGATACTGTTTGATTTTATCGAATGCACTCTGGCAATCATCGTTCCACCTAACAACTTGATCTTTTCTTAACAACTTGAATATTGGCTCGCAAGTGGCTGTCAGATGCGAGATGAATCTGGAAATATAGTTCAATCTGCCCAAGAAACCACGGACTTGCTTCTCTGTCTGAGGTGCTGGCATCTCTTGAATAGCTTTGACTTTGTCAGGATCAACTTCTATGCCTCTCTGGCTCACAATGAATCCTAGAAGCTTTCCAGATCTTACTCCAAAAGTGAATTTAGCAGGGTTTAAGCGCAATCTGTATTTCCTCAATCTTACAAACAACTTCTTCAGATGAATAACATGCTCCTCTTCTGTCTGAGACTTAGCAATCATGTCATCCACATAGACTTCAATCTCCTTGTGCATCATATCATGGAAAAGAGTCACCATGGCCCTTTGATAGGTTGCCCCAACATTTTTCAGGCCGAAAGGCATTACCTTATAACAGAAAGTGCCCCATGGTGTAATGAAAGTTGTTTTCTCCATATCTTCGGGAGACATTTTAATCTGATTATATCCTGAGAATCCGTCCATGAAGGAGAATACAGAGAACTGAGTTGTGTTATCTACCAATACATCAATGTGAGGTAACGGAAAATCATCTTTGGGGCTAGCTCTATTCAGGTCTCTGTAGTCTACACACATTCGAACCTTTCCATCTTTCTTCGGAACTGGCACAATATTAGCAATCCATTGCGGGTAAGTTGCAACAGCTAGAAAACCTGCCTCAAACTGCTTCTTGACCTCTTCTCTGATCTTGACAGCCATGTCTGGTCGAGTTCTTCTCAACTTCTGCTTGATGGGCGGGCATTCCGGCTTCAACGGCAGCTTGTGCACAACTATGTCGGTGTCGAGTCCTGGCATATCCTGATATGACCAAGCAAACACATCCACATATTCATGTAGTAGCTTGACTAGTTCCTCCTTCACATTTTTTTTTAAAGCAGTTCCGACCTTGACTTCCTTTCTATCCTCCTCAGTCCCCAGATTGATCACATCCACTGGTTCCTGATGAGGCTGAATCATCTTTTCCTCTTGTTTCAAAAGTCTGGTCAACTCTTCTGGGAGTTCGCAGTCTTCCTTACCATCCTCTTCAGCTTGGTTAATCGGGAGGTCGAAGTCATAGGGAATTATAGCATTGTCGTGTTCAATGGATCCAGTTATTAATGATCTGCATGGAAATGATTTTTCTTTTTAGAGGAAGATTTTGAAAAACGAAAGTGATGTGAAATAAAAATTGCCATTTTTTTGTTTATTTGTTTGTAGAAAAATAAATAAATTAAAAAGATGACAGACAGGGATCTCAAAAAATGTGCTTTGTATTGATGATAAGGCTTAAATATTAACACAAAATGGGCCCTACAAAGCTATCCATATGCCTTGGGAATGACATTGGATGTTTTAGAAAACAGTAAATTACTTTGAACAAGAAACTATATCCGGAACATCTGTTGCCTTCCAGTTAGTGAGAGCGGCATCCGGAGGTCCACAAAACACCATCTTGGACAAATCTAGATCTTCATCTTCAAGAGCATTCACTTGATCATCACTTCGGAAACCAACTTTGGAGAATATTTCCTGGATGCTAGGAACCTTCCCCTGATGTATCTTCTGATCTTTGAAAAGTTCAATAGACGGTTGATATCCTAATCCACACTTGTCTTTCTTCTCTGGTAGTTCAATCACTATGCCCCAACTTCCAGGGAAACCAGCTTCAATTGCAGCTTTCACACTCTTCCACGAGGTCATGACCCCCTTGGGTTCTTCAATGAGTTTCGACTTAGTCTGGACCACATTTACCACTTCAAGGGCTTGGAGAGGAGTTTCAACAATGTCTTCACCTACTTCAATATATCTGAAAGAAGTCAAATGGCTGACGAAAATATCTTCCTCTCCGGATACTGATATCAGCTTACCAGAAGTAACAAACTTCAGCTTCTGGTGAAGTGTCGAGGTGACAGCTCCAGCAGCATGAATCCAAGGTCTACCTAACAGACAACTGTAGGCAGGCCTAATATCCATTACCTGGAAGGTAATACGGAAAGTTTGAGGGCCAATAAGGATTGGGAGGTCAATCTCCCCAATAACTGTTCGCTTAGACCCATCAAAAGCTTTCACTATCAAAGCACTGGGTCTCATCTGCATCCCTTCAATATTTAATTGTGCCAGGGTAGTCTTAGGTAACACGTTCAAGGATGAACCTGTATCCACAAGTACTCGAGCCAAAGTAACATCTGTACATTGAATTGAGATATGAAGCGCCATATTATGTTCTCTCCCATTAGGGGGTAAATCATCATCAGTGAACATCAAACAACTACTAGCATTGAGATTAGCAACCACATTATCAAACTGAATAACACTGATGTCTTCTGCCACATAAGCTTCGTTCAAGAACTTCAATAGAGCAGTCCTATGAGCCTCAGAACTCATAAGTAAAGAAAGAATGGATATTTTTGAAGGAGTTTGGTTGAGCTGATCTACGACCTTGTAATCACTCTTCTTGATGATCTTCAAGAATTCTCTATCCTCTTCAGCAGTCACTGCTTTCTTAGATGAGCCTTCTCCTACTTCTGGAGGATTCACCTCTTTCCCTTTCGTTGGTTCAACTGTTGGTACACTTTCTTTGTTTGGGATCACTTCAGGAGCGAAAACCCTTCCACTTCGAGTCACACCACTAGCTCCAGCGATGTTAGTCACATCTGGCTCTTTCAAGATTACTGGTTTGTTACCCACATAAACTACAGGCTCATAGTTCCAAGGCACTGCTTTGGTACTGTCAAATGAGAATGGAGCGGGAACATGGATAACCATGGGCTCAATCTTCTTCACTGGCTCTAGGTTAGCATTTCTCTGATAAGGGACCACAAAAGGCTTGGGAAGCCTCTCCTGATCAAACACAGGCACAATCACAGCAACGTCCTCATCAATCTTTGATCTAGTGAACTGAATAACCCGCTGATCCATCAAACGTTGAAGATAAATTTTGAATTCACCACACTGATTAGGGTTGGATGAACACACCACACAATTATCATGTACTCCATTCATCAATTCTGCTTCCATTAATCTAGCATGGACCACTGTTAAAAGAGTCTTCAACTTGAACACATCCTTTATCAATCCATCATCAGTTGAACTTTCTATAGCATTGACACCTGAACCATCATGTTTAGGCAAAGGATTGTTCCCCATATTTGGAACATCAGCAAAAGACAATATTTTCTGATCTATCAACTCTTGGACCCGGAGTTTGAACACTTTGCAATTCTCTGTTGTATGACCCTCTGAATTAGCATGAAAGGCACATCTAGCATTCTCATCATACCAAGGCTTATGCGGCTTTGGCATTGGAGGTAATGCCCTTGGCACGACAGTCCCATTCTGAATCAGATACGGTAGCAATTGAGTGTAAGTCATTGGGATAAGAGTGGTATTCACATTATTGTACTGTTGATATGGCCTCTGTTGATTTGGTCGTTGCTGCTGAATTGGACGTGGTTGATTATTCTGTTGAATTCTCTATTGATGTTGAGGTGGAGGAGCCTGGAACTGAGGTTGTGGAGCTTGATATTGAGGAACTGGAACTTGATAGTGAGGTACCGGAGCTGGAATAGGAACAGGAGCAATTGGACGGTAAGGCATGGTTGGATATTGAGCAGCCGCTACGTAAGGGTACTGATAATAAGGCACAGAAGTGGGAGCTTTGTATGGCGGTCTCCCCCTCTGAGAAGAAATGGCACTAGTCTCACCCTCCTTCCTCTTGAATCCGTTGAAAGGCTTCTTCAAGATTGGTTGACTGCTGGAACCTCCCTGGATTTTACCACTTTTCAGTCCTTCTTCTACTCTTTCTCCCACGATCACCATGTCAGAAAATCCTGTGGACACACTACTGATCAATCTTTCATAATATTGGCCCTGCAAGGTTCCCATGAAAATGTCAATCAATTCACGATCAACCAGCGGCGGGTGCACCCTTGCAGCCAATTCTCTCCAGCGTTGTGCGTATTCTTTAAAAGATTCATTGTCTTTCTGGGCCATACTCTGAAGCTGAGTACGGTTTGGTGCCATGTCAGTATTATATTTGTATTGCTTTGCGAATGCTTCAGCCAACTCATCCCAAGTGTGGATGTTGCTACATTCCAACTGCATGTACCAGTCCAAAGATGCCCCAGTTAGACTGTCCTGAAAGCAATGGATCATGAGCTTATCATCTCTGGCATAGGCAGCCATTTTTCTGCAATACATTTTCAAATGTATGTTAGGACATGTGAGTCCTTTGTATTTTTCAAATTCAGGCGCTTTGAATTTTGGAGGAATCACCACGTCTGGGACTAGACACATCTCCAAGGCACTTAAACGGGTTGAGTTATGTCCTTCCAAGATTCTTAGCTTTTCGGCCAGAGCACGACACATCAAGATAGCCTCAGAATCTTGGGCAGCAGTAAGGATGACCATTGGAGTAGCTCCATTGTAATTCTGCATTTCAAACTCGTCCTAGAGCTCTTCATCAGTGCGGGGCATGACTACTTGATTGACTATCGGAGGTCCTTGCACAGGGACTCCATCAGCTACTCCAGAAGTATGCGCATGTGGAGGCACATGATTTCTTTCAGGCGGTGGAACAAAGCCTGGAGGAAGACCGTAGATAACGGGATTTGGAATAGGAACTGAAGAGCAACCCCTTGAACTAGAGCATCGTTCCTTGCAGCAGCGGCAACACGAGCCTCTTCTTCCCTTCTAGCCAGAGCTTGTATAGCCTCAAAGATCTGCTCGATCTTGCTTTTGACAGAGTCCATCTCCTCTCTGAAGGCAACTTGTTCTTCTCTAACTACATCCATGATTCTTCTTGTGTTTGAGCGATTAGCGTATGCACGTTGAGGAATCAGCTTGAACTACGGGACACGAGGAAAAATGGAATGAGTTTTTTGTTTTGAGAAATGAAATGCATGATGCATATGTTAATGCACGTGGATTTAAAAATGTCTTTTATGCTTATGTTCAATTTTTTTTCAGGGAACCATGTTAGATTCCTTGTAACTTAGCAAGCATTCAAAGAGATCACGTGGAATAAAACAAGAATGGAACCAAACTTTTTTGTACAAAAGAAACTCAAAATCCTTCATTCATTCAATTCAAAATAGAGTACAAGGATTGAGTACAAAATATTCTTTCAAACATAAAGGAAAGTACAACATAAAAAAAAAGTCAAACTGCAGGCTTCTGTTTGTTGAGATCTTCCAAATCTCCTTTGAACCTTTTCATCATGTCTTCACAAAGATAAATAAATTCAGTCACTGAACAAGGGATGTTGTCATTGTCTATGTCTTCCAAAGCACATCTTAGCATCAAAGGCACATTCGTAGCCATGCCATTACAGAAGTCTATCAAACTGGCAAACTTGTCTCGATACTCATTTCTTTGTTCATATAAAAATTGGATGGTTTCCTCGCAGGCTGCCAAACTAGCATTCACATTTTCCCTTGTGTTCATCCAATCTTCACCTTCTTGTAGCAAAGAGTCATGTTGGCCTCTCCAGTATCGTTCCCACTCATTAGCATTTTCAGCCTCCTGGCACTTTCCATTCCACATTTCAGGTGTAACCTGAGTAGCAGCCATAACACTCTCTTTACTGCGGCGTTCTCGTTCTTCCCTTTCTTTTGATTCAACGAGTGAAACACTGAGGTTGGCTATCTCAGCCTCAAGCGTCTCTCTTATCTCCTTTTTTTGTTTTGTGGCGAGCTTCCACCATTTCTCTTTCTCACGACAATCCCTCTCAGCCTCTTTCAGTTGGCTTTTGACGGTATTCAAGCAGCTCTCAGCCTGATCTAACCCCTGTTTGACTCTTTTTCTCTTATATTCCTCCTTATCAGTCCTTTCCACATTTGCTTGAAGTTGTGTTTTCTTCCGCCCAAGCTCCCACTTATGATTATCCCTTTCTTCAGTAATTCGGAGAAGGTTCAACCGTAGCTCTTCATTCTCTTTTTCCAAACTTTGGATGACAACTTTGAGCTCTTTAGCTTCCTCCATAGTGACGTGAGTAGGTTCTGGAGGATTTGTATGCATTGGAGGCTCATAAGAGTATGGTAGTTTGTCTTGAGAAGCTCTGGCTTGGACCCAACTTGTATATGGCCCTCTAGCTATACAATTCTTCTTTCCACGCTCCCTTTTTCCTTCTCTACGAACTTTAGTCCAGGCACGACCTATCCTCTTCACCAGATCAAAGTCCTTCACTCCTTCTCCCAGCAAGAAACCTTCTAACAACTTGTCTTCTGATTTGTCATCCATAGGAAACCCAAGTTGCCGCATAGCAAGCTCAGGGTTGTAATTGATGCAACCTCGAGTTCCTATGAGTGGCACATTATGGAAGTTGCCACATTTGACGATTATGTCCACATCATCATAAACACGAGAGTACCAGGTGATGTCATTGGCAGTGAGAGACATGATTTTTTGAGACCACTTGAGGTTATCCTTGTTCTGAACAAAAGGCCCTTCGCTTGGTAAGTGAGATAAGAACCATTTATACAGTAAAGGAGCGCAACACTGGATCATCCCCCCTTCTTCTCATTTCTCCAATGGATAGAGTGATAAACATCTGCAAGTAAGGTGGGAATGGGATTCTTGAGCAAGAAAATGCGTATAGCAGTTATATCCACGAAGTCATCAATGTTCGGGAACAAGACAATCCCATAGAGTATCAAGGCTAACACAACATTGAAAGCGACCCAATCTTCTTTAATTTTGAAATCTGAAGCTTTTCCCACTAAGAACTTCAAAGTGAAGCCCGAAGTGTCTCCTTTTGGTCCAAGATTAGCTTTCACTTCCGCTTTATCTAGACGTATAGCTGAACCTATTTGTTGATGTGTAGGAAGTTCCCCTAGACCGGTGTAAGGGATTTCATCCTTGATACCAATGTTTGCTATATGTGAGAACTCTTCCAGTGTTGGCGCCAACTGGAAGTCTTGGAATGTGAAACACCGCAAGGGAGGATCATAGAATTGTGCCAAAGTGAAAATGGCCCAAGCATCCACCTCGGTGTTCATGATAGTCAACAGGTCACCATACTCAACACAAAAGTTGTTCCTTCTGATTTTTTTCACATCTGAGATCAACCCCTTAATCAAACCTAGCTTTGGATTCCTGAACTTGAATGAATAAGTACTTTTTTGATTGCTACCCATGTCTTCTGAATGCCTGCAATCAACAGAGTCTTTAAGTCCCTTGAAAATATGCACATGTCATAAGTGTTATGATTATGAAATGTTTTATGTTTATGTATGTACAGTTGGATAGGTGATCATTGGAACATTCTGATTAATTACTTCATGGAGGAAAGGTTCCAGGAATAGGAAAACCAAACAGGTAGGCTCTAGGGTTTAAAAGGTTCCTAGAGTCATGGACCCAATTCAAGAATATTATCGTCAGAACGACTAATCGTAAGACAATAATATCTTAAAAAGGATCTATTCTAGGTGAGGTCTTTGTATTAACCCAACGAGTCCTAAGTCTCGTAGGTCAATACTACACAACCATCAACTCCACGGTTCTAGACACGGTTCCCAGAGTCATGGATCACACCTGCCAATATTATCGTCAGAATGACTACTCGTAAGACAACAATATCCTCAAAAATGATCTATTCTGAGTGAGGTCTTCGTATTAACCCAACGAGTCCTAAGTCTCATAGGTTAACACTACACAACCATCGGTCCTAAAAGCCATAGGTTCAGGGTTCTACAAAAGGTCCTCAGAATCATAGATCGAGGTTAAAAGTATCACCGCCAAAACGACTAATCGTAAGACAGTAATACTTTCAAGGGATCTCATCTGAGTGGGGTTCTCGCATCAACCTAACGAGTCCGATGTCTCGCAGGTCAATACTACACAACCACCATCCTAACTTAAGTTTTTCTCATAGCTCGGGTATAAAGCTTTTCCTCACACAAATGCCAATAGTCCAGAAAGTTCCAATGATACCATATATCAATAATACAGTAATTGGAAATACAGATAATAAAGGCATATATAGATAAAATAAATAAGAAGCAAACAAACAGATAAAAGCAAAAACTCAAACACAAAACAAACTAAATTAGGGTTTACTCGCTTAGGAGAACTAGGTCCCCAACAGAGTCGCCAGCTGTCGCAGCGCGAAAAATACCCGAGCGTAGGGAACGCTCGAAATATAAATAAAACAGAGTCGCCACCGAACTTTATTTATTCCCAAAGAGGGAAAGGGGAAATATCGATAAAACCCATAAAAATAAAAAAGAAATGGTCATCGCAACCAAATCGGGTTCGGGAGTCGGTTATGCAAGGGGAAGGTATTAACACCCCTCACATCCATCGTACTCGATGGGACCCATCTAGTTAGTTTCGTGTTAGAGTGTTAGCGTGATATCGTTTGTGATCTTCTACTTATCGGGTGAGGAAAGAAAAATAAAGAAAGGAAAGACTTAGGGTTTTTAATATTAATGTGCCTGACAAGATTTCGCAATCCTGCTCCTACGTATCTCCAGGTGCTATGAAGAACTCAAGGCATACGTAGTTCTACCCAAAGAGAACTACTAAATGGATTACTTTTAAAGAGAGTGATGCTTGGATCACATTTGAGCGATTAAACCTTTACTTGCTGCTCACTCTTGGAGGCTGAAGTCTTTGTTTGTTTCGCATCAAAATAGATGTTACATACTCTTTTCTGAAAACGTTTTCGGGGTCGCACGAGGGCGGAAAATAAGTTTGATGAGTTTGAGTTGATTTTAAGCGGAGACAGACATCCAAGCAGGGAGCTCTACTGCAGTACTCGAATGCCCAAAAAGGAAGAGGCCTAAGCCCAATCACTCTCTTTTCATCCAAAAGTTTATTATGAAAATGTGTGGCAAATTAGGTCAAAGTTCATTAACTGAAGACAATTAGTCAGACAGAGAGCTCTACAGCAGTGTCCAAATAATCGGGAAAGAGAAGGTCGATACCCAATTAATCTTTTTCTTCTATAAGAGAAATGACCTAATTCTGGTAATTACTGTATGTTAATATGGAAGACGAATGTTTGAACATTGAGCTCTACAGCAGTATCCTAACATTCGAAACATAGAAAGTCTAAACTTAATCAGTTTCTTCCATTTTTATTGTGAAAAGCTTTTAAAAACAGGGGGACGACTTGACGTTGGATCAAGTGTCAGAAGTTGACTTATGAAAATAATTTGGATGTGGCGGGGGTTATGCTCAACTTTGCATTCATTTTCGATTTTGATTTGGAAAAAAAGACTCGACGTTAGATCGAGTGTTTGATTCAAATTTTAAAACCTTTTGAATTGATTTGAATTACATTAACGGAAAAAAAATATTTTTTGAAAGTGATTGGAAATCATGGCAAGGTTAGTGAAATTATTTACATGTGCAATATGAACATGGATGAATAAATTACCTAATTAAAATGACCAAGCCCATGGCGTTCGACTAAGCAAATAATCAATTAACTATATTCCATTAATCAATTGAACAAAAAAAAAGCAATACATTTAAAAATTAAAAGGAAATTAACTATAATCAATTAATCAATTTAAATTAATCAAGAAAGAATAATAAAAATAATTAAATAAAAATAAAAGGTGTGCTTGTTAGTATATGAGGTGCAAAGCAAAGAAGAAGAAAAAAGTTCTGAAACAACAAGACCCAACTTCACAAATAAATTCCCTAACCCTAATTAAAATAAGAAAATAAAAAAAATAAATCAAATAGAAGATAAATAAAAGTTTTTCTCAAGCTAAAGTCACTAAACTACAATAATTCTAATTAATTTGTTAGATTGTTTGTGATATTTATCATATCATACTAGTGCTAAATAAATCATATCCCAATAAAAGTAAATATGAATAACTAACAAAAGAAATAGACTCTAAGCCCAATTAAAATAAATAAATAAAAAGAGGAGACAAAAAAATAAAATAAAGAAACAAGTAAAAATGTCAAAATGTAAAGTGACGTGTTGTCTTGTTGTCTTTCATGTCTTGTTCCAAAACAATTGAAAATCAAATAGCAGTATATATGTTTTCCATATTTCAACCAAAACACATCCTACATTTTAACAATTATTTTTAGATTTCAATTAAAGCAAACATAGATCTAACATTTCAGCAACAACATTTTTTTTAGACTAAAAATCAAAATAGCAAATCCAACATTTCAACAACAACCGTAAGAAGTCAAAATGCAAAGTAAAAAATCGTAACAAGGCGGAGATTAAAACCGGAGTTTATGCTTTGCGTGAAAATGGCAATGCGGCGGCTGGAGGAAAAGTGAGGCGGATACCAGAAAAAAGGTCACGGTGGAAGGAGTATTGTTGTTGTTGTTTGATGTTGGTTTTGATGAGGTGGGTTTATGGTTCCATCGGTTTGATGGAGGTTTGTTGGTGGTGGTGTAAGAGAAGGAGATGATGATGAATAAAGGTTATGTGATGGTAAATTGATGATGAAAGTATGGAGGAACAAGGCGAGGAGAAGAGAGTGGAAAAAGGTTATGTGATGGTAAGTGATGAATGGGTAAAGTTTTTGAGAAGATAATCCTCTGTTTTTTTAGGAGGAGCATGGTTTTTTTGATCTATGCTATTTTTTCATCCAGTATCATCTGATTAAAGAAGAAGTAAATAATTATACTTAGAGAAATTTTGTCTAATTCATGTGGGTTGATCACATGCCACGAACCTTCCACAACCATGCGCCAAGTGTCTCCTTCTTAAAGGAGAAATTTGAAGATATTTTGCATTATTTCTAATTCTTAAATTAAATGATAATAAAAATTAAATTTCACTAATTAAAATAAAAATAATAAAAACAAAATTGAATTTAACACACAAATAATTTTAATTAATGTTACTAACTAAATTGGCTAAAACACAAAAATAATCGGAAAAAAGAAAAAAAAATAATAACAAAAATCGGGCGTAAAATGTCAAAAAAATAAATTGAATTCACTTAAATGATCGGCACAAAATAAACTTCTCGGAAATATACAGGTTTTGATAAAATTTTGAAATAAAAATTGTCTGGTTAAAAGGCTCAGATTGATTAAAATGTGACTGAAGAAGTAGTTGAAAAAATTAAAACAAGCAAACTACGTTAAACTACGCGGAACGTAGATTAATAAAACAGACGTCTCCAAGTTCAATTTAAAAATTTTCCACTACTAATTTGAAGTACAGTTGAGAAAGGATTTGACCCGTCTGTCTGTAGATCCAGAAAAAAATTATTCCGAACGATATTCTAAATATTATACGGAAAAAAATGCATGTTATGACAAGTATAAAATGCAAACGTCTTGTAAATGAAATGAATTGCTAACTGGATAAATGTGAATAGACAATCAGACGTAAACGAATCGCTCCTGGATCATTTGCTCTTGATTCTTAAACACAAATAAAACTCTACAAATATCCAGATGACGACAATACTCTTGATTATCACCCTCTGAACCTCTGAAACAAAATGCAGTTAAATGAATAATGCACTGAGATTTGAGAAATCAAATCTTTCGATTTCTTAATCAATGTATGATGAATGAATGTTTTTAAGATAATATAAAATGCCAGAATTTCTGACTTTTCATCTAAAATCTTGATAAATTCTTTTTAACTGATGAAATGCATGACAAAATGGATCGATTCATGTTATGCTTATGCGAGTGAAAAAACTTATGGGAAAATTTAGGGTATGACACCCTCTTAAAGGTTGTACATGGTCTCCAATTCAACTGGAGACACCATGCAAGCACAACTTTTCATGCTCCCATCCATTTGCCTATAAATACATCCACTCCACCAACACTTTTTCCACACCATTACTCTCACTACTTCTACAATACTTCTTCTACAATTTCATCTGCAACAACTTCTTGTAGTTTCATCTACACCAACCCCCCGACAAAATGTCTATCCTCACAATGGGCGAATCACATAGAGGAACGGTTGCAAACATTGCAACATATGTAAGTTTTTTCTTTTGTTAACTTTTTATCTTTCATCTTCACCAACCCCCTTTTATTTTAACATACCAACTTAGTCAAGTTTTTTGTTCTTTATTTTATAGGATGTATCAAGGTTCCGGACTCGGGTCCACGAATATGTCCATATGGACCCGATGATTCAACCTTATGTTGAACTCGCCGGTTTTGGTCATATAAGCAAGATTTTGTCTTGGTCCGTAGATAACAAATTCATTCTAGCTTTATGCAAAAGATGGAGACCAGAGACACACACATTTTGGTTCCCAACCGGTGAGTGTACCGTGACGTTAGAAGATATCTACATGCTTTTGGGACTGCCCATTGAAGGTAAGGTTGTTAATGGTAAAACCAACTATGCAAATTCAATTTGCATGGATCTCTTGGAGACTGATTTGTTAGATGATAACGCAAGAGGTCAAGGTATACTACTTTCATGCCTTAAGTCGTACTATAATAGTTTATACTTAGATGAGCATTCTACCGAAGATGCTCGAATAATAAAAACTAGGTGTTACATTATGCTGTTAATTGGCTCGTTTTTATTTCCCGAAGGTAGTGGTTCTAGCATGCATATTATGTATTTACCTTTACTTAGACATGTAGATAGAATATGAAGTTACAGTTGGGGATCTGCTTGTCTAGCCTATCTCTATAGCTCATTGTGCAAAAACTCACACAAAAACACATCTACATTTTCTGGATGTGTTGTTTTGCTACAAGCATGGGGTTGGTCAAGACTACCGTCCCTAACACCAGTCAACAACAACCTTTTCACATTTCCGTATGCACAAAAGTAAGTTGTTTAAATTGCTATATCTTTAGTTACTTCTTTAAATATTATTATCTCTAACTAATATTTTTTGACTTTTTCGTGTAGATGGTCTGCACGTGGTATGAGTTACAACAGATGTCCAAGACACTGTATTACTCAGTATCGCAACCTGTTGGATCACCTTCGACAGACAGACGTAAGAAAAATAACTTAATAATTTCGTTATATTTTGTTAACTTCTTCTACCTAGATTATAATCCTATCTTCTTTCACATTTCAGTTCATTTGACGTCCATACCTTAATTTGGATCATGATCATCAGGTCAACGCTGAAGACGCGGTCGTATGGACTGCATGCACACCGATAATACGGTTCACAACTGTGGAGATGCACAATAGTGGTCGTGTGAAGTTGCAGTTCGGTATGCCTCAAAACATCCCAGATCCCCCAGCTAGCCTAGGAGAATGGCATCTGCACAAAGTTAACGACCAATGGAACTTCAATCCATGGCAAAGCTTCGCAAGATCGGAGTATCGCAAATGGAAGCACCGTCATGACCATGTGTTAACTGACGCAGTCATGCCAACTGAAGAAAAACCAAGTCGTACTTATATGGCTTGGTACAAATCGGTTGGTTTTCAGTTCATCGTCGAAGATATGTACTTGTACGACCCACGCCAGATGACTTACACACCTGACACCTCAACATCAAACCCCCAACAACAGTGTCAGACCGGATACACACAACCCCCTGTCCGTCAAATGTTTCGTTCAACCAACACACAAACATACAACCAAAACATACCATACACCCAACCCCAATACCAAGAGCATACCCCATACCACCACCAAAAAATTGACCATCAACTTGAGACTCAACATTGCTTCGCACCCACCCTATCACCCTACTAAAGTCGCCTAAGCCAGAACACCCAACGATCATTCAACACCAACCGCCCCTCCTCCTACCATAGCCAAGAAGCCCAAACCCCACAAAACCAAAACATCCAACCCTATCTCTACCAAACACCCCAACAACCTTTCCAACCTTTCCTCGACGCATCGTTCACACCCATGTCCCCCTTCAACCGTCCCGGTCGCCCATCAATGAGTCATCCACAACCCAACTTCTCTGGCATGGATCATGAGCTCAGCTACGGCGGTACACCATCGATACATACTGAAGACTATGCCGACTTGTCTGACTACCTCATCAGGCCTTCTCCTGTAGTTGGAAGTGACGTCCCTGGGCCCTTAGATGCTCAAACACCGGTACCGAATCATCAATGTGGGTTATGGCCATGGGTTAGGATAGCTAGAGGATGTGGGACCGGAGGTCAGTTACGTGATCCTGATCATCACCATTAGATTTCTTTATGTAAACGACAAATTTTATTAATATCAATTGGTCCTATATCAAATTTATCTATCACGTATACCATTTACCAAAAAATTGCATTTTACACTGAGGCTCCAATTGAATTGGCGTCTCCTCTTAAGTCCTACACAGGGGCGCCAATCCAATTGGCTAGGGCACCTACCCTAGTCAATCCAATTGGCGCCTCCATTCAATTTTTAAGAGGAGTCTCCAATTCAATTGGCGACTCCTCCTAAAAGTGAGGTAGTTTGAGATTTTTTTTAAAATTAGGGATATTTTGGAATTTTCCTTAAAAAATTGGATTATTTTTGTTAAAATTTGTGACGGTTGTTCTTTAGAAGTTCTTACTCACAAGTTGAGAAGATATATTGGAAAAGTGTTTGTAGGGTCATTATGGAGTTTTGGAAAAAAAAAAAATTACTAATGAAGTGATGTGCGATACAAAATATAAAAAAGAAAAATGAGATATTTTTTAAGATTTATTTTGAGCAAGTGTGTTATTAAGCGGAACGAGATTATTTGAATTTAGTTTTATATATATATATATAGTTTATATATATATATATATATATATATATATATATATATATATATATATATATATATATATATATATATATATATATATATATATATACAGGTCAATATAAATTTTCTGGTCAGATAGAGAAAATGAATTTTAAATTTTCTGGTTACATAGACAAAATAATTTTCTTCATGGATGCTTTAATTGCAATTATAAAGTTGAGTTTTTTAAAAATCTTTTTATCGATATAAAGTGGGATAAGATCTGTTTAAGAAAAGACAAAATGCAGATATGTAAAGTAGGATAAGATTTGTTTAAGAAAAGAAAAAAATGTATATATAAAGTGGGATAAGATTTGTTTAAGAAAAGAAAATACAGATTAGGTATGGTGATTTGAAATATATTAATATAGTTTTAATAGAAATTTAGAATAGATAAGAAGACTAATGTATATCTTCTCCCTTTCTCTTACTCCTTTTCTTCCTCTACTCTCTCTTAGGTCTTTAAATAAATTGAAGAATTATAAATTTTTATTTCCAATTTAAAATCAATCTTAAAAATAAAATAAAATTTACATAATTAAATAAACAGTATTATTTTCATAAGTTTGATTTATAGCTATAAATGATGATGATGAAAGGTTGAACAAGAGAATTTATTTGACTATATTCAGTTGATATATCAACTTCAATTAAAATAAAAAGCAGAAAGAGAATATATATTAAATCTAAAAATAAGTATACCAACAATACGATGAAATGAGTGTCTAGAAGTAATTTTTAAATGTCTAAAAAGATATGTGATAGAAAGACACGATGAAATGAGATAATGAGATTTAATTATTTAAATTTATAAATGATAAATAAAATGAAATATGATGAATATAATCTTTTATTTTTTTTCCATTCAATTTAAGTTGTATGCAATAAAATAAGATGTTTTTTTTAATAAAATAACTAAACAAGTGAAATTTATACTTCAAATGACATGCTCAATTCTATTCTATTTTATATTGTTCAACTCTATTTCATTTCATTCCGTTTATTCTATTTTATTAAGCTCCATCAATCTAAACATAAATTTAAAGATTTGAGATAATTTTTTTAAAAAATTATTTTAAAATTTCTCTTCAAAATACACTGAATCTAATATATTAAATATACATATTTTTAAAAAGTATTATTTTATAAATTCTCTTCAAAATACATTAAATATAATACATTGAATACATATATTTTAAAAGATAAATATTTTTAAACTTAAAAAGTGCTTTAGAACGCTCTTTAGCATTTCTCTTCAAAATAAATTTATAAATCAATCATAAAGTTAATGATTATAATTTAATAAAAACATTTTTGTTTAATAATTAAAATTTCAATATCTTTTGTTTAATAATTAACATTATAAATTAATTTTACATATCAATCATTTATTCTGTTAAATCAGATTATAAATTTTAAAATATCTATAGAATAATTTATTTTTATTAAATAATAATTTAAAACTCTTTTATTCTATCAATACATCTCTATTAAGCTCATAAAAAAAATTCATGAATGCTCAAACATAACGTAATAATAAAAAACAATTATTAATGGATCATTTTTATGTATATAATTAATTTCTAAAGTCCACATCACTATAAGACTATATTCACATTATTTCATTTTTAAAATTATAACTCTTAAAAAAATAGTAATTAAATTGTTTAACACCACCCTTGGATCACATTCACACCTACCACAATTGCCACCAATCCTCCCATCCACCACACCACGTTTGCTGCGGTTGGTAAGTTGTCAATCTTCATATCATTAGTCAATTACCACTCAAAATCAAAACAATCTCTAAATAAACACTTCAACATTCTCCCTAACAACAAATTTTTTTTTCAGAAAAAAAAAATATTATTGGTGTAAAGATATATATTATTGATAATTTAATAATTTGTTTGCTTTTTATTGAAAGATATTGCACATCCATTGCATTTATTTTTTCAAGAATTTAATTAAAATATAATATAATAATATTTTATATTATAAGTTAATTACAATCACTTATTTATTAGAAAAGATTGACTTTTACTATAATCACAAATATAAAATAACATATTTTTTTTAATAAAAAATATGTAACTTATAAATCCAATTTTTTTTTTGGTAAAAAATTAAATTTTTAATATAGATAAATTTGATTTTATTTTTAGCGTTACCTGTGATGTGAAGTCAACATGAACAAGTTAATTTAGTATATTTATATTTATATTAACAGGTTTTATGAAGAAAAAACACTGAACCTTTCAACAACAAAAAAAATTAAAATAAAACAATGAACCTTGCTTTATGAATAAAAGAAAAAGGTGAAGTTAACTTAAAAAGTTGGAATATTGGATCTTTTTCATATAAAAAATAAAAAAATCCACTCTCGTAACTATTTTTCAACTCTAACTAACATTCTCATATCAACTTCAATTCATCTCTTCCAATTAGATTTTGCTTTCACTTCATTCTTCAGGTCGGTTTATTTTTATTTTTATTATTTTCGTTAATTATTCGTTTGGATTTAGTTTCTGTTATTTTTTCCTTCAATTTCTTATCATTAATTGGGGAAAAATCTTCGTCGTTTCAGTTTGTACTGTGTAGTGTTGGTGTAATGGATGCTAAAGCTGTTCAAACGTTGAATTTCTCGGGTTTTACCCGACCCGGAAATTTCGAGGGAAGAAGAACCGGATTCTCTTTGAGTCGAACCGGTAAACCGGAAATGGTTCGGATGAGCCGCCGCAAGATGGTTCATATGGAGATTGCTTGTTCTTATAACAACATTCCAGGTTTTGCTATTAAATTGACATTGCTTTCTTTACTTTTTTTGAAAGTGTAGTTTTTGATTTATATTCTTTATTGTCATTATTATTGAAAGTGAGTTTTTTTTTTTTTTTTTTTATAATTTTAATTTTTGGCTTTTCAGCAATTGGTAGATGCTAGGTTGTTGCATGAAACCAAAATCATTCAAGTCAAATGAAGTTTTACTTGCTTGTGTCATTAATAACTTAATATCCTTCCAAATTCTGTAGTCTATGAATATCTTCATCTAAAAACATAACACTATTAATTTGAAAAGCTTTTGAAATTAGCTCTTTAATTATCTGCAGTAATCTGTTTTTGGCTTAACTCAATAAGCTTTTCAATTATCTGCAGTATTCTGTTTTTGGCTGAATTCAATAACCTCCTTAATTATCTGCAGTGATTTGTTTTTAACTTAATTCAATAAGCTCTTTAATTATCTGTAGTAGTATGTTTTTGGCTTAATTCAGTAAGCTCTTTAATTATCTGTAGTAGTATGTTTTTGGCTTAATTCAATAAGCTTTTTAAGATAGAAAACAGTGAAAACAAATGTTGAGAATGCAAATAATTTTTGCAATATGTATATTCAAACACAACTACTTGGAGTGTCGAAGGAAGAAGGAAGATTTAAATGAGAGGTTGGAGACGAGTTTTAGAAATGCATGGTTTAAAAGGCGGAGTATATGAAATGTAAGTTCAACAAAAGAAGAAGCGTTTCTAACCTAGAGGTGAAAGTGGGAAACCATATCATTCTTCAAGTCATACGGTTAAATAATTTGGGTCCGTAATACAAAATGATGGAAAAATAGAAAGGGATGTAAATCATCGAATTCAAGTTAAGTGGCTGAAATGTAGGAGAGTTTCAGGGGTTCTATGTGACGCAAAGGTACCTCTAAAGCTGAAAGAAGTTTTTTATCGGAGTGCAGCAAGATCTGCGATGTTGTACGGAACAGAATGTTGGGCAGACTAGAATCAACGTAAGAATAAAGTGAGTGTAGCAGAGATGGGGATGTTGCGTTGGATGTGTGGTAAAACTAGACAGGATAAGATTATAAATGGAAATAGTAGAGAGTGTTGGGTAACACCTATAGTAGAGAAAATTGTGAAAAATAGACTTAGATGGTTTGGGCATGTAGAGAGAAGATCTATAGATTCAGTGGTAAGGAGAGTAGATTAGACGAAAAGAAGTCAAATAATTAGAGGGAGAGGAAGACCTAGAGAAGTTATTAAGAAAGATCTTGAGATTACGATTTGGATAAAAGTATGGTCCTGGATAGTTCATTATGGCGCAGGTTGATCCATGTAGCCGACCCCATTTAGTGAGATAAGGTTTGGTTGTTGTTGTTGTATATTCAAACACAAGTAGCTTATGAAATTTAAGCTTTTATGTCAAACTTTGTCACATTGCGAGCTCTTATATGTTAAATGCTTAAATTAAAGCATTTGTCAAAGTTCTGCCTATTAGTCACACCAGCTGGACATTTGAGTTGAGTGTACTTAGTATAGTATCAATGAAAAGTGTGTTGTTTTGAGTAGATGTAGTACTTGTATATGCTCACACTAGGTCTAGTTTGTTGCTGCTAACATTGGTGCTGCCCCATTTCGAATGCTTATATTTTGTTTCTTTTATTATTATTGTAGCTTCGATATTGGAATCAGGAGGCCATAAGTTTCCCCTTGAGGAAGAGTTGATTCTGAAGGTAATAGCACGTGCTTTCATCATTTTTAATTAAATTTGAGCCAATTCATTTTAGTTGATGTTATATTATATCCTTCCGTTCTAGTAAACAGTGGGATCAACAAACTTATATTCCATTTTCTCACTTGAACCAATAAATTTGCAGAATAAATCGCAACAGATCCAGCCGTATTTAAATGGACGCTGTATATATGTTGTTGGTCAGTTTCGTTGTTTCGTGATTACACGGTATGAATTACAAGTATGATTAATTTTGCATTCACAATACTTACTAATGGACATGCAGGAATGATGGGCTCTGGGAAGACAACCGTGGGGAAGATTATGTCGCAAGCGCTTAGCTATTCTTTTTGTGATTGGTTAGTATGTTGATTTCTTATATTTGTTCATGGGGAAAATGAGTTTCTGAATAATGTAAATTGTATAGCATTTGAATATCCAATAGAGATTGGCATAATTTAGGAGAAAAATAGTCTTTGGTTATAAAGGAAGACTATAATTTTTATGTGTAATTATTATCACATTTTATTTAATATTTGATGAGGCTCAACTAATGTTCATATTCAAATGATAATTAATGGGTTTAAAATTTTATCATGCAATAGATGAAAACAGGCGGGTCTCAATTATCCCGGGGATTTTGGTCTACTTTTGTATACAAGAGTTTTAATTGAAATTTGTATATATTATAGAATAGTTACTTACTCTAATTCATGGTCATATTATAAGTCTTGCTGATGTTTTTTTTGTCACATGTGTATGTTAATAGTGATACATTGATTGAGGAAGAGGTTGACGGAAACTCTGTAGCTGATATATTCAAGCTCTATGGAGAATCTTTCTTTCGTGACAGGGAGGTCAGTTGGAAAGGACGGTTTCAAGTTTTCATATTCTTCAGTGTTTCGATTTTTTCTTAACTTTTCTGAACTTTTAGATTTTCTGCTTGTATATATTATAAGTTGCTCCAAGGAATAGGGAGATCAATGTGCGTGCTGTAATACCAATCGACGATGGTACTAAGAAGTGTCACATGCAGGATAGTATAGAACACCAAAACAAAGAGAATCCAAATAAACAAAAATATTTTCCTGTGGTTTGCATAATTGGCTTCAGTATTTCCTTTTACCGAGTCGGTGGAGTTTCTGTCCCATGATTTAGAATCTTTTGTTGAAACAGAAGAACATTTCCCCAACCAGTTAGGATTTTTGCTGTTAAATTGATTTAGTTTGTAGAGAAAGCAAATGAGCATGCAAAAGTGTGCGCTCTATATTGGTTGATTGTGCATATATATATATATATGGTGGAAGCTTCCCCATCTTATCAGCCTGCTTTTGGGAGGAGTGAGTTGTTCTCTACTTTAACTAGTATCAGAGCTTGTTTGTCCACCCGGGTCATAGATGGACTACTCTATCAAACTTGATGGGTTTGACAGAGGAGCATGAATCTCTTGTGATCATATCAGCTGGGTATAGGACGCATAATTTACATTTACAGTCGAAGCCGAATTCTGGTGGCATTTGCTTGCCTGTCATGCTGGCTTCTAGGTTTGGATTCTCTCTACACTCCCAACTCTGTTTGAAATAACATTTAAATAAAGTAACCGTGCCTACTCCGTAAAACAAATCCTCTTCTCTGAAAAAGGTGTTAAGAGGCAGTTACCGACTTACTGGTTGTAGTTCATCAGGCGTTTTCATTAAACCCCTGTATGTGTCAACTATTTAGTAATTAGTATTTGTGTAAGCCAGACAATGCTATAACTGTTGTGTTAGGAGTGGTATGGTAGAAAGAAAAGAGAGTGTCTCTATTCCCTGAACTCTTTTGGAACCTGTACTCAAGAAGAAAAGAGTTACAGAGAAACACCCACAGGTAACTTGAGAGCCATGCCTCTACCTTTAGTGATTTCCCAAAACCAACTCATTATCCTCCAACTCCCTATTTATTCTCCCCTTAACTACCCTACCTAATTAGCCAAAGTACATGCTGAATCTCTTGATGTAATAGATAGGTTGATATAGTAGATCACATAGTGTCTGATGATGACATGTGCGTAGAAGTAATTATCATATCTCCCAATTACTATTATTCTGTTTGACTATATTGTCACTAAAATATTGTAAACTGTTCTGGTTTTCCTCTGGTTCTGTCACACTTTCATCATTCATTTTTTTATTTTTCATTTCAGACTGAGGCATTGCGTAAGATGTCCATGATGCATAAATTTGTCATTTCTACTGGCGGAGGTGCTGTTTTGAGACCCATCAATTGGTATAAGAATTAACATACTAATTGTAATGAGGAAAGTTTATACCTCACTTTAATTATGAAATCTTTCCTCATCTTTATATGTATTTGTATGCGAATGGATTGCCAGGAAATATATGCACAAGGGCGTTAGTGTTTGGTTGGACGTACCGGTGGATGCATTGGCAAAAAGAATTGCAGCCGTGGGAACTAATTCTCGCCCTCTTCTTCATGATGAAGCCGGGGATGCATACACAGCGGTAAATTGCTTTGCATCCATAGAATTTTTATTTTTTGTGCGCGTGGCAAAGTATAATATACTATCCATAATTTTGGTCTCCGAATTGCATAAAAAATATTTTGCCACAATAATTTGACTATTTGTAATTCATATGCAGGCTTTGATGCGCTTGTCTTCTCTTTTTGAAGAAAGAGGTGAATTCTATGCCAATGCTAATGCCAGAGTCTCATTAGAAAGTATGTCTCTTTTCTGTTTTGAAATTAAAATTGTAAAACTGTCCAGATTCTGCAGGAAGAACAGGAAGACACTTCGTATGCATTTACAATATAGTGCAATTTTTAATGCGGTGTTGTTGTTATGTGCAGACATAGCAGCAAAACTGGGACGAAGTGATGCATCTGATTTGTCTCCAACTGCTATTGCAATTGAGGTCTTGAACAGTTTCTGCTCCATGCTCTTGTAACTCCATTTCAGTTTGTTAGCTTCGGGCGACCTGAAATGTTCCTAGGTGTGAAAGTTCAATCTAAATTCTTTATATCTGATGCATAACTAGTATATTCTTCTGTGTCTTGCAGGCCCTAGAGCAAGTTGACAACTTTTTAAAGGCAGAAGATGGTGGTTATGCAAGATAGTAGTATGAAGTTTTGCACAATCATGTTTTAATTGTTAATATTTTTTCTGTCTTCAATTTTCAGTTTGCAATTAAGGCCATGCTGTTGTGCATTGTTTTTTTGAAGTGTGGAAAATAAAATAAAAGTTAATGTAACATGGCACAGGTTGAGATGAGGTTTTTGCTGTAAATTAAGCTTGGTTGATCAGTTAATGTGTGACTGAATTCCTGTAAGAGATTGTATGTTGTAAAAGTGTCACTTTATCTTCTATCTGATTTTTGTTGTAAGAGTGACACTTTATCTTGTTCCTGTACGAAAGATTAATCTATGGAACATGTATTAATTTTTATTTCTGAAAACAATTTCTCAATTTAATCACCATTGCATGAGTGATATTGTAATCTGATATATTTAACTTCATAAATGGTTAGCAGTACATTCTTAATTGAGTTTAACTGGATTCATTTATTAATTTCTAAGTAAAAACAAACAAACTAATACCTCTAAATTACGAGTCTTGTGTGGCCGTACCTTCCACTAGGGTGTTCATATTTAAAATCGATTAATTATTAGTATGATTAATTCATATTTTGGTTATTTAACTAAATTCATTTTTTTAGATATCTATATTCAAAATAAAAATTAAATTTCTTTTTTTTTTAAATTTATAATTTTTTAGAAAAAATATTCAAAAAACAAAAAATAATATATATTTTTTGAAATAAAAAAAATAACTTTTCTTTTGAGATTTTTTTTTCTTAAAATAAAAAAAAAAAGACTTTACAACACAAATGGTGATCAATGATCCACCAAGAAAAACAACAAAACCACATTAACACAAAAATTAAGGAGCATAAATTGATTTATATGTTGTCTTTGGTTTGACCTAGTCCAGCACCTATGATTCTAGGACCAATAGTGTTTGCACCAATATTGTTACTTAAACAATGTTGATTTCTAAAGTTATGAGGTTCATACACCGTTTCCGCAATAGCACATTTGAGAACCTTAGATCTCCAACCTTTACCCTTATAATGGGTCATCAACCAATTCAATTTCTCGTTCCAATCTAAAGGGGTGTGCCTAATTTGAAGCCGTTGCAACACATAGATCCAAATATTCCTCATGGTTGGGCAAGTGAATAACAGATGCTCTAGTGTTTCCCTGCCGTCACAGAAGCAACAAGTTTCGTGGCCAAGCATCCCAAATCGGTATGATCTTTATGTAGTAGCTAAACGATCATGACAAACCATCCACAAAGTGAATAAAGCACGCGGTCTAGCTGAATTTACATACCACATTTTGCGCCAATGGACCTGTTGTTCTTCGATCTTTATTGTTTTATATATGTTCCTGGTAGTCACATGTTGATTCAAAATTCTCCCCCAAACTTGATTTTGGTTAATCCTTTTGTTAAGATTAACTATTTTAATCATTGTAGATTAAATTAGTTGATTAATATAATTGGTTAGTTGTTAAGTTGTATGGTTAGTTGGTTAGTTAGTTTCATTTTGATTGGTTGTTATGTGATAAGGTTGTACTATATAAGAGCTATATTACCACATGTGCACAATCCAATAAAACAATGATTCTTCTTTCTTGATATTTCTTTCTCTTTTCTTTCTGTTATCTTTTCTCCATTGATGAAACAGCTTCATCATAATATGATATCATTCGCCAATTCGATCCTCCTTCCGCTGCTATCCAACTGAATCCTTCTACGCAATCTCATTTCTTCATTCACTTCCTTCTGCATCCATGGCTCCTTCTCGAGCTTCATCTTCATCAACTGATCCTGCTTTGGATCAAACTTCACCCTACTTTGTTCACCCCAACGATGACCCTGGTTCTGTTATAGTTCTTCCGAAACTCACTGGTTCCAACTATCATTCATGGGCTCGAAGCATGAAGAGGGCTCTTGGTGGCAAAATGAAGATTGAGTTCATTGATGGATCTCTTCCTGTTCCTGCTGATTCTTTCGATCCATCTCTGCGTGCTTGGAACCGCTACAACATGCTTGTACATTCTTGAATCATGAATTCTGTTTCAGATTCAATTTCTCAGTCTATAGTTTTCATGGAGAATGCGCTTGATGTATGGAACGATTTGAAAGAAAGGTTTTCTCAGGGTGATCTCATCCGTATTTCTGAGTTGCAGCAAGAAATATACAACCTAAAGCAAGAAACCAAATTAGTAACTGATTTTTTCTCTGATCTTAAAATCCTTTAGGAAGAACTAGATCTGTATTTGCCTTTACCAACTTGTACTTGTCGCATAAAGTGTTCCTGTGAAGCTATGCGCAGTGCAAGATCTCATCATCAGCTGTTGCAAATTATCAGATTTTTGACTGGTTTAAATGACCAATTTGCTGTAGTGAAGTCCCAAATCTTGTTAATGGATCCTTTGCCAACTATGAATAAGATATTCTCCATGGTTATCCAATATGAGCGACAAATTCAGCTCCCTATTCCAAATGATGAGTCTCAAACACTAATTAATGCTGCTGATTCCAAGAGGTTTGGAGCAAGAAATAATGCATTCAAGCATGGTGTTCGTGTTTGCACATTCTGTGGCAAGACTAACCACAATGTTGAAAATTGCTTCAAGAAACATGGTGTACCACCTCATATGCAGAAGCAGTTTCAGAATTCAGTTAACAATGTGGCATCAGATGGAAGTGATGATGGATCTTCATCTCATGGTGTTGACATTAAAAGTGACAATTCACCTATGACTCAAGGTCAATTCAGTTCCTTAATGGATCTAATTCAGAAATCAAGCATTGGCCAATCTTCAGGACATGCTTCTTCCAACCAAGTTGTTGTTGGCCATCCATCAACAGGTAACACATATCATTGCATGCATAGTAGTAGTAGTGGTTCTTAGATCATTGATTCAGGAGCTACTGATCACATATGTAGTTATGTCCAATGGTTTCATTCATATAAGAAAATTATCCCCATCACTGTTAGATTGCCAAATGGACAATGCCTTGTTGCTAACCACTCTGGCACAATTTATTTTTCTCCTGATTTCATTGTGCATAATGTTCTTTTGATCCATGAATTTTCTCTAAACTTATTATCTGTTTCAAAGTTGTGTGAATCCTCTAATTACAATGTCAATTTCCTCAAATCACAATGTGTCATACAAGACAAAATCACCATGAAGATGACTGGTTTTGCTGAGCAGAAAGATGGATTGTACTATCTAACACTAAGAGATAATGATTCACCTACTACACACACCTGATTTAACTTCTGCCCTAGCAGCCAATGTCACTTTACCAGATAAAGCCTTATGGAATTTTAGATTAGGACACTTATCTCAAAACAGATTATTGTACCTACATTCCCAATTTCCTTTTATCAAAGTTAATCATAAAGATGTTTGTGATGTCTGTTGTTATGCTAGACAAAGAAAGCTTCCTTATACTGTTAGTAATAATAGAGCTGCACACCCTTATGACTTGGTCCATTTTGACATTTGGGGACCTCTTGCAGTCCAATCTTTACATGGTCATTCATATTTTTTAACTGTTGTCGATGACTGTAGCAGACATACATGGATAACATTAATGAAAGCCAAATCTGAAGCTAGACAGCATGTTATAAACTTTGTCAATCTCATAGAAAATCAACATAAGCTTCATGTCAAAACTATCAGAACTGATAATGGTTCTGAATTTAACATTCCTAAATTTTTTGCATCTAAGGGAATCATTCATCAAATAATTTATGTTGAATCTCCACAACAAAATGGTCGAGTGGAGAGGAAACATCAACATTTACTAAATGTTGGAAGAGCCCTTCTTTTTCAATCAAAACTTCCAAAGGAATTCTGGTCATATACTATTTTACATGCAACATTCATTATAAATAAACTTCCTACACAAGTTTTAAACAATCTTTCTCCTCATTTCATACTGCACAATGCACATCCAGATATGCATAGTCTCAAAGTGTTTGGATCTCTTGCTTTTGCATCCACATTACATATGCATAGAACAAAACTTGATCCAAGAGGTCGAAAATGTGTTTTCTTAGGATACAAGAATGGTATGAAGGGTGTGATACTCTATGATATTAACAGTCATACAATTCTTGTTTCTAGAAATGTCATACATCATGAGCACATTTTCCCCTATTCAAATGTCAATTCCACTAATTGGAACTATCATCCTTACAAAGATCCCATTGACTCACCACAAAATGAGCCCATCATATCTGTTCCATCACAAAGCATTGAATCCATAGTTGAGGAACATGAGCATCATCCTAACACAACCATTGACACACTGCACCATTCTAACATTGACCCTGAATCTTTAGAAAATGCTGATGAGAACCATGACACTCAATCTGTCCCTGATACACCAGATATTGAATATGACAACACCCAATCTAGATCTGTTAGAGCTAAACATACACCTCATTATCTCTCAGATTATGTGTGCAATACATCTGATGCATCAACAGTCAAGTCATCATCAGGTACAACCAAAATTAATTATCCTATTTCAAATTATGATTCTCTGCATTTTTTGTCTGCATCTCATCGTGCCTTTGCATCCAATATCACTCTTACACATGAGCCAAAGAACTACAAAGAAGCATGTTTGTCTGAACATTGGATCAAGGCCATGAAGTCTGAATTAGATGCATTAGACAAGAATAGAACTTGGAACATAGTTGATTTGCCACCACATGTCAAACCAATTGGTAACAGATGGGTGTTCAAAGTGAAGCATAGAGCAGATGGCACAATAGAGAGGTATAAAGCTAGACTTGTTGCCAAAGGTTACAACCAAATTGAAGGGCTTGACTTCTTTGACACTTTCTCACCTGTAGCAAAACTTACCATTGTCAGAACTCTTCTTGCAATTGCAGCCATCAACATTTGGTTTTTACATCAACTTGATGTTAACAATGCCTTTTTACATGGGGAATTGCAGGAAGATGTGTATATGACTATACCTGAAGGTGTTACATGTCACAGGCCCAATCAAGTATGCAAACTCCAAAAGAGTTTATATGGTCTGAAACAAGCCAGTCGCAAATGGTATGAAAAGCTAACAGCTCTCTTACTTCAGCAAGGGTACACTCAATCTACTTCTGATTATTCCCTCTTCACTTTGAAAACTGATGCTCACTTTACAGCTATTTTAGTCTATGTTGATGACATAATCCTAGCTGGAACCTCTATGTCTGAATTTGATCGTATTAAACTCATTCTAGATGAAAATTTCAGCATCAAAAACCTGGGCCTCAAGTACTTTCTTAGCCTCGAAGTTGCTCATTCAAAGGCAGGGATTTCACTATCACAATGAAAATACTGTCTTGATCTCTTGCAGGAATCTGGCATGCTTGAATCCAAACCAGCTCCCACACCTATTGATCCATCAGTTAAACTACATGCTGATAGTGGCAAATCTTTTGAAGATATTGGAGTTTACAGACGATTAATAGGTCGTCTGCTGTACCTTAACACCACACGCCCATACATTACTTATGCCATGCAACAACTCAGTCAGTTTCTTCACAATCCAACAATGGCACACTACCATGCTGCTTGTAGAATCATACGCTACTTGAAGAACATCCCTGGTAGAGGAATTCTGTTTCGCAGGAATGCTGAACTGCAACTTCTTGGCTTCTCAGATTCTGATTGGGCAGGCTGCATCAATTCAAGGAGGTCCATTTCAGGATATTGCTTCTTTCTTGGTACTTCTCTCATATCGTGGCATGCAAAGAAACAAGATATTATTTCCAAATCATCATCGGAGGCTGAGTATCGGGCCCTGTCATTTGCCACATGTGAATTGCTTTGGTTGATAGTCCTTATGAAGGAGTTGCACATCACATGTACCAAACTTCCTGTTCTCTATTGTGACAGCCAAAGCGCAATGCATATTGCGTCCAATCCGGTGTTTCATGAACGAACTAAACATCTCGAAATCGATTGCCACTTGGTCCGTGAGAAACTTCAGCAAGGCTTACTTCGGCTCCTACCTATTTCCACTCATGAGCAGCTTGCTGATTTTCTAACTAAAGCATTACCAACTTCAACAAGTTTATTTCCAAGCTTGGCATGATCAACATTCACCATGCTTAGCTTGAGAGGGGCTGTTAAGATTAACTATTTTAATCATTGTAGATTAAATTAGTTGATTAATACAGTTGGTTAGTTGTTAAGTTGTATGGTTAGTTGGTTAGTTAGCTTCATTTTGATTGGTTGTTATGTGATAAGGTTGTACTATATAAGAGCTATATTACCACATGTGCACAATCCAATAAAACAATGATTCTTCTTTCTTGATATTTCTTTCTCTTTTCTTTTTGTTATCTTTTCTCCATTGATGAAACAACTTCGTCATAATACCTTTATCTCTGTTTAAAAATAACTTTGATTATCTAAGACCAATTATTTTTCACAGAGACATCCACAAGATCCTTACCTTTAATGTGATAGCAATGGATCCATTTGATCCATAAGCTATCACTTTAACCACTAAGATTCCATAAAAGCTTGTGAAGATTGAGTTTGTTCCAATCCCAATTGCTATAACATTTAATCCACCATGATTTTTACTATTGTAGACTTTTTTTTTCCAAGAGTTAGGTGATTTTCTAGATATTTCACCACTGCCCGACCACATAAACGACCGACACAAGGCCTCCACTTGCTTAATGACCTTCTTAGGAAGAGGGATATATTGCATCCAAAAGTTGGTTATGAAAAACATAACACTTTTAACCAATTGTAACCTGCCAACAAAGCTAAGGAGATGGGCACTCCAATGATTAATATGAGCCACAATCTTCTCAACAAGTAACATATAATTTGCTACAGGGAGCTTTTTGCTAGTCAATTGGATTCTAAGATATCTAAAGGGGAGGTTGTCTTAACTGAATGTTGTGAGGTTGAGAATCTCTCGCTTCATACTCTTTTCCATATTACCAAAGAAAATCTTACATTTATGAGGGTTAGCTATGAGCCTCGTCGCCTTAGAGAACTCCCCCAAAGCCTTCATAGTAAGGTCCACTGAAGTAGTGTCACCTCTAGTAAAAATCAAAAGATCATCCACGAAACAAAGGTGCACAATACCCAGCTTTTCACACCTTTCAGAGCATGAGTAATCTCCTCATCAGTGATAGGAGTAATGAGAGCATCTCTTTACTCCACAGTAAGCTGCTTGCCATTTCTCAGAGCTACAATGGCAATCCCTTTTAAGGTAATTGTAGTTGTGCCAACCAAGTTGCCATAGAAGTTTAACATTTCCTCTTCAATATCCTTTTGCTTGGATAAAGTACCTGCATTGTTAAACACACACAAAATATGCGTTTAGGATCTTTTACTCTTAAGCATGGAATGCAAATATACAATATTTCTATCTCCCAACTTTAACCAATCTATTTTAGTCCTTTGTCTCAGAAGCTGATCCTCAATGTTGTTAAACTAATGACCTTCTCAGTGGACATTTTGGATTTCACAAATTTTCAATGTTCATCTTATCTCAGGCTAGGTTTTGCTGAGCTTCCTTTAGCTCAAATATAGCATCTTCCACTTGCTTGGTGATACCTTGGAATCTATTGCTTTTCTCTTGAATGGTAGGTTGAAGTCTCTTCAATTTCCTCCAAAGAGACCTCATTCCATTCCCTCTCATTGGTTGACTCTAGTTATATCTCACTTCTTCTATGAATCCTTCAGTAGTAATGACAATATTTTGGAATTTGAAATGATTTTTACTTGGTCTTTTGTGGTTCTGATCTACTAAACGGAGTAAAGCATGATCAGAAACACCATAATCCATCACCTTATGAATGGTTTCAGCATTCTTTTGGTGCCACTTCATGTTGGAAATGACCCTATCAATCTTAGAATAGATGGGGCCTTCCACTTGATTGTTAAACCAGGTAAAATGGTACCCCGTTCTATCTTTATCATATAAGTAAGCTCTTTCCATCATACTAACCAAATCTCTATACTCAGCTTCATGAACCATGGAGACCCCTATACGATCCTGGACTCGAAGAACATTGTTAAAATTACCCATCAGGAACCAAGGATCTCTAATTCTTGGCTGCATATTTTCAATATCTTGCCATAGAGTTTTCCTTAAATCCAGAGTATTAAAAGCATAAACAGTTGTGCACCACATCAATAGCTCATCATCCATGTTATAAATCCCATAACGGATAAATGAGTATAACACCTATCAACCTTTACCTTCACTTTATTTGTGTCCCATATCAACCAAATTCTCCCATTATTGTACTCATAATAGTTGTTTATAAAAGACCACCTAGGACCAAATTTATTTCTCATCCTTTCAACTTTGACTTATTTAACTTTAGTCTCTGATAACACTAAAATATATAGTGTATTTTGACTTCGATTTGCACATGTTTTAGTGTCACTTTATTACATTTTGTAGTGTTATGTTGGTACTTTGTACTTGTTTCAGGTGTTTTGCAGGTAGAGGTCAATATAAGAAGAAACCAGACAAAAAGGAGAAAAAACAGAGAAAATAGGCAAAAAAAATACACTTGCAGAGACCTCCACGGCATCCGCCATGGCCCCTGCCATGACTAGGCACTCATGGAGCCCACTAGAGAGGAAATCAGAATGCAGAAAACACAGTCAAAGGCTCGTGGCGACCGCCACAAGCATCATGGCGATCTCCATGCACATCAAAAAGGCCAAAATCACAACTTTGCACTTGTGGCGACCGCCACAAGCTTCATGGTGAATGTCGTGCAGTTCAAAACCTGAAAAATAGCAGCAGTTATTGACTTGGTTCATCCCCACTCCTCCTATATTTTCTCCCACTATTTCCACTCTTGGCATTAGTTTTTTAACATTGTATTAGTATATATTGCAAATGACAATTACTTTTTACGGTTGGAAGTTTTTATGGATCGAAGTCAGGTACAATGTTTAAAGAGTTTTAGTTTTAAGCAGAAATCTCTTTTGTAAAGTAGTAGCTTTCTCACATCGAGGGAATACTACACCTTAGTGTTTTTAGGCATTCATTGTATAACACTTGGATCAACCAATCTTGCCACCATTCGAAGTTATTAAATTCATTTTTACTTTCCAGTTTATTTTCAGGTTCATTTAAGTTATTGTAATTTATTTTTCTGCCATTTATAATTCTGCAACGTTTACTTTCCGCCATTTACAATTCGCTTTATAAATTCTGCCATTGTTGTTATTGTTCTGAGTTTTTGTTGCTCTCCTTTAAATTTATCTGTAACCATTGCTTTGAATTATTTTAAACCAATTACTATATCTTTGTTTAATTTGAAAACCCAAAGTTATTTATGTTTAATATCATGTCCGACTAAATTGCTTTGAGTCCGGTATGTGAGGACCGTGTTCTGACGGGACTCGGTAATAAGTTGGCGTAAACCTTTTTATAAATTATTTTTCTGGTTTTGATTTTTAGTTTTAATTGAGAAAAGTTTTGCACGAGAGTGAAAATATTAAGGTTTCGAGTCAAGACCCACGAGAGTGTGAGACTTGAATTGGATAGTAAAAATTGGGCATTAATCCTAAATACAGCGAGAGTGGTTTAGGATTAATTAGAACTTATTGATTTTCAAAAAGTATTTTCTGATTCAAATGGGTTAGCGATAGCAGACATTTGATCTAGAAGTATAGATAGAGTCAACAACACAAGAGTGTGAGATAAAGATTTTTAAATTAATATTTTTCTACTGAAAAAGTGATTTAATACATTAACACACGCCAAAAATTATTGAGCCCCCGAGGTACACTGGGATCCACATTCTGGTCTCTCCTTTCTGACATATTTTCTAAACTTTATTCTAATTTTAATTTTAAGTTCTCCTAAATCATATTTTCATAAGCCTTAGATTTATATAACACCAATAGATAGCGATACGTTTGATTATTGGTCCCTGTGGATTCAATATCTTTTAAAACTACACGATACAACTGTGCACTTGTAGTTAGATATTTCGATAGACTCACTAAGTCGCACTCAAGTTTTTGGCACCGTTGCCGATGATCAATTTAGTTAATACCGTAACTCCGTTGTTGCACCGTATAGACTAAGGCACTTTCTTCTATATTACTATGTATCACCCAAATTTTCTCTACAGTTACCACTCCCAGTATTGAGGAACCGCAAGATTCCCGTAAATTCGACCTCGAAATATTAATAAAGGATTTCATTGCGACACAAACTCACTCTAGGATAGAATCTATGATGGAGTGCTTTGTGGCGACACAAACTCTCTAGAATGAAGAGTTTAGAAAACAAAGACTCTATAACAATGAAACCCTTAGGCAGCTGAACACTATGGTCGAATCCCTCGCCACTCACAACAAGGCATTGGAGACTCAATTCTCCCTGCTTACACAGACACCTCCAAGACCCTTCCCTGAGAAAAATGCAGATGTTGTAACAACCGGTAGTGGAAAACAAATCAAAATTACTAAGGAGAGTAATAATGAGGAGATTTCATGTGAGAAAATAGTAGTGATTGAGAAAGACCCACCGACACCACCCGAAAGGGAGGTTATCGAAGAGGTAGAGAAGGAAGCACCATGTGTTGTTCGTCCTCCCTATAAATCATTGATTCCTTTCCTGTGAAACTCCGTAGAAGTTAAGATAGACTCCCAATCCGAAAGGTATATGGAGCTATTGGAAAATATCCACGCCAATGCACCTTTGTTTGAGATCCTGTGTAAGAAGGAGAAAATTAGAAGACCGTGAAACTAGGGAACTCCTTAGTGTTAAAAGGGGAAGGTTAGACTTTGAGGTGGTGGATAAAAATATTGAACCCAAACCTCAGAGAGAGTGAGCCTCTCCTGTACACCATCCTACACCATACCATTCCCTGCATATTCATGTTTCACCTGCACACACCACACATTTTTCTGACCATTTTGTAGGTACTTCCTCTGGAGGTACGCATGCCACACTTGATGACATGCTTAGTGAGTTGCGCACCCGGAATGCTATAGATGCTAAAAGGGATTACATGATACATGCCATACAACAACAACAAACAAAAATGATGCAATATATGCATCAAATGTAGCAGGCATCCGGGAAGAATACCTTATAAGAGTATAACTATGTTGCTATCTAGACGACCCTCGATGAAGCTCTCCAGGAGCTCTGACGCTGAAATATATTGAGGCAGAGCGTGACACCATGTTCCAAGATATGCAGCAACAACAGCTGGACATGGTGACACATATTCAAGCGATCCAGGCCCAGCAACACGATTACGCAAGAAGGACTGAATTTAACATGGTTGATCTGATCGAGCAGATGACAACCCTACAGGTGGGAGTGTATTATCTGTTACAATATTTGTATCATGTGGGAGTTTCACCTACCCAACTTCATGGTCGTGGAAGGCACAGTTGGAACCGAGGTCGTGGCCGCCATTGAGTCACTCATTTCATGTTCTTCGTTCCTTTTTCTCACTTTCATCGAAACATTAAGGACAATGTTTGGTTTAAGTGTGGGTGGGGGAGGAACTTTACTAGCTTTCATTTTATCGCTTTCTAGTTAGATTTATCTTTATATTATTCATTTCATGTTGATTATGATTTCTAGTTTAATTGTTAGTCGAGTCGTTTCATGTGTTGTCGAGTCTTTATGCATGGTTTCAGTTGTTTATTGATTTTCCCATTTTCTTGAGCCACAACGAATTTTTTTGAGTTCCTAGGAGATATTTTAGTTGAGTCCCTCAGGCAGGACTTCAGTTGAGTCTACCAGGCAATACTTTAGTAGAGTCCCTCAGGCGAGACTATATTTGAGTCCCTTATACGAGACTTTAGTTGATTCCCTTAGGCGAGACTTTAGTTGAATTCCTCAAGCGAGACTTTAGTTGAGTCCCCCATGTGAGACTTTAGTTAAGTCTCTCAAGCGAGATTTTAGTTGAATCCCTAAGGAGAGACTTTAGTTGAAATATCTTATAGAGATGATGTTTGTGTTGCCTCTTTCTAAGATAACAAGCATCTTCTTGTAAAAGTATATCATTCATATTTTCATTTTTAAGGCGACAAAGTTCTTTTCGTGGAAGTCGAACATTTATATTTCCCTTTTTAAGATGACAAGGATCTTCCTGTGAAAGTCCAACATTTATATTGTCAGCAAAGTCAAATAACCTATTGCAAATGATACATTTTTCCCCAAAGAGATTCATGCATTAATAGGAGACTCACATTTCTAACAATCAACAATAATAATGTCTTAGATTGATTGAGTTCTAAGTTTTGGGAATGATCCGTCCATATAAATCCTCGAATTTGTAGGCTCCGTGAGGTGGCTTCTGGTATATGCAAACACATCGACTTGTCTCAACACAAGTTCGCCCTCTTTAACCACTTTGGGCTTATATCTTCTAGCACCCCTTTGCTTGGCAACGAATTCTTGAACGTGGGAAACATCTCTTGTTTCGTCGAATAGATTGGTCATATATATTAACCCTACTTCATTCTCTTCTACATTGAGCTAAGAGCATTGCCATTAAGTCGTGGATTTCGACATGCAACATAACATCCCTCCCGTATACCAGAGTGAAGGGAGTCTCCTTGGTAGTTGAACGAGAAGTGGCGTGATATGACCACAAATACTTTGTGAAGTTACTCCGACCATAGTTCTTTAACGTCATCTAACTTCTTCTTGATCCATTTCAATATTAATCACTTTGTTTGCTGATTTTTCTTACCCATTCTCTTGTGAATGTACAACATAAATAAAATCTGTTTGCACTCCTAGGTCATGATAAAAACAAACCACGACAATGCTAGCGAACTGAGTTCTATTGTTCGAAACGATGGGCCATGACAACCCAAACCTACACAAAGTTATATGCCAATAAAAACGGCGAACCAATTTATGTTATGGTCTTGAATACAACTTCGACCTCTATCTATTTTGTGAAATAATCTACTATAATAATTAGGAACTTTAGTTGATTGAGAGCCAAGGGAAAATGACCTAAAATATGCATGTCCCACTTATAAAATGTCTAGGGCGTCATTACAGAGTGGAGAAGTTCATCTGATGTGTGATGAAGATTGACATGTCTCTGGAATTTATCGCATTTCTTTACGAACACCATAATGTCCTTCGTTAAGGTAAGCCAATAATAACCTGCCCTTAACAGCTTATGGGCCAGGGCTCTTCACCAATGTGACTACAACAAGCCCTTTGATGCACTTCAACAAGGAATAAAGTGATTTCGTGTTCCCCTAAGCACCTTAACTTAAAATAGTCTTTTCTCACTTTGTAGAGCATTCTTGACATCAAAATGTAGTTTCTTGCACATTTGCAGATTTTATTCGCCTCTAATTTGTCTCGTGGTAACTCATCTGATTGCAGAAGTGTATTATGAGCGGCATCTAACTAGCTAACCAGCCGACTTCGATAATGTTGGTCTTTCCCGCCTAGATACTATGGATGGCAAGTGTTTCCTATATTTTATCGTGTGATTATACCCTGTTTTCTTCAAGCTGGCATGCTTATACAGAAGGTCCGCCCTAAATTTATGCTCCATGAGAACATGCTCTATCTCGAAAGTTTTGAAACACTTAGACAAATCACGTACCTTTTTTAGATACTTGATGAGTTGGGGCTCATTTATGTGATATTCTCTAGAGACCTGTTTTGACATCAATTGAAACACCAGATGAATTCATAGATTGTGTTCAACCATTGGAAGTATTAGAGGATATGTTAGAACTTTCTTGACTAGTGAGTATCTAATAGTTAAGAATTGGAATCAGAAACCTTATCCAATCCTTAAATATATAGATGGAAATTTTCAATTTTTTTAGGAAAACCTAGAAAGAAACTTAACAAATCAATTAAACAAAACAATTGAAATATGAAGGAATAACCTCAAGAAACCTAGAAGTATCATTAGTAGCTTCATCAAAAAATTCTTTTAAAGAAGAAGAAGAAAAATCAACTCCGATAGTTTCATTTGAAAGAACAATCTCGATGGACAAACGATCCTCACAAGATTCGTCGTGTGATAACGAAGAAACTTCATCAAGAATATATTTCATATGATAATGAATAAACTTCACTAAGAAATTTGGGAGGCATGTTATTTTGGATTATTGCGCTACACTCAGCAGTAAGTGTAACTATTTCGTTATCCTCGATCTTTTTCTTATTCGATAGGATCTTTTAAAGAAATTTGGCATATGAGGGCATTTGTGTGATGACTTCTGTAAGGGGAATTGTAATATTCAGTTGCTTCAAAAGTTCAACAAATTTCCTAAATTTCCCTGTAGTTTTAGAATTTACGAGTCTTTGAGGATACAAAATGTGTGGTTTATAAGGTGGTGGAGGAACGTAAGGTTTTTCTTTCTCTTCGGCCTCTTGGGTATTATCTTCCTTCTCCTTCAGTTCACTTACCTTCTCAGTTGTTGTTTTGTCAGGTTTTTGGTACATGGCAGGATTTTGGAGTCTTGGATCTACGGGTCCGTCTAGTTCTTTTCCACTTCTCAATATAACGACATTTGCATGTCCTTTTGGATTAGGTTGTGGTTGTCCAGGAAATGTGCCAGCGGGAGCAGCAGTAGATGCTTGTTGTTGAGCCACTTGTGAAATATGTGTTTCAAGCATTTTGTTATGGGTGGCTAAGGCGTCTACTTTGCTCGCTAATTGTTTAAGTTACTCATTAGTATGTATGTTTTGGTTCAAGAAGTCTTTGTTTGTTTGAGCTTGGGTAGCTATGAAGCTTTCCATAGTTAATTCAAGGTTGGACTTCCTAGGCATGTTAGAAGCATTAGTAGCTGGCTTTTGATATCCAGGTGGAACAACGGGTGCTTGGTCAGGAGCATACAGGGCGTTGTTGTTCTTATACGAAAAGTTAGGATGGTTTTTCCAATCTGGGTTGTAGGTATTCGAATAAGGATTTCCTTGTGCATAATTTACTTGATCAGTGGGAACTCCTGCTAATATCTGACATTCTGGTGCAGTGTGTCCAGGAATTCAACATAACTCGCAGTTTGGAGTTACGACAACCACGGTGGCTGCGGGTGGTATGGTCAAGTTGTCTAACTTTTGAACAAGGGAATCTACCTTTGCATGGACGTGGTCAAGGCTACTTATTTCGTACATTCCACCTTTCGTTTGGGACTTTTCTACTGGAGTTCTTTCACCTCCCCATTGGCAAAGGTTTTGGGCCATGTTTTTGATGAGTTGATAGGCTTTGTTGTATGGCTTATCCATAAGTTCACCGCCCGCGACAGCGTCTACTGTCAGTCTTGTGTTATACAGAAGCCCATTGTAAAATGTGTGAATGATCACCCAGTCTTTGAGACTGTGATGTGGACATATCCTTATCATGTCTTTGTATCTCTCCCACGCATCATAGAGAGATTCTGCATCTTTTTGTCGAAATCTGTTGATTTGAGCTCTCAGCATAGCAGTTTTGCTTGGCGGAAAATATCGGGCTAAGAAAACGTTCTTCAGTTCTTCCCATGTAGTAACTGAGTTGGATGGCAAGGATTGTAACCAAGCCCAAGCTACGTCTCTTAGAGAGAACGGAAAAAGGCGTAGTCTTATCGCATCTTGAGATACACCATTCGCCTTCACAGTGCCTGCGTACTGCACAAACTTGGTCAAATGTTCATTAGGGTCGTCCGTAGGATTTCCAGCAAATTGATGTTGTTGGACAACTGATAATAATGAGGGTTTCAACTTGAAATCGTTTTGATCGATAGTAGGGGCAACAGTGCTGTTGTGAGGTTCTTGTTGGGACGGGGTAGCGTAGAACTTAAGAGGACGATTTTGTGGTCCTACTGCAGCTATGGTTGGTTTTTCAACTGGTTCAGTAGTAGGAAAAAAGATATCGGGAATATCGTACCTTCGTTGGTACTCTAGTATTCGGCGTCTTAAATATAAGAAACGCTCTAATTTTGCGATTGATGGTGCTAAATTTTTACCTTGTGAGCAAGTACTTGACATACAATCGGGAAATAAGGGAAAGGAAATTAGTTTTTACCTTAGTCTATACTGCGCAACAAAAGAATCGCACTATTTGACTAAATCAGGTCCTCGACAACGACACCAAAAACTTGATATGTCTCGTGACTGTATATAAAATATAGTCTATCGGGTACTTGACTGCAAGTGCACAGTCCAATCGTTTTAGTTTTAAAAGATATCGAACCCATAGGGACCGATGGTCAAACTAATGCTATCGATGTTACTATGTTTAGCTAAGGAGATGATTTTTAGAGGTTTGGTTGAACAAAAATTAAATCTAAAGGAAATTAAGTTTTTTAGAGAATATTAATAGAGGGATATTAGTATGCAATGCATTAATCATCAGGGTTTAGATAAGTCACCGGTGTATATTTTAATTATCAAATATCTTTTAGTAGAAAATATTCATTTAAAAGGCTTTATCTCACACTCTCGTGATTGTTGACTTGGACTATACTTTTAAGTCAGAATGTACGCTCTCGCTGTCCCATTTGAAGTTAAAAATACTTTTTGAAAATAAATAAGTTCTAATTGCTTTTAAAGTGCTCTCGCTGTTTTTAAAATCTGGAACTTTGATTATTTAATAAACAAATTAACAAATTAACAATAAGGCAAACATGATTATTTAATAATAAAGTAATAATAATAATAATAATAATAATAATTGAATAAAAACCTGGAACTTTGATTAATCGAATATGCCGAATCTTGAAGTACTTGAGCAGTCCTCCACAAGTCGGTAGGATTTTGCTCTTCGAAATAATTGCTTAAACTAAATTAAATAAATTACAGTAGTTCCCTAGTGTAGGAAACTACTACTTTTGGCTAAATGAAAAACGGAAAGGGAAGGGAAAAATCAAAGCTCTTAACGGAACGATAAACAAATTGCGGTAAAAGAAAACAGTGTTGCTGAAGAAAAATAATAGAAAACAAAATTGTTGTGGAAAAAAATCCAGAGAAAATAGCTTGAGAGTTTGCTTCAGGGAGGCTCAAAACGTACATGCCCGTAGGTTTCCAACTTCGATCCTTTTATAGTATCCATTTGTTCTTCATAGTTGAGAGAAATAAGGGTGACTTGGTTGAGTGAGAGATTCACGGGAAAGTGGATTGAGGAGCGAAAAATGGGGCGTGTGGATCACTTTTGTTGACAATTTCATTACGCTGCCTTTGGCCTTGTGACGGTCGTGGTGGGCTTGTTATGTCCGTCACAAACAGGGCGTGACGGTCGTGACGAGGCTTGTGACAGTCGTCACCTGCACAGAATTCATAGTTTCTGGTTTTTCTGTTGTTTCTCTTCTGTTTCTTCTTCTTTTCCTTCCTTTTCTATACTTTGCTTATTTAAGCATGTGAATTGAAATACCTGCAAAAATAACTCGAACATTTGCGGAATGATCGGAATATAAATGAAAATGGTACGATTTTTGAATGTAAATCAAGGCAAATATACAATGTATTTTTGCGTTATCAGAAGATCAACCATTAAAATCTCCACAATAAATTTTGAGCTTAGCCCAATGTAAAAGTTTTGTCGGTTCCAGATTAGCCTGTGTAAAATCTCACATTACTTCTTGAGCTCATCCTGGCATAAATGCATCATTGATTCGATATTAGCCTTTATAAAATCTCATATAGGTTCAGATGTCAATCTATGTAAGACCCTGGTTCGGTTCGGAGGATATCCAATATAAATTTCTTGTCGTCTTAGAGGATAGTCAATGTAAAACTCCATATTGGTTCGAGATCAACACGTGCAAAATCTCATTTTGGTTCGAAGGATAAACTCTGCTAGTTGTTTGGTTAGAAGTTAGCCATTATACTTCATATCCTTGTAAAAGGAGGTTCGTCGAACATCCTTTTAAAATTTCTCAAGATAGTGAATACTGTCAAGAAGAATTTTTTGGGACATGAGTATACCAAGTTATAAGACATGTGACTTCACGCACAAGAGGGGGGTGAATTATGTGTTTCAGAAAAACTTTTTTGAATTAAAATCAGAGTTTGAAAATGTTTTAGAATTAAGCAGCGGAAAAGTAAAATTCAAAAAGTAAAAGTTAAGGAAAGAGAGAAGAACACCAGAAGTTATAGAGATTCAATCAAAGAAAAAGACCTACCCCCCCCCCCCCCCAAGAACTATTATTGTGAGTATCCATTAAACTTAAGAGCTTTTTGTAGGTTGAACTCTCGAACTCACTTATACAAGGAAAATGAAGTTTTTGGCTAACTTATAACCAAATATCAAATACGAAGAGAACTTGTGAGTCTTCCTTCTAAATAATGGATCGAGGCGATTAGTCTCCTTCCCACAAGAGATTTGGAGTGGTTAGTCTCCAGGCTTCAAACTAAGATTTCCTTTAGACCGGGAATGTTGAGCGATGGTCGATGGTTGTTATCGACTAGTCTCATTACAATTGGAATATAGGGTATTTTCCTCCGGGCATGCTTGGTGAACATTCACTCTTTGATCTGGCATGAGGAAATCCCGATTCATTTAGTGGAAATCTTGTAGTGCTTATGGGAGGCACCCCAAAACTAGATTGTTGGATTGACGCTCGACGTTAACTATGAACTTATGGTATACGATGTCATTAACTATGAGCTTATGGTGTCTTCTGTTGTCGCCTCGATAAATACCCCGTAGAGGTCATAAGTATGGGAAACATTAGATAGAATATGGACTGTGAATTCTCGACGTGACCTTTATGGACATAACCTTCACACCCCAGAGCAACCCTAGATTTGAATCTCAGATCTATCCCTTCGCCACTTTGTGGAGTTTCCAAGAGGACCGAAGATCTGGATTTTGGAGAATCGCGACTTAGAAGATGATAAGTCGAATCAGTTGCGATATGTTTCAACGTTCACTTATGAGCGCCCCTCTATTTTGAGATCTAAGGAGGTTGTGAACAATAGAGTTGTAATGCGAACGAAAATTCGTGGAAAGCATATGAATCAGAGGTTGATTCGTCCTTGATTCGATTTTGTACCTTTTATGCAGTGGACATATAGTCTAATTGATCATCAATTTAGTTCGTTTGGCCATGCAAGAACGATAATATATAATTAAAGTATTTGATTTAATTCTAGAAATAATTTTCTATATAAGAAGATTTTAATTTTGTATAGTCGATGAAATTAATTTATTGGTTTAGTATATATTAATTTGATGTAAATGATTTATTTTTGTTTGTATTAGGCAAGTTCTTCATTATAATTATTGAAACTTTTTGAGTTATATTTTAAATATTAAACTAGCATTTTATTTATGTTTTTAAATATTTGTACATGAAAAATAAAAAATAATTAATATAATTATATTATTTTACGCATGAATATGTAAAGACAATAAAAAGAATAAAATTGAATATATCAAGACATGAATCCAATCTCTAGTAATAAATGTGTACTTTTTAGAAATAGTAATTTAAAAATGTTAGTGTTAGAATTGATTTTTATTTGGGTTCATTAAGGAACTTAGATTAGATGCAGAAGTAAGAAGTAAGAGGTGCTGCAGGATTTGAAAAACATTCTTGCATTATTCAACGTTTAAATGACGTTGTTTTGAACAAATAAACAACAAGTTGATATGGCCGAGTTGGTCTAAGGCGCCAGATTAAGGTTCTGGTCCGAAAGGGCGTGGGTTCAAATCCCACTGTCAACAAATTGTTTTTTTAATTCGAATTTTTGCTTTATTGGTCTCTCAAGTCCTTCATTATTCCTCATCTGCTGCAACCTTCACCCTCCAATAAGCTAGAAACACTTAGAAATGAAACAGATAACAAAAATGTGGGTGTCATCGTCAACCATGCCTCACTCATCTTCTCTCCCCAAACATATTATTATTGCCATTATCACAACCTCCCAAAATTCACAACAAGATCTCCAAATTTCTATGTCATTTCAAACTTGAATAATGTAATAATCGAGCATTTCATTTTTATTTTATTTTATGATCATATATTTAATAAATCATCAAATAGTATACAATTAATTCTTTTAAATATTTTCCATCATATTTTCATTAATTAAATTCAAATATAAATTATATTCTTTTCTTTTATATTTATGATCATTTGTTTAATAAAACATCAAATAACTTTTTTTGGAACAGTATACAATTAAATCTTTTAAATATTTTCCATTATCATATTTTCATTAATTAAATTCAAGTTTAAATTATATTTTATTTTATTTTATATTTATGATAATTTGTTTAATAAAACATCAAATAATTTTTTTGGGGAAGAGTATACAATTATATAATTAAATCTTTTGAATATTTTTATTAAATAAATTCAAGTTTAACTTATATTCTTTGGTTTTATATTTATGATCATTTGTTTAATAAAATATCAAATGATTATTTTTTTGGAAGAGTATATAATTAAATCTTTTAAATATTTTCCATTATCATATTTCCATTAATTAAATTCAAGTTTAAATTAATGTTGATCCAGTTCGGTTATCTAGTCATAATCTGGATGCTATTGGTGGTGATGATCACAATGGTGAGCCATATAATTATGTTGATGATCAATAACTTTGAGATGAGGTAAATATTCAAACTAATGATGGTGAAGGGGAGAAAGATATGTCAAATGATGAGAATCTTGGTGAAACTCCAAAATATCTCAAGTTTAACTTAGGAGGTCTAACATGCATATACAACCTTCTACAAGGTATAATTCTGATGAGTATGTGACCTTGAGTGATGAGAGTGAACCCGAGTATTTTCAAGAGGCCATGGAAAGTGATGAAAATCAAAAGTGGATGGATGCAATGTATAGTGTGATGAAATCATTGTATGATAGTGACACTTATGATTTAGTGAAGCTTCCTAAAGGCAAAAGGGCTTTGGGAAATAGATGAATTTATAGAGTTAAATATGAGAGCAACTCTAAGTCTCCAAGATATAAATCCAGATTAGTGGTGAAGGGTTCCCGTCAAAGAAAGAGTGTTGAATTTAATGATATTTTCTCACTTGTTGTAAATATGTCATTAATTAGAATCGTGTTGAGTTTGGTTTCTACTCTTGATTTAGAGGTTGAGCAAACGGATGTGAAAATAACTTTCCTTCATGGTGATTTAGAGGAAGAGATCTACATGAAGCAAACCGATGGTTTTCAAGTTAAAGGTAAAGAAGATCATGTGTCTAGATTGAAAAAGAGTTTATATGGGTTGAAGCAGGCTCACAACACTCATCATTTGCAACACTCCATCTTTACCACACTAAACCTCTGCAACACTCAACCTCTGCAGCATTATATCTCTATTGACTATGGATGATGAACATCGAGGAACAATCAACAATATCTCGATATTTGTATGTTATTACATCTTCTTACTTATTTCGTATTTATTGCATATATATTTCTTATCTATGTTTTTATTATATATTACTTCTTCTTATTTTATTTCTTACTTATGTTTTATTAGGATCCAAAACGATTTCGATGCCGTGTACATTAATATGTACCCCACGATCCTTTGATAGAACCATATATTCGAGGATGCAGTTTTGGAAATCTCCTCAACACAGTTTTCGATGATGTATTTATTTCGTATATGTTTCTAGTCATTGAGTCTCTCAGAATTAATTCTTTGCACATCTCTTAGAATAATCATCTTCGATAAAATGTATTTTACATACATAAATCAGGTCTTTAACTAAATGTCAATGCAAGATTATTCAAATCAAGATGTTTGTGATTAGAATAAAGAAACACATGTAAGCGTGATTTGAATCATGATTTTTTTTTAATTGAATCATGAAGAGCGGCCTTGGAGAGGCTCCTCCTGGAGATACCTTTGACGATGATGTTTGTTGCATCATGCAAGACCCTGTTTGTCATCTCCTGAGAGAAAGAAAAAAAAGGATGATAGGATCGGAGTGAAAGGTGTGACCTATGTTAGTTTTACTATGAGGCCACTGTATTGTCTAAAAAGTACATGTGTGTGGGTGTTCCACTTGCAAGGGTAGGGAGACTCAGACGCCATAGTAGGTATATTACTAGTTGGGACGGTGAGAGCTAGCTCACTGCAGCGAGTAGCCCTTTACGGTGATTTGTGAGGCTATTTGAGGGATTAGCTTCCACGAGGTGAGAGCCCCTGTTGGTGGTCGGCGCTACTTGGTTGCAGGTGGGCGGTTAGCTTTACAATGTCAGGGCTACTATGAGCGTGGAACTCTTTGCGTAATAATAAGTGTGTATGACTTTTGAGTCTATCAAATTTGAGGGATAACATATTTATAGGACTTCCCGATACCTAGGTTTTTCTTGGAAAAGGTCACCGCCCACCTAGTCAAAAGGTGGATAGTTCAATCCATATTCCCAAGGGAGACGTGGGTCAGTAATAACTATGACTTTCTCTTATTCAAAACACGTCTTATCCCACATTTTTTCACTCAAAGTTGAGGAAAACTTAAGAGAGAGGAGGTACCTCCCTTCGGGAAACCTCGTGTTGTTGCCTTTCCCTAGGGCGGTCCTAATTTGTTGCCCTAGGCAAGGTTATTTGAAAGTATAACACTACACAAAGTAAACGGAGTGTGGAAGTTGATCATGCTAAGCAAGAAGATGATATTCCCATCGATAACATCATGAAGAGGATTATTGAGAGTGTTACCAAGCCTCTAGAGAAAGTTGTAGCTAAAGACATGGTGGATGTTGATAAAGAAACTGAGTCTGACGAAGCACCTACTATTAAAGTTATGAAGAGTAAAGCTAGGTCTATGGCTGAAAGGGTGAAAGAGAAAAAGAAAAATTGTCCTCCCTAAAGAACATTGAAATTGTGAAGAAGAAAACTCTTCAAAGGACACCTGTGAGTAAGAAAAGAAAGGTTGAAGAGAAACCTATTGAGAATAATTCTCTAAAGAGAAAACTTGTTCAGTCAAGTGACTCTGAGACAGATGCTAAAGCAGATGTCCAAGATATTGTGTCCACCATAAGGAGAAATATGGTGGAAAATGGATTCTTGTGAATGTTATTGCTGTTACTCTTTATAATATGTCATTCCATTCTGAAACAAGTATTTAGAAGTGGAAATATGTATATCAAAGAAGAATGGCTTGTGAGAGAGAGCTAGACACAAAGCTCTTGACTGTAAAGAGATTGTGGACTTGATCAAAGTTGCTGGTTTGATGAAGACTGTAATTGATCTTGGCCCTTGGTATGAGAAGCTAGTCAAGGAGTTCATTATGAACATGTCACATGATTTCAATGTTGTAGGAAGTCAAGAGTATAAGTAGGTTTATGTTAGAGGGAAGTGTGTGAAGTTTTCTCCCTCTATTATTAATGAGTATCTGGCAAGAAGTAAGTCAGCAGGGTCTGAAAAAGTTACCTCCATTGATAATATTTCAAAGGAAATAACTACTGGTGAAATGAAATAATGACCCAACAAAGGATTACTCTCTTGTGGAAAACTGAGTGTGAAGTTTGTTGTTTTGAATAAAATGGGTGCATCTAATTGGGCACCTACAAATTACAGTTGTAGTTTAACCACAACTTTGGCTAAACAGATCTTCCTAATATGAACCAAAGCAAAGTTGAACTTTGGAGAGTATGTGTTTGATCATACCATGAAGCATGTTGATACTTTTCCTGTGAAGCTACCTATAACTTTTCCTTGCTTGATCCCTGGAATTATCTTGAAGCAACATCCTAAAATTTTGCATCCTCAAGACTCTCCACACAAAAATGTTGGGCCTATGACCCTTGATAAGAAGTTGTTAATGGGGACACATATCCCAAAAATTATGGTAAACATCAAGGGAAAAGTTCTTCTCTAATTTCAAAAGCCACGAGAAAGGATGTCTTACTTGAGCTAATGGAAGTTAAAGGTAAAGAAGATCATGTGTCTAGATTGAAAAAGAGTTTATATGGGTTGAAGCAGGCTCACAACACTCATCATTTGCAACACTCCATCTTTACCACACTAAACCTCTGCAACACTCAACCTCTGCAGCATTATATCTCTATTGACTATGGGTGATGAACATCGAGGAACAATCAACAATATCTCGATATTTGTATGTTATTACATCTTCTTACTTATTTCATATTTATTTCGTATATATTTCTTATCTATATTTTTATTATATATTATTTCTTCTTATTTTATTTTTTACTTATGTTTTATTAGGATCCAAAACGATTTCGATGCCATGTGTAAGACCCTAATTTTGACCTTAAGATCCCGCATGGCATCATGTTGTTGCACAAGTGCATTGCCTCAAGGATCATAGCATGTTTGGCTCCCTAACCCTAGGGTTGGGACTTGTTTGAGTGTTTTGAGACCACCAGGCATGCTTGTATTGTATATTATTGTTTTTCTTATTTGATTACTAACCAAAAGCACAAAAATATGTCATTAACTCTTTTTGTTTTGAAGCTCAAGTGATCGTGTGCTCCACAATGCTCCTAGGAGGCTCCTAAGCCCAATGAAATGGCTAGATGAAGATGAGAAAAAGCATGACAATGGTCCACAAAGTTCCTAATCATCATATATTCCTCCCAAGTATCTCAATTTGCCAATTTGATCAAGGTAACCCAAAGGGCTCGAGGTTTGTTTCCCAAGGAAACCCTAAATTCACTATGCTTTGACTGTGCCTTGCCCATGAAGCAATCTCAACCTCTGATCAAATTTCAATTAAGGAAAGTTCTTTAATTCATCATTTTATGCACATATTAGCCTATTTGAGGCCTCTCAATCATTTATTCATCAAGATTGGAAGTTTGGGCCTTGAAAAGTTGACCAGTGAAGTCATCTGACTAAACTGAGGTCCATGGAGATACAATGTTTGATGTGTTTGTCAAATGGATATGACCCGAAGAACAAACATTTTCTTAAGAACCATATGAACAACATTCATGTTTATCAAAAATCCATTTGAAACTTGGAAGGTCATCATTCATTTCAAAACATTATAGGTCATTTTGACTGAAACCCTAATTTTGAGTCAACTTACCAAGGACATAACTTCCTTAATTTTTATGATTTTGAGGTCAGACCAAATGCATTGGAAATCCTGAGATGTCTAATTCAAATGTTATGTTGGAAAAAATTTCATAATCCTAAAATAAATACATGTGATAATACAAAACATTATAGGTCATATTGGACCTAATTCATTGAATTTGAAAAAGTACCCAACTTCAAATCCCTATAACTTTGTCATAGAAAATCCAAATGATGTAAAATTTGAGTCTAAATTGATCATCTTGAAAAGATATACAACTTTTATGTTGGAGGTGTTTCCGTTTTAAGCTTGCATCATGAAAACAGAGGGGTTTGATTAAGCTTGCTTTTGGGGAAATTTGCCAAAATGACTTAAACATGTTTTGTACTTGGATTTTCACAGCCAGTTTTCATCAATTTGCAAATGTCAAATGAATTTTTGCCCAACATGACTTTTGTTCCTTACTTCAAGGGCTTTCCAACCATTACTCACATTACTCTTTTGGACTTACCATTGGTGAGTTTCGAAGACCTTTCCATTTATGTGCATTTTGGTATTTCATGATGAAACTTGAATGTGCAAGCTAGTTCCCTCCAAAATGCTCGTCCAAATCCTTTCCATGTGAACTCAAAAAGCTTTTGCATCCATCATTGAGCCTTCCACACGCCTGTACAGGCCCATACAATGCATTTTCAATTGGCCATGCACATGAAAGAAGCGTGGGATTCAGCTACCTTCAGCTATAAATAACCACTTCCTCTCATTCATTTAGCAACCTTTTGGAGATCTGAATTGCTGCAACATTGAAACCATAGCCATACAAAAGGAATTGTTCAATTTTTGTTCTCACTTTCGAGCTTGAAATTCAGCATCATTAGCTGAGCTTCAAAGCCTAATTCCTTAGCATTTCACTTCCCCTACATCCATAGATCAAAGAGGAGCAAAGAACTTGGAGGATTCGTGGCCTGAAGTGCTTCAATTCAGAGGTATACATTCAAACTTTTTGGATCTAGAACTCTCAATTCAATGTAGCATTCTTGTGTTTGTGTGGTTTTCTGAAGTCCTCACACTTGAGGCAAGCCATTGGTGCTTTCAATTCATCATTTCATGAGCTTACAGTTTGAACACCATGATTGTCTTCTTCACGTTTCTCTCAATATAGGAAGAGTGAGGAAGATCCAATGGTGCGGTGATGATCTCCATCACACGAGCTTCATTTCCATGGCTTTGTTTTTAATTTTCATTAAAGTTCATTTTCCTGTAACTGGTGGCCGAAATTAGTTGTCTGGCCGGAGAAGATGGTGGTTTCCACCACCATCACCATATGTGCGCTCTTGTAGCCATTGGATCCAGTTGCCATGTTTTAATCCTGATCATTCATTGTGTTTACTTATTTTAATACACGTTGTGGCGCGCTTGACTTGTACATACCGTGTTCCTTATGATCTGGACCATTCATCCTTGCCACGTCAATTAATGAGCTCCATCACCTGGCTGTCATTTTTTCCATTTATTCTATTTTCTTTTATTTTCAATTAATTCATTTGATTTTCAAAAATTCATTAAAAATTCATTTGAAGTCATAAAAATCTGAGACCAACTCCAAAATTTTTTTTGGAAAATCTAGTTTCATATTTTGATTTTTAATTATTTTTGTGACTTCATTTGATATTTTTAATGGATTATTTTATTTTTTAATAGTTTTAATTCATTTTAAAATATTTTTTGACTTTTGAAAAATCCAAAAATATTTTCCTAGCATCTATGGATCATGATAAGTCAATGAAAAATAGTCTCATCAATTCCTTATTTGATTTGAGATATATTTGGGATTTTAATTCATGTTGTGCTATTTTTAATTGTTTTTAAATACTTTCTGATTTCAAAAATTTGTGAGAAAATTAGTCAAAGCTTGTTTGACTATGTTGAACCGATGAGAATTTAATTGGACTCTTTGAAGTTGATTTGAATTGAATTTGAGGTTTGACTTTATTTTTTTATTTTTTTATTTGCATTTTATTTTAATTCAAAAATACCAAAAAAATACCATTGACTCTTTGACTTGTTATCTTCACTTCTCTTCTGTTTGGTGTTGGTTGATGTTGATTTGATTCACATTTGATCAATTGGATTTGATTATGGTCTTCTTTTTTCCTCCCTTTCATCTTCATCCCTTTCTTTCCATCAATGGCCAATGAGTTAAAGTCATATGGTTGGTCTTGACAAATGAGAGGTTTAACCTTCTTTGATCCAAACCAAACTCAACTAGATCCATGATCAAATAAATTGTTTTTTGTCCAAGATAGGTTGCTTCTTGGTCAAGCAAAAAACTTAAAGTCAATACAAGGCCCTTCCCCTTTTGTTTTGGCATGGCAAGTTTATGGAGCTTGGCTTACTAGTCATGATCTCTAACTTGTGTTCTTTGCTTATATTTTTATTGACCGGCCTCATATAGGTGTGACTACTACATTAGTCCACTTACGATTGCTTAACATAGCGCTACATTGTCTTATGACAAGCTAACATAACCTTACTAACTACTAACTTTCATTTGAGCATTTAATTTCTTGTCATTTACTTTTAATGCCATTTATTTCTTGCTCATTATTCATATTAATTTTCACTTTGCTCACTTGAGCACATATTTTATGTTTATGTCATTTTTATTTTGCTCATTTGAGTCCATTATTGTATATATATTGATGTCTTGTGTTTGCTTTGTGTTTGTTTTGTGTGAACCAAGTGCAAAAGGACAAAGGACTTAGAATTAGGACTTACCTATGCTTAAAGGAGTTCAAGAGAAACTAGGCCTCATGCCTTTAGAATGCAAAATTTATTGAAGAGCAATTAGGCCTCATGCCTTTAGAATGCTAAAACTCAAAGTTGATCTCAAAGGACTTCTCCATCAAACTTATTCTTTGTCCATTCCCTTTATTGTGTTGTGAACTTTTTGATGTTTGCTCTTGTGTGATAGGGATCACACTATGAGATTGTGAAAAGAGGACCATTGTCATGAATAACCAAGTTAAGAGCCAAGCCAAATGGAGATCCTAGGAGCTTGAATTCAAAGTGTTTGATTGCTTGTTTTGTGTGCCAAGTCCAAAGGAAAAGAGCATCTTGAGTCATCTATATGACTTCAAGAAAAGGAACTCCAAGGGTTTATCTTTCCCCTCTTATCTTTGTATGCTTTTAGGACTAGCCCTTCTCTTCTTCTCCTCACTCTAACCAAGCAAAAAATCATTTTTTCAAAATGTTGACTTTGTTTCAAATTAGAAACCTAGGCTTTAAGCCTTTGACTTTTCAAAAGCTCTTTTCATAAACACTCATTGTGAATAAACTTTAATTCAACTTTGACCTCATTTTGTAAATAACTCTAACTTGTAAATATAACCCATTTCAAGTTGTTTTGTGGTTCCAATGGCCACTTTGTTAAAACCTTTTCAAAAACTTTAGTCATAGGTTTGAGTTATCATAGTGGTTGATGTAAATCTAACCTCCTCCTTAGTGATTGGATTATAAGTATTCCATGCTTATTATAGGGTTAACCCCTCACTAGTATGTTGAAGCCTTCCTCACATGGTGGATTGTTGGTTTAGGTTGAGTTTTCTCCCCTTGATAACAAAAGACCTTAAGGTTTTTGATAAAATCAATTCACCAATCTTTGAGATTTTTACCCCAAACTACGAGGTTTTGTTCCTCCTTTGTGATGGTACGTAGGCAATGGGTTCATCCATTCAAACAACAAAATTTGTAAATATAATTTATTCTCTTCTCATCCCCCCAATCTTTTCTTCAATTCTTTTCACAAATACCAACCTACAACACATATTTGCAAAAAGGGTTCCCTTAGAGTACTAAGGATGTTTTGGGTGCGTAAAACCTTCCCATTTCACAACCAACCCCCTTACCCAGATCTCTGACATTTTTATTAGTTTTTTATTTGAAAAAACTTCTTACTTGGCTTTTGTTCGCTTTTTAGCCTTTCCTTTGGACAAATAAAAGTACGGTGGCGACTCGAATTATATGTTGACTTTTGGTTTAGTCAATAAATCTAAAGGTAACGAAAGCCCCGCTACAGAAAAGTGGCGACTCTGCTAGAGAAATGAGCCCCGTGGGTTTAGCCTACTTTTTGCTTGTATGTGTTGTATGTTTATATTTATTTGTGGCACATTTTTGTGCAAATTTGGGATGAATGTATTGTTTGTAATGTATGAATTGCTTGATATATTAATTGCTTGTATGCTTGGTGGTTTCTTGTGAGATGAGTTCTATACCCAAACTCGAGTGCACTTATGATAGGAGAATGGCATAGTCTTGTTGACTTGTGTGGAGTTATTCCTTAGAAAGTTAACTTGTAAGTCCATTCGCTTGGTGGAGGTCTTGTTGGGATCAATAATGTCACACGAGTAGTCGTGGTTAGGCATTACTCTTTCCAATAGGATCCTTAGAAACTAAGGACCTTAGATACCTAGCCCATCTTGGCCTATTTTAGGACGTAGTGTGGAGATCGTTCAAGTGTAAGATTTGATACGATTGTTACGCGATACTACACTCATAAGAGTCTCTCTTGAGAATATTGTTGGAAGACGAGTAGTCGTTTCAGCCGATAATATCCGAAAGATGGGATGATGACTATGGGAACCTTTTTAGAACATGATTGTCAGGTGTAACCATAGTACACTCCTGTTGGGTGGTTCTTAACCGAGACTCCATGCTCGTGACTTACAACAAACCCTTGATTCGCGGTCGATCCGTTCTCGTATATCCGCAATATCAAAGGAACTTGGGTGTTGATAAGGTATAAACCATAATCCACCAAAATGGATGATTGATATTGATGATGACTTGAGCCATCCCGTGGCCTTTGTGTGGTGTGGCTTGCTTGATCCTTGAGTGTGTTTGTTGCATCCATGCATTCATGCATTTATTCGCATTCATGTCATCAACAATAAAGATTTTACAAGGAAGTTAAGAGGTCTATTTTCAAATTTTCATACATGGATAAGCAAAGAAGGAATACGAAAAAGTACAGTTTCAGACAACCCGACTTGAAAGAGTTAAGGAGTTTGGCATCTTATGTATTAGAGCCCTTAGAGTTCAAAACTCGCCATGGGAAGGTTCTGTCTATTCTTTCTACCAAGGTGGATGAAGGTCTAATGAGTGTGTTGCTGCAGTTCTACGATCCTCTGTATCGATGCTTCACTTTTCCGGATTTCCAGCTTTCGCCTACATTGGAGGAGTATGCCTATCATATGGGTATACCTATTCTTGATCAGTTGCCATTCAGTGGTTTAAAGAAGATTCAGTCTTCTCAAGAGATTGCTGACATGCTTCACGTGGATGTATCTGACATTGTTGCCAATATGACTACCAAAGGTGGAATTCAAGGTCTCCCTTCTAATTTTCGGATTGCCAAAGCTACTTTGTTTGGGAAAGCCATGAGTAAGGAAACTTTTGAAGCCATATTTGTACTCCTCGTCTATGGGCTAGTGTTATTTCTCAACATCGACAACTTCGTGGATGTGAACGCTATTAGGATTTTCTCTTCTCTTAATCCCGTTCCGACTCTGTTGGGTGACACTTATTTCTCTTTGCATATGAGGAATACAAAGGGTGGTGGTGCCATTGTGTGTTGTCTGCCTCTGTTGTACAAGTGGTTTATTTCGCACTTGCCTCAGAAGCTTGCCTTCAAGGAGAACAAGGGATGTCTACGGTGGTCCACGAGACTTATGTCTCTCACAAATGATGATATCTCTTGGTATAATCGTGTTTATGACGACGTTCAGATTATTGACTCTTGTGGTGAGTTCTCCAATGTACCTCTTCTTAGTACATGTGGTGGAATTAACTACAACCCTGCTTTAGCTCGTCGTCAGCTTGGGTTCCCCTTAAAGGATAAACCTAACAACATTTCGTTGGAAGGCTTGTTCTTTCAAGAGGGTAAAGATGTTGGTGTAAGCCCTAGAGGCCAATACTTTTGGTACTTGTATCGAATTATTTATTAACTAATAAAAAGGCTTTTTCTTTATTATGGTTGATTAATAAAGTCCCTGGAATAGATAGTCCGTTTAATGTATTAAGTGTGACTTAATCATGAGAGCACATTAAACATAAGGACACTATTCTTAAGGTATCCGTAGTCGAGCTTTAGTGTGAAGTGGGATAACATTAAAGCATTAAGACTATTATGTTTGTAGACTGATGATCACATCTCATGGATCATGGATAAAGAGTTATCAAGTCTTAAACATAGGTATGAATATTAGGAGTAATATTTATACCGGATTGACCCGCTATGAGAATACTATATAGAAAGTTATGCAAAGTGTCATAAGTTATTCTCATGGTGATAATAGTGTATACCACTCTTCGACCTGAAACCACTATGGATCCTAGATGTAGAGTCGAGTGCTTTATTGCTGATCCAACATTGTCCGTAACTGGATAACCATAAAGACAGTTGATGGGTACTCCACAAAGCATGCTGAGGGACATGAGTGTCCTAGATGGAATTTGCCCATCCTGCGTAACAGGATAAATGTCTATGGGCCCAATATTGAACTGGACAAGGGTGACACAGTCTATACCTTGTGTTCAATATAGACATAAGGGCAAAAGGGTAATTATACACATAATTATTATCACAGGAGGTTTTGTCAGATCACATGACATTTTCGTGTCTTGGGTAGCAGTGATGTGTTGCTAGATACCGCTAACTGTTTATTATGTTAAATGCGTGATTTAATATAATTGCCAACGTCGCGAAAACCTACAGGATCACACACAAAGGACAGATTGATGAGAAATAGAGTAACTAAGGAACACCATAAGGTACGGTGCATTTAAGTGGGAGACGAAATATGGTAAGGTACCAAATACTTAAGTGATTTTGGCATATTATGAGATATGGGCCAAAATACACTTAAGTGGGCTTTTTAGCTTGAAGCCCACACAAGTGGTTCTATAAATAGAACCCCTTGGGTAGAAGCATTGTCACTCCACAGAGACTCAACTCAAGTGAAGAGTTGGAATTTCGTTTCTCTCTCTCTCTCACTCAAAGCCTTCATTCGTACCAGCTAGCACTGAGATTGAAGGAATCCGTTCGTGTGGACTGAGTAGAGACGTTGTCATCGTTCAACGTTCGTGATCACTCCGTAGATTTATATCAAAGGTTTTGATCATTATCAGAGATCTGCACCAAAGGTTTGAATCGCCACAAGAGGTAACGATTCTATCACTGATCATGCCCATTCGTAAGGATCACTAAATGGAGAAATTTTAAATTCCGCTGCGCCTTGGATGGCAATTCTCCTTCGGTGGTATCAGAGCCACTTACGAAGCCATGAATTTAATAACTATTTTTGTTCTGTATTAATATGATTAAAGACAGAATGAATCAATGATTAAATTAAGATCGATCAAGTCATATATATGATATATGTGATCTTGATGCAAAATACATTATATATGATATAGTGTTCTTATTTCATTCATTCAAACACTCAATGATTGTTTTCCTTTGAGCGATCAATGGTCATTTGCTTCTTGATCCGACATTAGTATGGTGAAGCAATGACGTGTTGATCAATCATACTGAATCAACAATCGAGATGTGTTTGACGGTCTGAAATTGGTGCATCAGGGTTAGTGACGGCACAAGGGTTGTGTTGTCAGAGAGTTATGCGATTGGGGTTATGACTGCACAAGAGTTGTGCTTTCTAAAACACTTTTTGGAACAGTGTTAACCGGTTAACGCATATGGTTAACCGGTTAACGCAACACGAAATAAAAATTTTGAGTTTTTCAAATAGTGTTAACCAGTTAACACTTTTGGTTAACCGGTTAACGCAAGACGGAAAACAGTTTTCCAAGAGTTCTTCAAACAGTGTTAACCGGTTAACGCATATGGTTAACCGGTTAACGCAAGGCAGAAAAGAATTTTTTGAACTGATTTCAAACAGTGTTAACCGGTTAACACATATGGTTAACCGGTTAACGCAAGGCAAAATTCACCCGTTCGGCTAACTCAGTGCTTTAAAAGTATCAAGTGTTGATGCGAAAAACGATGTCGATTTTAAATGAATTGTTCATTAAAATTTCGGCTTTGCGTAGAGTGATCGGTCGTCGAAATTTAATTTGGTTTTAATTAATTAAAGGAATTAATAATAATAATAATAAAGTGTTTATTATTGTCTTGTGGTGATCGGTTATGGCCTTAGTCTTCCTTTATTTTGTTTTGGGTTTTAAAATACGACCTGCGTGTCGTGCCTCTCTCTTAATCTCCCAAATGTAACTTCTTTTCTCATCTTACTCCCTCGTATGTAAAACGAGTTTCTTTTTGTAATGTAATGATATGAAGGAAGCAAAGAAGTTAGTGCCAAAGGAGGATAACCTTGAAGATCTTGCTTGGAGAAGCTTATATCGTTGTTAGGTTAGCTTAGGTTCTCTCATTGGCTTGGGAGAACAATTGCGCTAGGGGCCATAACTGTTTCATTATGTATGTATGTATGTTGATGCATGAAATGTATGTTGATGCATGTGAGAGACGGTTTATATGATAAACAAGCCGGTGAGATCAAAAAAATTGCAATTCCCTCAAATTAAATATTAAGTTTATGCTTTCCAAGTTTTAACACTCATCAAGACTAGTAATGGATAATGTAGGTTTCGCCTACGCGAGGTGCATGATCTATATATTAGTAAGGTGCGATGGGATAATTGTAATATCCAACTGTTAAAATAATGGGTCAAACTTAACTAAACAAATTATAATAAGATTATATATATGTTTAGAAGCAAGAGTTGGGAATGATCCATATGATGGATTGGAATAAGGAGTTATTCACCCAACTGAAATTTTCGAGAGTTGTATGAGATACAATTGGAAGGAGTTCCTACCTAAATAACCTAGTTTTGTGTAATCCGCCTACGCGGACTTAGAATGAAGTGAAATATGGATCTCGACCCACTAGAAAATCTTCCAACGGGATTTTCCGAATCAAATAATGAGGGTCATTTGTTTTGAATAAAATAGTGGGAGCATGCCTATCATATGGGTATACCTATTCTTAATTAGTTGCCATTCAGTGGTTTAAAGAAGATTCCGTCTTCTCAAGAGATTGCTGACATGCTTCATGTGGATGTATCTGACATTGTTGCCAATATGACTACCAAAGGTGGAATTCAAGGTCTCCCTTCTGATTTTCAGATTGTCAAAGCTACTTTGTTTGGGAAAGCCATGAGTAAGGAAACTTTTGAAGCCATATTTGTACTCCTCGTCTATGGGCTAGTGTTATTTCCCAACATCGACAACTTCGTAGATGTGAACGCTATTAGGATTTTCTCTTCTCTTAATCCCGTTCCGACTCTGTTGGGTGACACTTATTTCTCTTTGCATATGAGGAATGCAAAGGGTGGTGGTGCCATTGTGTGTTGTTTGCCTCTGTTGTACAAGTGGTTTATTTCGCACTTGCCTCAGACGTTTACCTTCAAGGAGAACAAGGGATGTCTACTGTGGTCCACGAGACTTATGTCTCTCACTAATGATGATATCTCTTGGTATAATCGTGTTTATGACGGTGTTCATATTATTGACTCTTATGGTGAGTTCTCCAATGTACCTCTTCTTGGTACATGTGGTGGAATTAACTACAACCCTGCTTTGGCTCGCCGTCGGCTTGGGTTCCCCTTAAAGGATAAACCTAACAACATTTCGTTGGAAGGCTTGTTCTTTCAAGAGGGTAAAGATCCCCAAAACTTGAAGGAAAGGATGGTCCGTGCTTGACGCAAGGTTCATAGGAAAGGGACGAATGAGCTGGTCCGAAGAATTGTATTGCTTTGGAACCTTACACCTCTTGGGTGAGGAAGAGAGCTCTTGAGTACCGCATGTCGTATGAGTATCCGAGACCTACCCCTATGGTTATGGTTGGGCCTTCAACCCTCCCTGATCAAGGAGTAGAGGAGTTAAGAGACGAAGACCGGTCGCGTGCATGGGTTCGTGAGCATGAGGAACTTCTTCAGCAGCTCAAGGATAATGATGCAATGATAGAGTTTCTAGAGCATCAGGTTATTGATGAGCCCGATGATATGGTTACTTCTCTCCTTCCTCACTCGTCTAGGTTTTAGAAGAGGAAGTACGATCAGCTCGCCAAGGAGAAGGCCGACATGGAAGCAACTTATGAGAGAGAGATGAAGAGGCTTCGTGCGGCTTATCTTCCGATCTCGAAGGCTTTGGACGATTGCTTCTAGGGCTCCATAGGATGTTTATTCTCCTTTTCTCTTGTATTGTATTTGGTTACCAAGACTGTACTACTTCTTTGGTGTAAAAAGTTTCCAAATATTATTGCTATGAGTATTCCATATATGTCTTAAAAGTTCAATATTTTTCAAACATTTGCAAATAGATCCTTAAAATTTCCTTCGATAAAAAACAAATCATATGCACAAGCATTGCATGCATCATATGCATAAGCAGGTTTTGTTTTGAGCTCTTGATCCGTGGTCTAACTCTTTGCTCTTCATTTATTTTGAAGACAAGCTGACGCACCAGTATAACACCTGAGCAAATCATCAGAAGATCATGGAACACCTCGAACAAGAGAACAAAGACCTGAAGGAAGTTATCGCTAGACTGACTGCCATGGTGGAGTCAATCCTTGCTGCGCAAAGTCAAGCTTCACCAACTCCTGCAACTCCTCCCGCGAGGACAGTCATCTTTGAAGTGGCTACTTCAACAGTGCCTGCTGCCACCGCCCACTTTGCTCCTAATATGCCAGCTGGATTCCCTTGGGGAATGCTATCTAACTTCGTGCCAGAGGGCTTCGCTCCCACCTTCGCTTCTTTGCCGACATTTAACACGGTCATGTCTGTGCCACCTCCCGTTGTGCACACCTTACCTCGTGTGGAAGACACCATTTATCATCTGAGCCATCTGAGGGCCCGGACGTATATGAGAAAATGGATGAAATAAAAGATCAATTCCTTGAGCTGCGCAAGGAACTGAAGACTTTGAGAGGTAGGGACCTTTTGGGGAAGAGTGCTGCTGAATTGTGCCTGGTGCCCAACGTTAAAATCCCAGTTAAGTTCAAAGTGCCTGACTTTGAGAAGTACAAGGGAAACACGTGCCCACTCAGCTGGCGACTCTGCTGGGGATTTGTAGATGTTGACCTGTGCTGGTCCATCTCCCCTAAGCGAGTCCTTCCTAGCGTTCTAGGATAGTTTAGGTTGCTTGTGATGCTTTATTTATTGCATTTATTGTTCTAACAGTGTATATATTTGCATAAATACTTGCATGCATCATACTATGTTGTTGCTATCCTCTGTGCAGGTGGTTCCTCTGTTTGGGGTGGGTGTTCTGAGTGGGGCTAAAACCCAGGCCCGAGTATACACCTAGGATTAGTGTGGTCTCACGTTCCTCATTTGCTAAATCAGCATATTGTTGCAACGTGACATACCACAAGCCGGACGAGGTTCATTTGATAGTGCTTTCCATTGTGGAATATTTCACTTTGGTTGAGTTACTTCATCTGAGCTATTGACTCTGGTGACCGATCATTTCCCGGATCTTTGGTTTAGACGATCTTAAGGGAGCTACAATGGCACACCCGAAAGGGCAAACCCATTGAGTATCTCCGCCCGATTGTCGAGACTATTATCCGCCTTAGGGTGACCTGATTAGAATTTACCTGTGAGGGGAGGGTGATTCTTTCAGATGCATGTTCAGATGGTGACTCAGATGGTGACTTTAGGTTCCGTTGATCAGAGTCATATTTATAAGTCGGATTTATGGCCGTTTATTTCCGGGACGCCGGAGTGCTGTCCGAGTTATTTATCAGTGGGGATCCGTTTATTTCAGGATTCCCCGGGCCGATTCAGAGGTTATGTGTATCTGATCAGAGATTGTTTGGTGATGATGATGATGATGATGTATCTCCCGTTTATTTCGGGACCCTTGAGTCGGATTTGTGGTTAACTGGACTTCAGATGGTTGTGATCGGTTCAGAGATCAGGACTGTGATTCAGAGCAACAGATGATCAGAGGACTTGGAGGATGGCAGTGCATTGCATTCATTCATCTGCATCATTCTCATTTTGCATTCATTTGCATCGAACCTATGTCTAGCCATATGGGGAGTATTATTGATTGAGAATCTGGTTGAGAGACATCTTGGATTTCAGAATGTGGATGTCAAAATATTATCCGTCTCGATGAAACCAGAATCAAAGGACGGAATCTTCCTCATATGGATAGATGTTGCATTCACGCATATTAACCCATTTGCTGTTTTGTAGGTGTCAACCGGTGCGCATAGCTCGTTTGCTCAGATATCCTGCTGGGGGCAACAAATCCAAACTAATGGATCCTCCCAACGCCGACATCCTCGAACTGAAAGAGATGGTGAGGGATTTGTTCAGTGTTGTGCAAGGGCTTGCCTTGGGGCAGAAAGCCATGGCCGAGAGATTGGAAAGGATTGAGGGTTGGATGATCAAGGAGAAAGTTCAGGGGAAAGCTCCGTCATTCGTAGTGAAGAAATCCCTTGACAATGGTCAGCCCAAGAAGAAGGTTGAATCAGGTGGTGCGCAGATTAAAAGAGAATGCGGTAAGGATCGTTACCACCCTTATGCTGTCACCGTAACCATTCCTATTGGTGATTCATCTGCACCACAGCGGCAACAGTCACCTCAACAGAGGACACTAAGAGCTGGGGGCCAAGTAAGAAGAAGGACGACAGACCGTCATTTCAATAAGCCGCCCGTGACTTACGCTTCTCTGTTTAAAAAGTTGATGGATCTTGGATTGGTACGGCCAAGGGTGTTGACCCCGTTGAAACCTGATCAGAGGCCTGTCAGCTATGATGAGAATGTCAGGTGTGAGTTCCATGCTGGGGCACCCGGACATCACATTGAGGATTGCAAAGCTTTTAAGCATATTGTCCAGGATCTGGTAGACTCCAAGGCCATCAATTTTGCGCCATCACCGAATGTTAATGCTAATCCCATGCCGGCGCATGGTCAGGCAGTGGTGAGTGCAATTACTAAAGATTCAGATCACGTCTGTGTGATGGGTGAAGAGAATGACAGTAACTGCAAGTTTGATGGTTGGATAAAGCCGTGCGTACCAGGAAGCTGGAAGGCTTAAAAAGATCATCACTGTCATTCTACTGGAAGAGTAATGTTTCTTGTTTCTCAATTTTATTTGCATGAAAGCCATACGTGTTTCCCGACACGCACTGGTTCATTGTAAGGGCCACCTCATGTTCATATTTTGCAACATTTCTGCATCATTAATAAATGGATGTTTTTCAGTCAAAAAGCGGTGTTCCCTGTTTTTCATTTATTTTTGCAGTTTAAAAACAAATAAAAATGGCAATGTTTATTTTCATTTTTCCCTTTTTGATCTGTCTCGTTCCGAAGTCGAAAAATAATTCTCCGGATCTCGTTGATAACAATTTGGTTACACCTCATATGACTTCGACAATCCAATCTATCTTGCCGAAGAAGAAGACGAAGAAGATTGTGATCTGCTGGAATTAGCCAGGTTGTTGAAACAAGAGGAGAAGGTGATTCAGCCGCTTGAGGAGCGATTGAGATTGTTATTCCAAGCACCGCCGAGGTCAGGAAGGAAGTGAAATTAGGGCCGCTTCAGAAGCGAGTCGAGAGCAGAGTGGTAGTTCTGTTGAAGGAGCATGTGGATACCTTCGCCTGGTCATGTCAGGATATGCCAGAATTGGATATCAATGCCGTTGTGCACAAGCTACCATGGAGAGAAGACTGTCCTCTAGAGAAGCGGAACGCCGGTGCTACTTATCGGAGAGCTATGGTGACTTTGTTTCATGATATGATTCATCGTGGAATCAAATGCTATGATTGATGACATGATAGCAAAGTCTCGAGCAGGAGAGGGGCATCTGGCAGACCGGGGCAGGTCGTTTGACCAGTTAAGACAATTCAAACTGAGGTTGAATTCAAGTGAGTGCACTATCAGAGTGCGATCCGGTAAGCTGTTGGGGTTTATTGTAAGGGAGGAATCGAGGTTCATCCTGCAAAAAAAAAAAAAAAAAAAAAAAAAAGAACAATAAGAGAAACGCCTGAACCGAGAAAGAAAAAGAGAGGTTCGTGGTTTCTTAGAAAGATTGAACTACCTGTCATGGTTCACATCTCATCTAACAGCCACGTGTGAACCCATATTCAGGATGTTGAAAAGAAAGATCAAACGGTCAGGTGAAATAATGATTGCCAAAAGGGTATTGAAAGAATAAAGAATAAGTTGCAGGAACCTCTGATTCTGACACCTTCTGTGGAAGGAGCAATTGTCAATTCTGTATTTGACGGCCTTCGAGGGGTCTACGAGGTGTATTGGGTCAGCAAGACGCGTCTTGTCGAAAAGAGCATGCAGTTTACCTTAGCAAAAAGTTTACCGACTGTGAAACAATACATTCACTGTTCGAGAAAACTTGCTGTACTTTGGCATAGGCTGCTCGTCGACTGAGACAGTGTATGCTGGTTCATGCCACTTTGTGGATTTCCGAGACGGATCTGATCAAGTATGGGTTTGAGGATCCAACATTGACCGGACGGGTTGCGAGAGGAGCAAAATAATGTTGACTGATTTGTGATACTCTCAGAAAGCAATCAAGGGGTGTATTGACTGATGATGTTACTCCGCAACCCATTGAGGGTTATCGACCGATGAAGTTTGAATTCCCTGATGAGGACATCTCGAGGTGCTCTGATCGAAAGATTGGGAGTAACCGATCCCGGAGGAGGGGCCTGACTCCGAATCCGAACGGATTTTGATGTCTGATGGGGAAGTTAAGGTGAATAAGCTTTTGTTACCCGGATAACGCTTGAAGGCACCGACGGTGTGATCAAGTGTGAAGCTTGTATCCTGGGTATTGAACGTCGGTGCGCACATCTACTGGGGCAACACCTTTCTTGTTGGTATATGGAATGGAAGCCGTGTTACCGGTTGAGGTCCAAATTCCCTCTTTGAGAGTACTGAGGGACGCGAAATTGCAAGAGGCGGAATGGGTAAGGACCCGGTACGAAGAGCTGAGCCTGATAGAGGAAAAGAGGCTAGCAGCCATCTGTCATGGGCAGTTATACCAGCAAAGGATGAAGCGTGCTTTTGACAAGAAGGTGCGACCTCGGGTGTATCACGTAGGTGATATGGTGTTGAAAAGGATCCTTCCTCCCCAAAACGATCGTAGGGGCAAATGGACGCCGAATTATGAAGGTCCATTCGTGGTCAAGAAGGTTTTCTCTGGCGGAGCCCTGTTGTTAACGACCATGGATGGCGAGGATTTTCCATCCCCTGTGAATGTGGACGCAGTTAAAAAATACTTCGTATAATTGACCCGCTGGATGAAAAGAAGAAAATAGTCCAGGCAAAAATGGGCATCCCGGCGAACCAAAAACAACAAGAAAAGGTTCGGGCAAAAATTAGGGATATAAATGGAAAAATGTACACCCGGCAAGTCGAAAACCTGAAAAGGCGACTTGGGCAAAAAAGGGTATCCCGGTGGACTGAAAACCCGAAAGGGCGGTCCAGGCAAAAGAGGGATTGAAACGAACAACTGCGTCTAGCATGATCGTTTGCGCTTTGGTTAAAGCATCATGGATAATACCCGGTGGGGATCAGTCGGAATTGTCTTGTTCAGAAGGCAGAAAGCACGGAGAGTCTGAGGACATATGGGGTGTAACCGAGTTGGAACTCGATGAGATCACGGGTTTCACATTGCCATTAGGATAGATTTTTCTTTTTGGCGCAATTACCTCTTTTCAGGAATTGCTTCCTTTGTATTGCTCAGTTTGAGCCACACTTTTTCAATCAATAAAATGCATGTTCAGTCCAATAATTTTGTTTTTTGTTGTCATTACCGCTTTGATTGCAAAAACATCCGATTGTTTTGATAAAGAATCTTGCATTTTAAGACATACAGGTTCCTTCCAATGCATGTTTATAAGATTGAAAACTTGAAATCTTATTTGGAAGGTTGAGTGACCCAAGTGTTGAAATCTTGACACGCCTGGGGCACGGTTTTATCTAACGATCTGTTTTGCAGGAACTGTTAGATATTTTTCAGTCACTTGCAGGTTGTGATGTGGAAACTTTGACAAAACAAATCCCCAGGGAGTCCAATCACGGACGAAAGAATATGAAGGGATGACGAGAGGATGTTGAGGTGTACGACGATCCTTGATGATAATCAAGAAGACTCTTCAAAATCGGAAAATTGAAAGTCTGTATAATCCCCAGGAGTTCGTTCTTTGTCGAGCACGGAGCGGTTTGGAATACAAGATGATGGAGCAGAAAAGGTCCAGACGAGTCTGGGAGTTCTCAAAAGTGGAAAGCGGATACGAGATTGGGAGTTGGATACCGTGGTTCGACGAGTCGACGGGTGTTCTGTACCTACTTTTCTCATTTCCCAGCGAGGTCCCTAAGCAGAATGAGAGGACCAACTTCCCAGCAGATCCAAGGTCTATGGATCCCTTAGCCGAGTCGAGATGATTGTCCCCGGCAGGTTTAAAACGGTGTTTCCTCAGCAGCCAAGCCTGAAGGTTGCTATCCCCGAGTGGAGCGGGTTTCAATGAAATATATCCCCAGCAGAGTCGCCAGCTGTCGCATCTGCGAAAAAACAACCGGCGGGACTCAAATAAAAACACAACACAGAGCCGCCACTGCGCGTTATTTATCCCAAAATAGGGAAAGGAAACGCTCAGAGAAACCTGGAAAGGAGATGGTCTCGCGACCAAAGAGAAAGGGTAAGGGAGTCGGTTACGCAAGGGGAAGGTATTAGCACCCCTCACGTCCGTCGTACTCGACGGGATCCACGTTCTAAAATAAAGAATAGGTTGCTAAACATCACACACACACAGGGAACGCAGGTGGGGTTAAGAGAAGGGAGCTCGATAGGACATCGCATCCTATGCCTACATATCTCGTCTGGAACGAGAATCAGAGCCACTGTAGTTCGGCTTACGCACGCCAAACAACACAAAACGCACAAACAGATGGCAAACATGGAGCCCGACAACCACTCGATGGAATTACGTCAGCATCCGAACCAAAACACACTCAAAACGGCAAACGTGGAGCCCGACCGCCAATCACTGGACTTACGTCGGCATCCGAACCAAACATACACAAGAAGATAACATGCGAACACACACAAAAAGAAAAAAAAGTGCCCGGAGAGACCTCGCACGGTCTCCTGCCTACATACCTCGTCTGGAACGAGGATCAGGGCGATGTAGTTCCCCTCAAGGAAAAGAAAATCTAGCCACAAACCGAGGGAAGACACACTACCAGGGAGCTGGACTCGAGCCCAGTGTTGTCATGCATCATTACCCTATGTTCAGGTTTCTACCTACTTGCACAACTGCAAGCTAATCCTATCCAGGAAAGAAGCAAGCATACAAGCATACAAACAGAACAACCCAAGCATTTCCAACAAATATTCACATAGCACACACTATAACCAATCAAGTGAGGCTCAAACAATGGGTTTGACTGCCGAAGCAAGTCATCTGTACATGGGTAGTATTCGCTCTTAACCTTGCCATTACGAGGCTAAGGTGAAGCAGATGAAAGGTGAAGTGAGGATGAGACCTCACAGCTCTTATCCCTGATCAGGGAGAGCTTTTAGACAAAGGAGCGTGGGTCCAGAATGGAGGGACCCTTCTACGCTCAAGGACTCTGACTCGATTGTGCAACAGCACAAGATCTTGGGTTTGTGTCCCAATGCATCAACACACAGCCGTGTGAGCAGAGGGACGACTCACAGAATAGTGGGGGATAGATTGCATATCCCTTTGATCCACCAATTGCCTCGTAGAGGTCTTTCACCTGCTTGGCACAAATGTAAATAACCACAACCATCGCCTCTTAAGGAGAACTTCAGACAGTTGCCCGGCCAAGTAACAGGCCAGGTCTTCCAGACTACATGAAGAATAGAAGTCCTACCTCAAGTGGTTTAAAAACCAAGCAGCAGCAAGCAAGTCCTTAAAGAACTGTAAGCGACTAAATGTACCTGAAATCAATCAAGTATCATCAGTACTCAGACAGACAAACAATAAACAGCAAATGTTAATCAGTTAATCTGTACAGACAACACAAGTTAATGCACACAAGTGCAAGCTATAAGCTCAAGCCCAAGCTTCACAACCTACAAGACAAAGTCAAATTAGTTCTCAACATCAAACAATCTCAATTTAATTGATTTCCATTTCTCTCCTTAAGCCTTTTGCATTTCAACCTGAAAATCCACACCAAATGTGAGAAACTAGACCACTAGGCCAAGCCTAGGGTCCAAAAGGGAGAAAAAAATCTAAACAGCAAGCCAAACCAATCCAAAATCAAATTAAAACAATTCAAAAGCAAATGCAATTGGTCCCATGCTCATACCATTCACCATATTCATTTCATGACCAAAACAAGTCAAACTAGGTCAAATGCAACATCCAATGTCCAAACAGAATGAATTCCATCAAAAGCATACCAAAATAATTCCAAAAATCCTCAAATAATTCACACCTAAACAGGACCTATTCAAGGTATAGCATGTCAATTTTCAGCTCAATTGGACAAAAGGAACTAGGTCAATGAAAATCAAGAAATCCAGACACAATTATCCAAACCAATTCATAGCATCAACACATGCATTCACTTCAAAAATTCATAAATCAGTGAGAATAATTAAGAAATGAATGAGACCAAAACAGTGATGTCCTACAATGTGTCTACAATCAGCACACCAAATTTCACATTCATCCAAAACCATATGAGAATTTCACACAAGATATACCAACATGTGTCACACAAGCTTGCATAATGAACCAACAGTGAAGAAAATTATCAATCAAATGGAAAACACCATAGAAAAATCCAGAAAAATTCACATAACATCTCAACATGTCAATAATCATCCATGCAAAATTTCAATCCATTCCAACAATCATAGGCCATGCAAATAAATTCACGAAGTTGACCTAGCTAGGTGTGACACAAATTGTCACACCTAGATTCAAAAAATCATATATCACTCCTCAGGTATCCAAAAATCACAAACTTTATATGTAAACCACCATCAACATGTCTAGAATGAGCTCAAAAAATTTCAGGAATTTCTTTTAATGTATGAGCATTTCACATTGAAAATGGCAAAACATGTAAAAAATACACACAAGTCAAAGTTCTATAGGCAAAGTCAAAATTTCACCATGCACAACCTCTAAAACCATGTCCATAAAAAACTAGAGGAAAAATGGGATCTAACAAAAAAACTCTCATAATTTTCTGATTAGCCAATATTTTTTTATGATTTTTCTAATATTTAAATGATTTATTTAATAATTACTAAGTGTTTTATTAAATTAAATGGAAGCAGTGGCAGAATTGTAATTACAAGGTCCAAGGCGCGGTAAACACCATATTTGAATTGGCCAGCCATTAAAACGGATCAAACATGGAAAAATCCCAGAATTTCATCACCTTCAACACGCGTATTTCCAGAAACGCATGAACAACAAGAACATCAAAACTCAACGGAAATCCACAAACTTATATCCGTTGGAAAGGTCTGAGAACGTAGAGTACGAATATGAGCTTGATTTTGTCTAACTATTCCTAAATCTCCTGGATCGAGCGAATTAGGTTTCCACATCTAAACTAAAATTCACAATATCTCGATCTATGGTTCATCACTTCAAGAACTAATTATATCATGATAATCTATGTCAAACACTCTATCAAACGCATATACCAATTCATCATATCATGAGATTCGATTTTGAAGTACCTTGAGATGGCAATGTCGAATCTGGAGGTGTTTGCGCGTGTATTCCCAAAACAGATGGAGAATGATGATAGGTGAGTTGACTGGAGGTGTTAGGTTCGATTGAATTCGCTTCTAGTGGAAGGAATCTTCAAAAGCCATTGATGAGCATAATTGGAACAGTCACGATTGGTGAAGATCTTGATGTTGCCTTGCCAAAACAGTAGAAGAAGAAGATGATTGGAAGAAGCAGCAAGAAGAATTTTCGGATTTGGTGGAGAATTGGAAGAGATTTGTGGATTTTGCTCTTGTGTGTTCTTGAGGATTTTGGAGAATTTGGAGGGAAAAGTGGTTGCAATCTCTTGTGAATTGTGATTCTGATCAAAAGTTTGTTATGATTAGGAATTTATACTTCCAATTAATCAGCTCTTAATCATGATTTAACCAAAGTGCAAGGTAATTAACAAAAGTGTCACTTTCAAAGCAAGGGCAAAATGGCCTTTTCATATGAGCTCTGTGACAGCTCATTGACAGCACACACACTCTCAAAATGACATTTGTGAGCTGTTGCAACTTGTCCCATGGCCATTGGATGTGTATTTTGGAATTTCACTATGCCATGGCAATTTGTACACTTTTCAAGTGCATTTCAAAAGTGACTTGACCAAATATGAGACCTTGACATGTTATGACCATTCCAACCATTTTCAAATTGCATTTGTGAGGTGTTGCAAAAATCCCCACTCAAAAATTCTCATTATTTCTCAAGTTGGACCATTTTGCCCTTGGATCTTTAACTGTACACTTGAAATTTGACTTTTTGCATTGACCATTTTTGATGAATTCCAATTATGCACCATGAAAGTACATGTCAAATGGAGTTTGCACATAAAAAGATCATTCAATTTGGACACTCCATGTGGAAGTTATGCCCCTCTGATTATGGGTCATTTTTGAAATTGAATGGACCATAACTTGCCAACCATACATGGGAATTTCATGTTCTTGGACTTTTTAGAAAGGTGAGAACAAGATCTACAACTTTCATGTTGAACAAATTTTCATTTGAAGCTTCCTTGGACATGTAATTTTGAGGTCAAAAACTTTCCATTTTTGGAAACTTCTATTACAAGTCACTTTCTATTTTTGGCAATTTCTTGTCTGACTTGATTTCCTCCATTCTTGAGCTTTGCAATGTCAAATAACACTTATTTCAACATGAATGAAGTGTACCCAACTCTCTCCTACCTCCAAATCCATAAAATCAAGCACAATTAACCACAGTTGACTTTTTCAACTGATAGATGAATTTGGCAATGCATTGATCAATCTGAGCTCCAATTCTCTGATGAAATGGCTCAAGGATGAAACCCTAGCCTCAATATGCTCCAAAAACCATGAGAGGATCCCCACATACATCATAGACCCCATCTCCTGATCATGCCCTGATTGGCCCAATGCAACTGATTAGGGTTGACCAATGGTCAAAACCCTAATCTCAAGGAATCTGCTTCAACACTTGATGATGACAAACCATGATGATGATGATGAATCATTTCAAACAAGATGAAGACCAATCTCCTTGAGAATCAAAAAACCCTAACTTGGACCTCCACATCCTCAGATGATTGATGACCAGTCCAATGAAACCCTAGCTTGCACACAACCTCTTATCTTCTGATCAAGACTTAGGAGGATGATTTGCACAATGTAACCACATGATATGCAATATGCAATACCTAATGACCTAGAAAATGATATGCAATATGTTAAGCTAGTCCCAAGAGAGGAGGGCAAATTTTGAGGTGTTACAGCTGCCCCTATTCAATCCACTGTGAACCTGTCGATATGAATAGCCTCGGCTTTCAGATGATCAGGATGAAGAGTGATTGAATACCAAGAACAGACGAACAATTTGCACTCTGATGGGAAATAATTAACAACGCCTGTCAGAATCGGCGAAGAAGCAATCTCAAAGAAAAATCCGTCTGGTACGGAGAAAACTCGGCTTGAACCCCAAAACATAAAGTTTGTGATTTTTGGATACCTGAGGAGTGATATATGATTTTTTGAATCTAGGTGTGACAATTTGTGTCACACCTAGCTAGGTCAACTTCGTGAATTTATTTGCATGGCCTATGATTGTTGGAATGGATTGAAATTTTGCATGGATGATTATTGACATGTTGAGATGTTATGTGAATTTTTCTGGATTTTTCTATGGTGTTTTCCATTTGATTGATAATTTTCTTCACTGTTGGTTCATTATGCAAGCTTGTGTGACACATGTTGGTATATCTTGTGTGAAATTCTCATATGGTTTTGGATGAATGTGAAATTTGGTGTGCTGATTGTAGACACATTGTAGGACATCACTGTTTTGGTCTCATTCATTTCTTAATTGTTCTCACTGATTTATGAATTTTTGAAGTGAATGCATGTGTTGATGCTATGAATTGGTTTGGATAATTGTGTCTGGATTTCTTGATTTTCATTGACCTAGTTCCTTTTGTCCAATTGAGCTGAAAATTGACATGCTATACCTTGAATAGGTCCTGTTTAGGTGTGAATTATTTGAGGATTTTTGGAATTATTTTGGTATGCTTTTGATGGAATTCATTCTGTTTGGACATTGGATGTTGCATTTGACCTAGTTTGACTTGTTTTGGTCATGAAATGAATATGGTGAATGGTATGAGCATGGGACCAATTGCATTTGCTTTTGAATTGTTTTAATTTGATTTTGGATTGGTTTGGCTTGCTGTTTAGATTTTTATCTCCCTTTTGGACCCTAGGCTTGGCCTAGTGGTCTAGTTTCTCACATTTGGTGTGGATTTTCAGGTTGAAATGCAAAAGGCTTAAGGAGAGAAATGGAAATCAATTAAATTGAGATTGTTTGATGTTGAGAACTAATTTGACTTTGTCTTGTAGGTTGTGAAGCTTGGGCTTGAGCTTATAGCTTGCACTTGTGTGCATTAACTTGTGTTGTCTGTACAAATTAACTGATTAACATTTGCTGTTTATTGTTTGTCTGTCTGAGTACTGATGATACTTGATTGATTTCAGGTACATTTAGTCGCTTACAGTTCTTTAAGAACTTGCTTGCTGCTGCTTGGTTTTTAAACCACTTGAGGTAGGACTTCTATTCTTCATGTAGTCTGGAAGACCTGGCCTGTTACTTGGCCGGGCAATTGTCTGAAGTCCTCCTTAAGAGGCGATGGTTGTGGTTGTTTACATTTGTGCCAAGCAGGTGAAAGACCTCTATGAGGCAATTGGTGGATCAAAGGGATATGCAATCTATCCCCCACTATTCTGTGAGTCGTCCCTCTGCTCACACGACTGTGTGTTGATGCATTGGGACACAAACCCAAGATCTTGTGCTGTTGCACAATCGAGTCAGAGTCCTTGAGCGTAGAAGGGTCCCTCCATTCTGGACCCACGCTCCTTTGTCTGAAGCTCTCCCTGATCAGGGATAAGAGCTGTGAAGTCTAATCTTCACTTCACCTTTCATCTGCTTCACCTTAGCCTCGTAATGGCAAGGTTAAGAGCGAATACTACCCATGTACAGATGACTTGCTTCGGCAGTCAAACCCATTGTGTGAGCCTCACTTGATTGGTTATAGTGTGTTCTATGTGAATATTTGTTGGAAATGCTTGGGTTGTTCTGTTTGTATGTGTAACACCTCAAAATTTGCCCTCCTCTCCTGGGGACTAGCATTAACATATTGCATATCATTTTTAGGTCATTAGGCATTACATATTGCATATCATGTGGTTACATTGTGCAAGTCATCCTCTCAAGTCTTGTTCAGAAGATGAGGAAGTCAAAGTGCAAGCCTAGGGTTTATTGACTGATCATTGGCCATCTGAGGATTGGGCTATGAATTAGGGTTTTGTGATTCTCAAAGGATATTGGTCTTCATCTTGATTGAAGTAATACATCATCATCATCATGGTTTATTATCATCAAGTGTTGGATCAGATTCCTTGAGATTAGGGTTTTGACCACTAGTCAACCCTAATCAGTTGCATTGGGCCAATCAGGGCATGATCAGGAGATGGGATTTATGATGGTTGTGGGGTTCATTCTTTGATTATATTGAGCTAATTGAGGCTAGGGTGTCACCCTTGAGCCATTTCAGTTGGAGATTGGGGCTCAGATTGATCTATGCATTGCCTGATTCATCTGTCAGTTGAAAAGTCAACTATGGTCAACTGTACATGATCTGATGGATTTGGAGGTGGAAATGAGTTGGATGCACTTCATTCATGTTGGAACAAGTGTTACATGACCTCTCAAAGCTTAAAAATGAAGAAAATCAAGTCAGGACAAAAATTGCCAAAAATAGAAAGTGACTTGTAATTGAAGTTTCCTAAAATGGAAAGTTTTTGACCTCAAGACCACGTGTCCAAGGAAGCTTCAAATGAAAATTTGTTCAACATGAAAGTTGTAGATCTTGTTCTCACCTTTCCAAAAAGTCCAAGAACTTGAAAATCACATGTATGGTTGGAAAATTATGGCTCAGTGAATTTCAGAAATGACCCATAATCAGGAGGCCATAACTTCCACATGGTTTGTCCAAATTGCAAGTTCTTTATATGCACAAACTCCATTTGACATGTACTTTCATGGTGCATAATTGGATTTTCTCAAAAATGGTCAATGCAAAAAGTCAAATTTCAACTGGACAGTTAAATGAACCAGGGGCAAAATTGTCCAACTTGTGAAATAATTGGAATTTTTGAGTGGGGATTTTTGCAACACCTCACAATTGGAATTTGAAACTTGTTGGAATCATCATAATATGCCAAAGACTTGTGGTTTGGAAATTAGCTTTTGAAATGAAAGTGGAAAATTGGACAATTAGCCATCACATAGTGAATTTCCAAAATACTCATCCAATGAAGGTGAAACAAGTTGCAACAGCTCACACATGTCATTTTGAGAGTGTGTGAGCTGTCCATGAGGTGGCAATGAGCTGGCATATGAAGTTACAATTTTGCCCTTGCTTGAATTAACACATTATGCTAATCATTTCCAATGGATTAATTAGTGTGGTTAAGTGGTGATTAAGCAAACATATATAAACCTAATCACAATCTAATCATAACAGAAAATCACAATTCCCCAAAACAGATCCAAAAATTCTCCAAATTCATCACATTCTCTCAAGAACACAAGAACTTCAATTGACCAAAACTCTCCCAATTCTTGCTCAATTGGCGAAATTCCTTTTGCTGCCATCTCCAATCATCATCTATTTCTGCTGTTTTTGGAAATCACACTCAAAAGCCTTGCCGATTGCGACTGTTGCAAGTGAAGGCTTCCATGGCAAATTCCAATTCCTCATAACTGGAGCAAGTTCGAGCTAGGCAAAGGCTTCTATTCATCTTCCTCATCATCCTTCTTCGACTGTTTGGAAGAAAAACGAGCAAAGAACGTCGAATTCAACACTGCTACTTCAAGGTACTCAAAATTCGAGTCTCACGATTTTACCAATTATTATATGCGTTGTGTAGGCCATGGATCATAGGTTAACATGTAGCAATTGGTTTGTAAAATGATCGAGTGAGTTGAGAGAGATCTCGATTCAAAGTTGGAACATCAAACCCTAACTCCTTCGATTCACAAAATATATGAACATTTAGGATGAATCATAGTGATATTTGAGATCCTCGTGTTGAAACCTTTCCAACCATATGCGGATTGTGGATTTTGGTGAAACTTTTGTGTTCTTCGTGTTCTTGTGGGATCTGGAAACGCGTGAGGGAGAGAGAGATTTTCTGGAAATTTTTGAGTGTTTGATCCATAATTTGGTTTGAAAATTCGAATATGATGTTTGCCGCTCCCGCGCTTGCGTATTTACAGGAATGCCACTGTAATTTCCATTTAATTATATTAATTCAATTAAATTCTTAAAAATCATAAAACACCTTAGGAAATTCATAAAAAATCAATAAAAAATCAGAAAAATATAGGAATTTTTGTGTTGACTTCCTTTTTGAATGTAGAATTTATTTGACCTATTGATTGAAGTTGTGCATGGTAATATTTGTGTTTGACTTAGGGTTGATTAACATGTATGTAAATTTGATACATTCTACCATTTTGATTGTGAAATGCTCCTGGTTACAAATAAATGCTTGAAAATTTTTGTGGTAATTGTAGACTGGTTGATGCTTATTTACATGTAAATTTAATGAATTTTGGATTCCTGGTGTTTGAGTTATGAATTTTGGAACCTAGGTGTGACAATTTGTGTCACACCTCATTATGTCAACTTGCTGGATTTATTTGAATGACCTAGACTTGTTAGAATGGAATGAAATTTTGTATGGATGTTCATTAACATGTTAAGATGCTATGTGAATTTTTGTGGAATTTTATGTGGCATTTTCAATTTGATTGCTATTTTTCATCTCTGTTGGTCAAATGTGCAAGCTTGTGTGACATGTGTTTGAAATATCCTTGTGAAATGCTCATATGGTGTTGAATGCTTATGAAATTTGGTATGATAGTTGTAGACACATGATGTGACATCCCTGTTTTGGTCTCACTCATTTCTTTACTGTTTTCATTGAGTTATGAATTTTTGAAGTGAATGCATATGTTGATGTTGTGATTTGGAGCATATAATTGTGTCTGTTTTTGTTGATTTTCATTGACATGGTTCCGTTTGTCCAATTAAGCTAAAATTTGACATGCTGGACATTGATTATGTCCTGTTTAGGTGTAATTTATTTGAGATGTTTTGGATTTGTTTTGATATGGATTTGAATGCAATAGTTCTGTTTGGATGTTTTGTGTTCCATTTGAACTAGTTTGATTTGTTTTGTGCATAAAATGAACATGATGAATGATATGGACATGGGATTAATTGTGTTGGCTTTTGTTTGACATTAATTTGAGTTTGGTTGGATATCCCTTGCTGTTTAGGAATTTTTCTTGCCTTTGGACCCTAGGCTTGGCCTAGTGGTCTAGTTGCTAATATTTGCTTGATTTTTCAGGATGAATAGCATAAGGCTCATGGAGAATGATCCAAGTTGATTGAAATGATGTTGTTTGATGTTTGTACACTAACATAACATTGTTTTGTAGGTTGTGAAGCTTGGGCTTGAGCTCATAGCTTGCCTTTGTGTGCCTTGGCTTGCATAGTTTGACTGATTAACTTGTTGTTTTCTGATTGTCTGTCTGAGTACTAACTGTGTTTGACTGTTTCCAGGTACTTTTAGTTGCTCAGTTCCTTGTGAACTTTTGCTTTGCTTTGCTTAAGCAACTTGCATCGAGGTATAACTTCCTAACTTCATGTAGTCTGGAGACCCGGTCTGTTATTTGGCCGGGCAAATAAATGTCTGAAGTCCTCCTTAAGAGGCGATGATTGTGATTGTTTAATATTGTGCCTAAGTAGGTAAAGTCCTTAATCAAGGCAATTGGTGGAAGGTAGGGATAAGCAATCTATCCCCCACTATTCTGTGAGTCTTCTCCTTGTTCCCATTACATGGTTGTAGCATTGAGATCACAAGCCCAAGATCTTGTGCAGTGCACATTGTGTCAGAGTCTCTGAGTATAGAAGGGTCCCCCCATTCTGGACCCATGCTCATTTGTCAGAAGCTCTCCCTGGTCAGGGATAAGAGCTGTGAGGTCTGATCCTCACTTCACCTTTCATCTGCTTCACCTTAGCCTCGTAATGGCAAGGTTAAGAGCAAACACAGCCCGTACAGACGACTCGCTTCGGCAGTCAAACCTATTGTGTGAGCCACTTGTTTGGTTATAGTGCGTGCTATGTGGATATCTGATTGACATGCTTGTTTGAGATGCTTGTTCTCATTTGATGTATGCTTGAATTATTTTGTATGCTTGTGTGCTTGCTTCTTTCCTGGATAGGAATAGTTTGCTTATGCAAGTAGGATAGAAAACTGAACTTAGGGTAACGATGCATGACAACACTAGGCTCGAGTCCAGCTCCCTAGTAGTGTGTCTTTCCCCGGTTTCTGGTTAGCAATTCAGTCCCTTTCAGGGGAACTACATCGCCCTGATCCTTGTTCCAGACGAGGTATGTAGGCAGGGGGTCGTGCGAGACCTCTCCGGGCAACCTTTTTCTTTTTTGCGTGTGTTTACTTGTTATCTGACTGTGTGTTTGGTTCGGATGCCGACGTAAGCCCAGTGATTGGCTGTCGGGCTCCACGTTTGCCGTGTTGAGTGTGTTTTGGTTCGGATGCTGACGTAATTCCATCTAGTGGTTGTCGGGCTCCACGTTTGCCGTTTTGTGCGTTTTTGGTTCGGATGCTGACGTAATTCCATCGAGTGGTTGTCAGGCTCCATGTTTGCCACCCTTGCTTGTTTGTATGTTTTGTGTTGTTTGGCGTGCGTAAGCCGAACTACAGTGGCTCTGATTCTTGTTCCATACAAGATATGTAGGCATAGGATGCGACATCCTATCGAGCTCCCTTCTCTTAACCCCACCTGCGTTCCCTGTGTGTGTGTGTGTGATGTTTTAGCAACCTTTTCTTTTCTTAGAACGTGGATCCCGTCGAGTACGACGGACGTGAGGGGTGCTAATACCTTCCCCTTGCGTAACCGACTCCCTTACCCTTTCTCTTTGGTCGCGAGACCATTTCCTTTCCAGGTTTCTCTGAGCGTTTCCTTTCCCTATCTTGGGATAAATAACGCGCAGTGGCGGCTCTGTGTTGTGTTTTGTTTTGAGTCTCGCCGGTTGTTTTTTCGCGGATGCGACAGCTGGCGACTCTGCTGGGGAATACGAGGTAGACCTATGCTGGTCCATCGTCCCTAAGCGAGTCCTTCCTAGCGTTTTAGGATTAGTTTGGGTTGCTTATTGTGTGTTATTTATTGCATTTATTATTCTAACCACTGTGTATATATTTGCATTAATGTCTGCATGCATCATACTATCATGTTGTTGCCGTCTTCTGTGCAGGTGGTTCCTCTGTTTTGGGGTGGGTGTTCTGAGTGAGGCCCAATACCCAGGCCTGAGTGCACACCTAGGATTAGCGTGGTCTCATGTCTCTTCACATGTTGTACGACATGATGCGGAGACATGTCACCACAGCCGGACGAGGTTCATTTGAGAGAGTCCTGCCGGGTGGAGTTATTCCGCTTAGGTTGGATTATCTCTTTTGGGCTATTGACTTCGGTGACCGATCATTTCCCGGATCTTTGGTTCAGACGATCTCAGGAGAGCTACAATGGCACACCCGAAAAGGCAAACCCATTGAGTATCTCTGCCCGATTGTCGAGACTATTGTCCGCCTTAGGATGACCTGTTTAGAATTTACCTGTGAGGGGAGGGTGATTCTTTCAGATGCATGTTCAAATGTTAGATGGTGACTTTTTGTTCCGTGGATCAGAGTCCTATTTATAAGTCGGATTTATGGCCATTTATTGCCGAGACGCCGGAGTGCTGTCCGCGAGATTTATCAGTGGGGATCCGTTTATTTCAGGATTCCCCGGGCCGAGTTATTTATCAGTGGGGATCCGTTTATTTCAGGATTCCCCGAGCCGATTCAGATGGTTGTGGTTATCCGTTCAGTGGGTCGCTAATGATGATGATGATGATGATGATGGTGTATCTGTCTTCCGTTTATTTCGGAACCCATAAGTCGGATTGGTGGTTATTTGTTTCCTCAGATGGTTATGATCAGTTCAGAGACCAGGTTTCAGAGCAACAGATGATCAGATGACTTGGAGGATGGCAATGCATTGCATTCATTCATCTGCATCATTCTCATTTTGCATTCATCTGCACCAAACCTACGTCTAGCCATGTGGGGAGTATTATGGATTGAGAATCTGGTTGAGAGACATCTGGATGTCAAAATGTTATTGGTGAAATGTTATCTGTCTCGATGAAACCAGGATCGAAAGACAGAAGCTTCCTCGTATGGATAGACGTTGCATTCATGCATATTAACCTGTTTGCTGTTTTGCAGGAATCATTGCTCGCGCTCGTAGAGTCATCCCTTTGCACTCAACACGTCCTCACAGATACTTCACCAGACGCAACACTCCTAGGCTGATGGATCTTCCGAGTACTGATCTCCTTGAGCTGAAGGACAAGATGACTGAGCTGATCAACATCATGCAGGGTTTTGCAGTTGGTCAGAAAGCTTTAGCAGATAAAGTTGAAAAGCTCGAGCGGGCTTCTGCAGCAAACAGCGGGGTTAACCTGGATGGAGTCTCCAACCAGGGGCTGGGTGGTTCTCGCGACGGCGGAAAAGGGACAACCATTGGTGTGGTGAATAATGCTGGTGCTGGTGGCCAACCGGGGCAGAATCTGAAGGATAATTTTGTGCCTCCATTCTATGGCTTCGATGAAGACAGGGAGGAGGACCGAGAAGTTGATCAGTTTTCCATGCATAATGAGCCCTTGGGTCAATATGGGGTCCCGCCTCAGAACAAGGAGATCCAGCTACTGGCAGAGAAGGTAAAGGCTCTGGAAAGCCACGCCACTCCGGGATTTGTCAACATGTCCAACATGGGGCTAGTCGAGGGGATTGTGATCCCACAGAAATTCAAAGCACCTGCATTTGACAAGTACAATGGGAGTTCTTGTCCTGAAACCCATCTGCAAGCGTTTGTTCGCAAGATCTCTGCATACACTATAGATCAAAAACTGTGGATGTACTTCTTCCAGGACAGTCTGTCTGGAGGATCCTTGGAGTGGTACACCAAGTTGAAATCTGCTGACATCAAGAGCTGGCAGGATCTGGGAGATGCATTCTTTAAACAGTATCAGTTCAATGCTGATATGGCCCCGAGTCGTACCCAGCTGCAGGGTATGTCTCAGAAGAATAACGAGGGGTTTAAAGAATATGCCCAAAGATGGAGGGAGTTGGCTGCCAGAGTTCAACCTCCGCTGGTGGATAGAGAGATGTCTGATCTCTTCATGGGTACCCTGCAGGGGGTTTTTGCCGAAAGAATGGTGGGCTGTCCGGTAACCAACTTTGCAGACATTGTGGTGGCTGGGGAGAGAATCGAAAGTTGGCTAAGAATGGGGAAGATACAAGGTAATGCTTCGTCATCAGGGTCGAAGAAGCCATTCGGGAACGGTCAGCGCAAGAATGAGGGTAATACCAGTGCGGTCTACGCTCAGAGAGGACCCAGTAGGGATCGTTACTTCCAGCACACCGCTGCGGTAACTATTCCTGCTGACAATCAGCCTGCACAACAGCAACAGCAGCGTCAGCCGTTTCAGCAGAGGTCTCAGAGGGTAGGATATCCAGTCAGGAGGAGGATGAGTGATCGGCATTTGACAGGCCGCCTGTGACATACTCTGTCCTATTGAAAAAGTTGAAAGATATGGGGCTGGTACAGTTGAGGACTTTGGCACCTATGGGACCTGATCAAAGGCCAGCCAATTTTGATGAAAATGTCAAATGTGAATTCCATTCGGGTGCTCCCGGGCACAGTGTAGAGGACTGCAAAGCTTTTAAGCATACTGTCCAAGATCTGGTGGATTCCAAGGCCCTCAATTTTACATTGTCATTGAATGCCAATGCCAATCCCATGCCGGCGCATGGTCAGACGATGGTGAGTGCAATTGCTGAAGATTCGGGTCACGCCTGTGCAATGGGGGAAGAGACTGACAGTGACTGTGAGCTGGAGTCGTGGATAAAAGCGTGCGTACCAGGAAACTGGAAGGCCTGAAAGGATCTGCACGATCACTCATCCTGAAGAGTAATAATTTCTGTTTTCAGTCTTTATTTGCATGAAAACCATACGTGTTGCCCGACACGTAATGGTTCATTGTAAGGGCCACCTCATGTTCATAATTTGCATTTCTGCATCATTAATAAATGGATGTTTTTCAGTCAAAAAGCGGTGTTCCCTGTTTTTCATTTATTTTTGCAGTTTAAAAACAAATAAAAATGGCAATGTATGTTTTCATTTTTTCTTTTTGATTTGTCTCGTTCCGAATTCAAAAATAGTTCTCCAGATCTCATTGATAACAATTTGGTTACCCCTCATATGACATCGACAATCCGAGCAATCATGCCGAAGAAGAATACGAAGAAGATTGTGATCTGCTGGGAGATTAGCCAGGTTGTCGAAACAAGAGGAGAAGGTGATTCAGCCTCATGAGGAGCGGGTTGAGGTTGTTATTCCAAGCACTGCCGAGGTCAGGAAAGAAAAAAAATTGGAGCCGCTTCAGAGGCGAATCGAGAGCAGAATGGTAGCCTTGTTGAAAGAGCATGTGGATGCCTTCACCTGGTCGTGTCAGGATATGCCAGGGCGGATACCAATGTCATTGTGCACAAGCTACCATGGAGAGAAGACTGTCCTCCAGAGAGGCGAAACGCCGGTGCTACTTATCAGAGAGCCATGGTGACTTTGTTTCATGATATGATTCATCATGAAATTGAATCAAATGCTATGACATGATAGCAAAGTCCCAAGCAGAAGAGGGGCATCTGGTGGATCTGACCAAGCTGAGTAAACTGGTGGAGACAATTCAAACTGAGGTTGAATTCAGATAAGCGCACTATCAGAGTGTAGGCCGGTAAGCTGCTGGGGGGTTCATTGTAAGTAAGAGAGGAATCGAGGTTCATCCTGCAAAAAAAAAAAAAAAAAAAAAAAAAAGAACAATAAGAGAAGTGCCTGAACCGAGAACAGAAAAAGAGAGGTTCGTGGTTTCTTAGAAAGATTGAACTACCTGTCATGGTTCACATCTCACCTAACAGCCACGTGGGAACCTATTCAAGTCAGAGAAAAAAAAATCAAACGGTCAGGCGAAATAATGATTGCCAAGGGGCATTGAAGAATAAAAAAGAATAAGTTGCAGGAACCTCTGATTCTGACGCCCCCCTGTGGAGAGAGACTGTTAATCTGTACTTGACGGCCTTCGAGGGGTCTACAAGGTGAATTGGGTCAGCATGACGTGTCTTGTCAAAAAGAGCATGCAATTTACCTTAGCAAAAAGTTTACCGACTGTGAAACAATACATTCACTGCTCGGGAAAACTTGATGTACTTTGGCATAGGCTGCTCGCTAACTGAGACAGTATATGCTGATTCATACCACTTTGTGGATTTCGAGATGGATCTGATCAGGTAGATTTCTGAAGAAAGCCAGCAATGACCGGACGGGTTGCGAAAGGGCCAATGATTTTGATTGATACGATTTGTGATACCCTCAAAAGGCAATCAAGGGGTGTATTGTCTGATTACATCGCTCCGCAACCCATTGAGGATTATCAACCGATGAAGTTTGAGTTCCCTGATGAGGACATCTCGAGGTGCTCCGATCGAAAGATTGAGAGTGACCGATCCCGGAGGAGGGGCCTGACCCTGAATCCGAACGGATTCTGATGTCTGATGGGGAGGTTAAGGTGAATAAGCTTTTGCTGCCCGGATGACGCTTGAAGGCACCGACGGTGTGATTGAGTATGAAGCTTGTATCCTGGGTATTGAACGTCGGTGCGTACATTTGCTGGGGCAACTCCTTTCTCATTGGTATATGGAATGGAGGCTGTATTACCTGTTGAAGTTCAGATTCCCTCTTTGAGAGTCCTGATGGACGTGAAGTTGCAAGAGGCTGAATGGGTAAGGACCCGGTACGAAGAGTTGAGCCTGATAGAGGAAAAGAGGCTGGCAGCCATCTGTCATGGGCAGATGTACCAGCAAAGAATGAAGCGTGCTTTTGACAAAAAGGTGCGACCTCGGGTATATCACGTGGGTGATATGGTGCTGAAAAGGATCCTTCCTCCTCAAAACGATCGTAGGGGCAAATGGACACCGAATTATGAATGTCCATTCGTGGTCAAGAAGGTTTTCTCTGGTGGAGCCTTGTTGTTAACGACCATGGATGGTGAGGATTTTCCATCCCCTGTGAATGCGGACGCAGTTAAAAAATACTTCGTATGAATTGACCCGCTGGACGAAAAGAATAAAATAGTCCAGGCAAAAATGGGCATCCCGGCGAACCAAAAACAGAAAGAAAGGTTCGGGCAAAAATTAAGGATAAAAATGAAAAAATTGTACACCCGGCAAGTCGAAAACCTGAAAAGGCGACTTGGGCAAGAAAGGGTATCCCGGTGGACTGAAAACCCGAAAGGGCGGTCCAGGCAAAAGAGGGATTGAAACGAATAACTGCGTCTAGCATGATCGTTTTCGCTTTGGTTAAGGCATCATGGATAATACCCGGTGGGGATCAATCAGAAACGTCTTGTTCAGAAGGCAGAAGGCATGGAGAGTCTGAGGAAATGTGGGGTGTAACCGAGTTGGAACTCGATGAGATCACGGGTTTCACATTGCCATTAGGATAGATTTTTCCTTTTGTGCGCAATTACCTCTTTTCAGGAATTGCTTCCTTTGTATTGCTCGATTTGAGCCACACACTTTTCCAATCAATAAAATGCATATTCAGTCAAATAATTTTGTTTTTGTTTTTCATTACCGCTTTGATTGCAAAAACATCCAGATATTTTTGATAAAGAATTTTGCATTTTAAGACATACAGGTACCTTCCAATGCATGTTTATAAGATGGAAATATTGAAATCTTATTTGGAAGGTTGAGTGACCCAAGTGTTGAAATCTTGACACGCCTGGGGCACGGTTTTATCTAACGATCTGTTTTGCAGGAACTGTTAGGTATTTTCACTCACTTGCAGGTTGTGATGTGGAAGTTGTTGACAAAACAAATCCCCAGAGAGTTTGCTCAGGAACGAATGAACGAAAAACGACGAAGTGACGTTGAGGCGTACGACGATCCTTGATGATAATCAAGAAGACTCTTCAAAATCGGAAGATTGGAAAGTCTGTAGAAATCCCCGCAGAGTCGGATCAGGGGCAAAGCAAGTTAGAGAACGGTAGACGACGTTGAGACGTCCGACGACCCTTGAAATTAATCAAGAAGACTCTTCAAAGTCGGAAAATTGAAATTTCTGTATTAACCCAGGAGTACGTTCTCGTCGAGCACGGAGCGATTTGGAATACAAGATGATGGAGCAGAAAAGGTCCAGACGAGTCTGGGAATTCTCAAAAGTGGAAAGCTGATACGAGATTGGGAGGTAGATACCGTGGTTCGACGAGTCGACGGGTGTTCTGTACCAACTTTTCTCATTTTTCCAGCTAGGTCCCCAAGCAGAATCAGAGGACTAGCTCCCCAGCAGATCCAAAGTCTGTGGACTTCTCCAGCCGAGTCAGGATGGTTATCCCGACAGGGTTACAACGGTATTTCCTCAGCAGCCAGGCCAGAAGGTTGCTATTCCCCGAGTGGAGCGGGTTTCAATGAAATATATCTCCAGCAGTGTTCATCCTACCAGTGGATTGGACAAGTTCCCGTAGCGGACGTATTTTTGCATCCCCAGCCAAGTTGATCCTATGGATTGCATGGGTTGTCCCCAGCGGAGTGGCATTCGTTTCCCTAGCAGGGTCGGGATGGTTATCCCCAGCAGGTGTCAAGTTGATGCTTCCCCCAGTTGCCAGACCTGAAGGTGGCTGTCTTCCCAGCAGAGTATCTGTGAGCATTTCCTCAGTAAAGTCGTCAGGTATCTGTGAGGTTTCCCGAAGCAGAGTCAGGATTGATATCCCTAGCAAGTCAAAGACTGTTGTATCCCCACGGAGTGTTGGTGGTGCTTATCCCCAACAGTTTCTCGAGAGGATTGGGTGCAAAGGAGGTTCTTCCCCAGCAAGGGTTACCTTTTCCCAGCAGCAGTGTTATTCCCCAGCAGGGTGGAGATCGGAGTAATGACGAGTTCCTCAGCAGAGTGCCTCGTATTCCCCAGAAGAGTCCCTTGAGGGGGATGCTTTTTATGCATTCATCATGTAGTGTAAGCATAGCATATTGCATAGAAAAATAAATCGCGTAGCATTTCCATAATTATGGAGCATTACGCAGAAAAAGATCATGCATCATTATTGCAAGCACAAGCTAGTCTCAAGCCGTGGTTACCGTTTGAGAGGTGGTTTTACCAGAAGTAGAGGTGTTACTCCGAGGAGTTTGGCCTCATGATTTGATCAAAGGTATTTCCCCAGTAGTGCGATACTGGGGGAGTTTTTCCGTCGGGCAGAGATGGAAAGGTTACGCGATCAGTGCGATTCAAGCCGTGGTTACCGCCTGAAGGTTTGGTTTCATCAAGACGGTGAAGATGGTACTCCGAGGAGTTTAGCATCACAACGTTAGATCAGCAATGTTCCCCAGTAGTGCGATATTGGAGGAAAGGTTTCCGTCGGACAGAGATGGAAATAAAATCAGAAGACGTTACGCGATCAGCGCGATTCAAGCCGTGGTTACCGCTTGAGGGTGGTCTTATCAGACAGTGAAGGTGTTACTCCGAGGAGTCTAGCATCATGGTTTTAATCAAGGATATTCCCCAGTAGTGCGATACTGGAGGGTAAGTTTCTGTCGAGCAGAGATGGGAATGTTAATCAAGAAAGTTCCGGGGTCCAAAAAGAAAAACAAGAAAGAAGATAATCCCCAGCTAAACGCGAAGTGTTTGTCTGCCAGGGTTGAATAGAGAGCAGTCGGCTCAGGGCTTGTCATCCTCAGCATGGGTCGTTGTGGCACTCCGGCCAGTTTCCGATTTCCAGATCGAATAAGCTCACGATGTTTAGATCGATGCAGCTTGTGGCATTCCGGCCAGTTTCCGATTTCCAGATCGAAGAGGTTCTCAACCATCAGGACGAAGAACTTGTGGCATTCCGGCCAGTTTCCGATTTCCAGATCGAAGAGGTTCTCAACCATCAGGACGAAGAACTTGTGGCATTCCGGCCAGTTTCCGATTTCCAGATCGAAGAGGTTCTCAACCATCAGGACGAAGAACTTGTGGCATTCCGGCCAGTTTCCGATTTCCAGATCGAAGAGGTTCTCAACAGTCAGGACGAAGAACTTGTGGCACTCCGGCCAGTTCCGATTTCCAGATCGAAGAAGCTCACGATGATTAGATCGATGCAGCTTGCGGCAATCCGGCCAGTTTCCCGGTATCCAGACCGAAGTGGTATCCAGACCAAAGAGGTGTTCAGACCAAAGTGGTGTTCAGGCCAAGAAAATGAAAGAAGATTTCGGGGTTCAAATGCAGTGATCTGGGATCATTTGCGCGAAAGAAAAATTCGGGGTTCAAGAAAAGCATAAAAAGAAGAGAGAATAGTAATCCCGAGCGGATGAGTGGTGTTCAGGCCATGGTTATCCCTGCGTCACCATTTATTTTGGTATCCAGGTCGACGTTCTTCTTCAAGATTGTTTCTTCGCCGATTCTGACAGGCGTTGTTAATTATTTTCCCATCAGAGTGCAAATTGTTCGTCTGTTCTTGGTGTTCAATCACTCTTCATCCTGATCATCTGAAAGCCGAGGCTATTCATATCGACAGGTTCACAGTGGATTGAATAGGGGCAGCTGTAACACCTCAAAATTTGCCCTCCTCTCCTGGGGACTAGCATTAACATATTGCATATCATTTTTAGGTCATTAGGCATTACATATTGCATATCATGTGGTTACATTGTGCAAGTCATCCTCTCAAGTCTTGTTCAGAAGATGAGGAAGTCAAAGTGCAAGCCTAGGGTTTATTGACTGATCATTGGCCATCTGAGGATTGGGCTATGAATTAGGGTTTTGTGATTCTCAAAGGATATTGGTCTTCATCTTGATTGAAGTAATACATCATCATCATCATGGTTTATTATCATCAAGTGTTGGATCAGATTCCTTGAGATTAGGGTTTTGACCACTGGTCAACCCTAATCAGTTGCATTGGGCCAATCAGGGCATGATCAGGAGATGGGATTTATGATGGTTGTGGGGTTCATTCTTTGATTATATTGAGCTAATTGAGGCTAGGGTGTCACCCTTGAGCCATTTCAGTTGGAGATTGGGGCTCAGATTGATCTATGCATTGCCTGATTCATCTGTCAGTTGAAAAGTCAACTATGGTCAACTGTACATGATCTGATGGATTTGGAGGTGGAAATGAGTTGGATGCACTTCATTCATGTTGGAACAAGTGTTACATGACCTCTCAAAGCTTAAAAATGAAGAAAATCAAGTCAGGACAAAAATTGCCAAAAATAGAAAGTGACTTGTAATTGAAGTTTCCTAAAATGGAAAGTTTTTGACCTCAAGACCACGTGTCCAAGGAAGCTTCAAATGAAAATTTGTTCAACATGAAAGTTGTAGATCTTGTTCTCACCTTTCCAAAAAGTCCAAGAACTTGAAAATCACATGTATGGTTGGAAAATTATGGCTCAGTGAATTTCAGAAATGACCCATAATCAGGAGGCCATAACTTCCACATGGTTTGTCCAAATTGCAAGTTCTTTATATGCACAAACTCCATTTGACATGTACTTTCATGGTGCATAATTGGATTTTCTCAAAAATGGTCAATGCAAAAAGTCAAATTTCAACTGGACAGTTAAATGAACCAGGGGCAAAATTGTCCAACTTGTGAAATAATTGGAATTTTTGAGTGGGGATTTTTGCAACACCTCACAATTGGAATTTGAAACTTGTTGGAATCATCATAATATGCCAAAGACTTGTGGTTTGGAAATTAGCTTTTGAAATGAAAGTGGAAAATTGGACAATTAGCCATCACATAGTGAATTTCCAAAATACTCATCCAATGAAGGTGAAACAAGTTGCAACAGCTCACACATGTCATTTTGAGAGTGTGTGAGCTGTCCATGAGGTGGCAATGAGCTGGCATATGAAGTTACAATTTTGCCCTTGCTTGAATTAACACATTATGCTAATCATTTCCAATGGATTAATTAGTGTGGTTAAGTGGTGATTAAGCAAACATATAAACCTAATCACAATCTAATCATAACAGAAAATCACAATTCCCCAAAACAGATCCAAAAATTCTCCAAATTCATCACATTCTCTCAAGAACACAAGAACTTCAATTGACCAAAACTCTCCCAATTCTTGCTCAATTGGCGAAATTCCTTTTGCTGCCATCTCCAATCATCATCTATTTCTGCTGTTTTTGGAAATCACACTCAAAAGCCTTGCCGATTGCGACTGTTGCAAGTGAAGGCTTCCATGGCAAATTCCAATTCCTCATAACTGGAGCAAGTTCGAGCTAGGCAAAGGCTTCTATTCATCTTCCTCATCATCCTTCTTCGACTGTTTGGAAGAAAAACGAGCAAAGAACGTCGAATTCAACACTGCTACTTCAAGGTACTCAAAATTCGAGTCTCACGATTTTACCAATTATTATATGCGTTGTGTAGGCCATGGATCATAGGTTAACATGTAGCAATTGGTTTGTAAAATGATCGAGTGAGTTGAGAGAGATCTCGATTCAAAGTTGGAACATCAAACCCTAACTCCTTCGATTCACAAAATATATGAACATTTAGGATGAATCATAGTGATATTTGAGATCCTCGTGTTGAAACCTTTCCAACCATATGCGGATTGTGGATTTTGGTGAAACTTTTGTGTTCTTCGTGTTCTTGTGGGATCTGGAAACGCGTGAGGGAGAGAGAGATTTTCTGGAAATTTTTGAGTGTTTGATCCATAATTTGGTTTGAAAATTCGAATATGATGTTTGCCGCTCCCGCGCTTGCGTATTTACAGGAATGCCACTGTAATTTCCATTTAATTATATTAATTCAATTAAATTCTTAAAAATCATAAAACACCTTAGGAAATTCATAAAAAATCAATAAAAAATCAGAAAAATATAGGAATTTTTGTGTTGACTTCCTTTTTGAATGTAGAATTTATTTGACCTATTGATTGAAGTTGTGCATGGTAATATTTGTGTTTGACTTAGGGTTGATTAACATGTATGTAAATTTGATACATTCTACCATTTTGATTGTGAAATGCTCCTGGTTACAAATAAATGCTTGAAAATTTTTGTGGTAATTGTAGACTGGTTGATGCTTATTTACATGTAAATTTAATGAATTTTGGATTCCTGGTGTTTGAGTTATGAATTTTGGAACCTAGGTGTGACAATTTGTGTCACACCTCATTATGTCAACTTGCTGGATTTATTTGAATGACCTAGACTTGTTAGAATGGAATGAAATTTTGTATGGATGTTCATTAACATGTTAAGATGCTATGTGAATTTTTGTGGAATTTTATGTGGCATTTTCAATTTGATTGCTATTTTTCATCTCTGTTGGTCAAATGTGCAAGCTTGTGTGACATGTGTTTGAAATATCCTTGTGAAATGCTCATATGGTGTTGAATGCTTATGAAATTTGGTATGATAGTTGTAGACACATGATGTGACATCCCTGTTTTGGTCTCACTCATTTCTTTACTGTTTTCATTGAGTTATGAATTTTTGAAGTGAATGCATATGTTGATGTTGTGATTTGGAGCATATAATTGTGTCTGTTTTTGTTGATTTTCATTGACATGGTTCCGTTTGTCCAATTAAGCTAAAATTTGACATGCTGGACATTGATTATGTCCTGTTTAGGTGTAATTTATTTGAGATTTTTTGGATTTGTTTTGATATGGATTTGAATGCAATAGTTCTGTTTGGATGTTTTGTGTTCCATTTGAACTAGTTTGATTTGTTTTGTGCATAAAATGAACATGATGAATGATATGGACATGGGATTAATTGTGTTGGCTTTTGTTTGACATTAATTTGAGTTTGGTTGGATATCCCTTGCTGTTTATGAATTTTTCTTGCCTTTGGACCCTAGGCTTGGCCTAGTGGTCTAGTTGCTAATATTTGCTTGATTTTTCAGGATGAATAGCATAAGGCTCATGGAGAATGATCCAAGTTGATTGAAATGATGTTGTTTGATGTTTGTACACTAACATAACATTGTTTTGTAGGTTGTGAAGCTTGGGCTTGAGCTCATAGCTTGCCTTTGTGTGCCTTGGCTTGCATAGTTTGACTGATTAACTTGTTGTTTTCTGATTGTCTGTCTGAGTACTAACTGTGTTTGACTGTTTCCAGGTACTTTTAGTTGCTCAGTTCCTTGTGAACTTTTGCTTTGCTTTGCTTAAGCAACTTGCATCGAGGTATAACTTCCTAACTTCATGTAGTCTGGAGACCCGGTCTGTTATTTGGCCGGGCAAATAAATGTCTGAAGTCCTCCTTAAGAGGCGATGATTGTGATTGTTTAATATTGTGCCTAAGCAGGTAAAGTCCTTAATCAAGGCAATTGGTGGAAGGTAGGGATAAGCAATCTATCCCCCACTATTCTGTGAGTCTTCTCCTTGCTCCCATTACATGGTTGTAGCATTGAGATCACAAGCCCAAGATCTTGTGCAGTGCACATTGTGTCAGAGTCTCTGAGTATAGAAGGGTCCCCCCATTCTGGACCCATGCTCATTTGTCAGAAGCTCTCCCTGGTCAGGGATAAGAGCTGTGAGGTCTGATCCTCACTTCACCTTTCATCTGCTTCACCTTAGCCTCGTAATGGTAAGGTTAAGAGCAAACACAACCCGTACAGACGACTCGCTTCGGCAGTCAAACCTATTGTGTGAGCCACTTGTTTGGTTATAGTGCGTGTTATGTGGATATCTGATTGACATGCTTGTTTGAGATGCTTGTTCTCATTTGATGTATGCTTGAATTATTTTGTATGCTTGTGTGCTTGCTTCTTTCCTGGATAGGAATAGTTTGCTTATGCAAGTAGGATAGAAAACTGAACTTAGGGTAACGATGCATGACAACACTAGGCTCGAGTCCAGCTCCCTAGTAGTGTGTCTTTCCCCGGTTTCTGGTTAGCAATTCAGTCCCTTTCAGGGGAACTACATCGCCCTGATCCTTGTTCCAGACGAGGTATGTAGGCAGGGGGTCGTGCGAGACCTCTCCGGGCAACCTTTTTCTTTTTTGCGTGTGTTTACTTGTTATCTGACTGTGTGTTTGGTTCGGATGCCGACGTAAGCCCAGTGATTGGCTGTCGGGCTCCACGTTTGCCGTGTTGAGTGTGTTTTGGTTCGGATGCTGACGTAATTCCATCTAGTGGTTGTCGGGCTCCACGTTTGCCGTTTTGTGCGTTTTTGGTTCGGATGCTGACGTAATTCCATCGAGTGGTTGTCAGGCTCCATGTTTGCCACCCTTGCTTGTTTGTATGTTTTGTGTTGTTTGGCGTGCGTAAGCCGAACTACAGTGGCTCTGATTCTTGTTCCATACAAGATATGTAGGCATAGGATGCGACATCCTATCGAGCTCCCTTCTCTTAACCCCACCTGCGTTCCCTGTGTGTGTGTGTGTGATGTTTTAGCAACCTTTTCTTTTCTTAGAACGTGGATCCCGTCGAGTACGACGGACGTGAGGGGTGCTAATACCTTCCCCTTGCGTAACCGACTCCCTTACCCTTTCTCTTTGGTCGCGAGACCATTTCCTTTCCAGGTTTCTCTGAGCGTTTCCTTTCCCTATCTTGGGATAAATAACGCGCAGTGGCGGCTCTGTGTTGTGTTTTGTTTTGAGTCTCGCCGTTTGTTTTTTCGCGGATGCGACAGTATGCTTGTATGCTTGCTTCTTTCCTGGATAGGATTAGCTTGCAGTTGTGCAAGTAGGTAGAAACCTGAACATAGGGTAATGATGCATGACAACACTAGGCTCGAGTCCAGCTCCCTGGTAGTGTGTCTTCCCTCGGTTTCTGGCTAGATTTTCTTTCCCTTGAGGGGAACTACATCGCCCTGATCCTCATTCCAGACGAGGTATGTAGGCAGGAGACCGTGCGAGGTCTCTCCGGGCACTTTTTTTTCTTTTTCTGTGTGTTCGCATGTTATCTTCTTGTGTATGTTTGGTTCGGATGCCGACGTAAGTCCAATGATTGGCGGTCGGGCTCCACGTTTGCCCTTTGGTGTGTGTTTTGGTTCGGATGCTGATGTAAGTCCAGGGATTGGCATTCAGGCTCCATGTTTGCCTGTGTTTCTGTTTGCTTGTTTGGCGTGCGTGAGCCGAACTACGGCAGCTCTGATTCTCGTTCCAGACGAGATACGTAGGCATAGGATGCGACGTCCTATCGAGCTCTCTCCCCCTTAACCCCACCTGTGTTGTCTTCGGTGTGTGTGTGTGATGTTTTAGCAACCTTTTCTTTTCTTAGAACGTGGATCCCGTCGAGTACGACGGACGTGAGGGGTGCTAATACCTTCCCCTTGCGTAACCGACTCCCTTACCCTTTCTCTTTGGTCGCGAGACCATTTCCTTTCCAGGTTTCTCTGAGCGTTTCCTTTCCCTATCTTGGGATAAATAACGCGCAGTGGCGGCTCTGTGTTGTGTTTTTATTTGAGTCCCGCCGGTTGTTTTTCGCGGATGCGACAGATGTCAACCCAAACAGACAACGATCAACCGTTGATTCACTATTTCCAGGACAGCCTGATAGGTGCTGCGCTCCGGTGGTATATGGGGCTGGAGAGTGCATGCATCCGCACTTTCAATGATCTTGGAGAGGCTTTTGTAAAGCAGTATAAATATAATGTAGACATGGCTCCAGACCGGGATCAGCTGAGGGCGATGTCCCAGAAGAACAAGGAGACCTTCAAGGAATACGCCTAGAGGTGGCGAGAATTGGCAGCTCAGATAGTGCCACCCTTGGAGGAGAAGGATATGACAAAGATCTTCTTGAAGACTTTGATCTCTTTCTACTATGAGCGCATGATTGCTAGTGCTCCCTTGGACTTTACCGAAATGGTAAATATGGGGATGAGGCTAGAAGAAGGGGTCTGTGAAGGACGCTTGTCTCGTGATGATGGTTCCTCGGCAAAGAAGTATGGGGGATTTGCCAAAAAGAAAGAAGGGGAGACTCATGCTGTTTCTTCCCATGTTAAGAGAAGGCCCTCTGTGAGGAGGAAATAGGTCCAACCAACTGTTAATCAACACCAGGTGACTCATATAGCACCTGCTTTCAGAGAAGTTCAACAACAACCACAACAACAACATAGTCAACAACAGGCTTACCAGCCTCGCAACAATAACAACACCAACACCAACAACTATGAGAGGAAGAGGGTAACTTTTGACCCAATTCCTATGACATATAAATAACCTCCTCCTTACCAGCCTCGCAACAATACCAACACCAGCACCTCATTTTGTAAATAACTCTAACTTGTAAGTATAACCCATTTCAAGTTATTTTGTGGTTCCAATGGCCACTTTGTTAAAACCTTTTCAAAAACATTAGTCATAGGTTTGAGTTATCATAGTGGTTGATGTAAATCTCACCTCCTCCTTAGTGATTGGATTATAAGTCTTCCATGCTTATTATAGGGTTAACCCCTCACTAGTATGTTGAAGCCTTCCTCACATGGTGGATTATTGGTTTTTGTGGTGTGACTTGCTTGATCCTTGAGTGTGTTTGTTGCATCCATGCATTCATGTATTCATTCGCATTCATGTCATCAACAATAAAGATTTTACAAGGAACTTAAGAGGTCTATTTGCAAATTTTCAGACATTTATAACACTAAGTTGGTCTCCACACATCTTCCCAAAACCACATCAAGATGTTTTAAGCACAAATCAAAAGACGATCCATAACGGAGAAATCATCCATGAACACCTCAATGCATTCTTCTATTAAATCCGAGAATATCGCTTGCATACACCGTTGAAATGTTGCCGGTGCATTACATAACCCAAAAGGCATTCTTCGGTAAGCAAAGATGCCAAAAGGACATGTAAAAGCCGTCTTCTCATGATCCTCCGGATTGACCGAAATTTGGCTGTACCCCGAATAACCATCCAAGAAACAATAGAAATTTTTGTCGGCTAACCTTTCCAACATTTGGTCCATGAAAGGTAGTGGGAAGTGATCTTTCCTTGTAGCTTGGTTTAGCCTTCTATAATCAATACACATCCTCCATCCGGTTACTGTTCTTGTTGGAATCAACTCATTTTTATCATTTTTGATAATCGTCATGCCACCTTTTTTTGGAACTACTTGCACCGGACTCACCCATTCACTATCGGAGATAGGATAGATCATTCCGGCTTCCAAGAGTTTGACAACTTCTTTCCGAACTACTTCTTTCATTGATGGATTTAGACGCCTTTGAGGTTGTGCAACGGGTTTGAAATTTTCTTCCATCACGATCTTATGTATACAATAGGCCGGACTAATACCCTTCAAGTCGGATAACACCCACCCTATTGCACCCTCATTCTTTTTCGCACTTTTATCAATTTGTATTCCTCTTTTATGGACAAGGTGTTGCTAATGATCACCGGTTTAGTACACTCATCACCAAGGAACACATACTTCAAATGTGAAGGTAGCATTTTAAACTCCAGTTTTGGTTCTTCCATTTTCTTTGTCGCATCCAAGTCTTCATTTGTTTCTTCATGATAAGCAAGCTCCCCACAAGACTCTAATTCATGCAACATTGCTTCAATCTCTTTTTCTTCATTTTCGGTCAACACATTGTAGGCTCCGATAAGAGATCTTTCTAAAGGATTAGAAATATGAACTTGGTTTGCGACCTCCACTATTTCCTCTTCGGTTGCATCGATTCGGAAAGAATCATGCTTGCCATTAGGATGCTTCATGGCTTCAAAAAGATTGAAGGTTACCTCTTCATCTTGCACTCTCACTTTCATCAGTCCATCATCAATGTCAATCATCATCCGGGCTGTTTTCGTGAATGGTCTTCCAAGAATTAGAGGAACATCACGATCCTCATCCATCTCCACTATCACGAAATCTACCGGAAACAAGAATTTGTCCACCTTCACTAGCATGTCTTGAGCAACTCCATATGGTGAAGTGGTAGATTTATCGGCTAGTTGTAAAGTCATCCTTGTAGATTTGATCTCAACATTTCCTAATCTTTTAACAATGGATAGGGGGATTAAAGTGATGCTAGATCCCAAGTAAATCAAACCATTACCAATGTAGGTGCCTCCAATGGTCACCGGTAAAACGACTCGGCCCAGATCGGATTCCTTCCTTGGGAGAGTTTTTTGGATGATGGCACTACAACGTGCAACAAGCAAGATTGTCTCGTCTTCCACATGTCTCCTTTTCTTTGTGAGAATATCCTTCATGAACTTTGCATACCGTGGCATTTGCTCTAATGCATCGGCAAATGGAATATTGATTTGAAGTTGTTTGAATATGTCCATGAACCGTGCATAATGTCTAGCATTATCCTTCTTCTATGGTGCATGCGGATAAGGTAGATGTTGAGTTGGAATGACGCTCACAACTTTTTCTCCTTTCTTCTTCTTTCTTGGCTCTGCTTCCTTCTTCCTTTCTACCTCGCCCTGCTGATCTGTTGTCATTTGCTGATCCTGCTCTTTTCGCGACGCGAAGGGAGATCGCGGCGCGAACTGAAGAGTTTCTGCCACTTTCTCCTTTCCACAAGCCACATCCTCATTTTCCAGTACAACATCCATATCATTCTCTACTGTAATTTCCTCACTTTTTCCACTTGTCAACTCTTTACCGCTTCTCGTGACAATTGCTTTACAATGCTCCTTTGGATTAGTTTGAGTGTTAGCGGAAAAAGAAGATCCCGCGTTTTGTTCCGACAATTGCTTCGCAAGTTGGCCTACTTGATTTTCCAAATTCTTAATTGCTGCCTCGTTGCTTTTCTGATTTGCCATGGAGGCTTGCATGAATTGTTGAAGAGTGTCCTCTAGCTTTGAATTTCCTCCTTGCGATTGTTGCCCTTGAGAGTTTGGATGTTGATAAGGACTTTGTTGCTGAAAATTTTGGTTATTGAACCTTGATGGTTGATAACCTTGATTGTTTCTTGGATATGAGTTGTTGGGAGGTTGTCTTTGGTATCTTTGATTTTGATTGTTCACATAACTCACTTCTTCTAGTGGAGGGCAAAAATCGGTTGGATGATCTCCTTGACATAATTCGCAACATGCTACTTGATGTCGAACTTGAGACCCTTGAATTTCCTTCATTTGTTGTGGAAGCTTGGCCATTTGTTGAGTGAGCAACTCCACTTGTTGAGAAAGTAGCTTGTTTTGAGCAAGAATGGCATCATTGGTATTTAACTCAAGAACTCTCGGTTTACATTGTGAAGGACTACGTTCATGTTGACTTTGACGATCATTGAGTGCCATCTGGTCAATAATGACTTTTGCTTCTTCCGCATTCTTTGACATAAGAGAGCCACCCGCGGTAGCATCCAAAAGTGTCTTGTGAGTTGATTGGAGCCCATTTAGAAAAATATGGATTTGATGAGCTCATCAAAACCATGGCCTTTGCATTTTCTCAACATTGACTTGAATCTTTCCCAAGCCTCATTTAGAGACTTGTTGCTTCCTTGAGTGAATACCGCAATAGCCGTTTTGGCTTCCATGAATCGGGATTGAGGGAAATATCTTTCTAAGAACTTTTCTTCTAGCAAATTCCAATCCGTCATCACTCTTGGTGCTTGATCAAGATACCACTCTTTTTCCTTTCCCACTAAGGAGTGTGGGAACATCCTATTGAATAATGCTTCTTCGCCCGTTTCGTCAATTCCCGTAGAACCCGCAATCTCATAGAATTTGATGAGATGGGTTTACGGATCCTCATGGTCCATTCCGGTGAATGGATTTGCATAAAGAAGTTGGAGGATTCCGGTCTTCATCTCCGTATTCCTTCCTCCACGAGCAAATTGAGCATTCCTTCTTGGACTATTAGCGGACATTTCGGTAGGAGTGTCATCCGCCATGTTTCCTTCACAAGCCTCTACAACCACTTCTTCGATTTGAACAAGTGAAGAAGTAGATGCTTCCTCTCTCCGGTTCCTCTCTTCGGCTAGTTTCCTTCTTCTTCGTGTTTTGCTATTGAGCTTTCGAAGTGTTCTTTCAATTTCGGGATCGAATTGAAATTGCTCATCGGTAGCTTTTCCTCGCATGCACTAGAATCTACAAAACTAACAAACCAAGTGAAACACAAGAGTGATAGTAAGTACAAAACTTAGAATAATGAATTATTGCAATGCTTGTAATATCGAACACCAATCCCCGGCAAAGGCGCCAATTTATTGAAAAGTATATTTTCGGAAAATATTTTAATATCGTATCCACAGAGATTGGTTGTTATTACCGCCATTCTATAATCCAAATTGTTATAAGTTTAAAATGTAACCATGTTGTTTTGTTTGAAAAGTTATCTTTTGAGTAAAATGTCACTAAAATAATAAAATAGTTTTAATCAAATGGAAAAGGCTTGGCAAGATTGAAGTTCACTATTCAAATTGCTTATGATTCCTTATGACAACTATATAGATTTAAGATTATTGATGATGTTCAAGTATCCTCTCAATATCATTTATGTCTAAATGATATTGTGATAATCACTATATTAATCTTTAGACGATTTCTCCACCTAACTATCAATATAGCAATCTTTAATGGTTGATACAAAAGAAGAGTAGTGAATAAATCTATTTCTACAACTTATTCACTACTTGAAAATATATTTTATGTCAAGACTTAAATAATCTCTTTCAACAACTACTCAAATCTAATATTCAACTTAGGGAAAAAAATATCATTCAATACATCAACAACCTTTTATCATATATAAGAGTCAAATGAAATACATAAACAAATAGGAATAACTACTACCTCAAATCTTGACAAAATGGGGTTTAGCTCCTCATCATCATTTTGGAAAGCAAAAGGCAATGGTAGAATAAACTCTGTTTTTCTCTTACAAAATATCAAACTATGAATGAATTAATGACTATTTTCCATTCTGTTTTCTTAAAGGGTTGACCTTTCCTAAAATGTTCATTTTCATCTAAAACTGAAAAGCACCCTAAAACAGATACAAAACTGTCATACCCAGCTGGCTTGAAAACAAAACACTTGGCCAAAACAGCTTGCTGGATTCGCAAGGTTCGCGGCGCCATCCCTGGTTGCGGCGCGAACTGAAGCTACTTCAGCTTCCTTGCCTTGCAATCTTCATGCAATGATTCTTCCAAGTGTTAATCTTCTAAATGATGCCTCCAAATTGCATTCAACACTTCTTCCAAATTATGATTATGCATTCTGAAGCTCTCTTGTCCAAAAATTCTACAAAACTAACAAATACGTGAAATAACTACTCAAAACAACATCAATTAAACCTAATTGCATTTATACAAAATTGTGAGAATAAAAGTGTGTAATTACATCAAAAATTGGTAAAAGGGACCAATACAATTATATAAAAAGTAGTACTAATTGGTCCCTAACAACTCTCCCCAACTTAGCATTTTGTTTGTCCCTAAACAAAAGTTTCCACCAACACAACCAAAGCAATGGCACAAAAGATTGAAACAAGATTTAACCAAGGACATTCAAATGGTTCAAAAGTGCATGGCACTTTCTCAATCCACCTATCTCAATGCTAGACAAAACATGAATAAGAGCAATGGTTGGGTGCAAAAATCATACCAAAGAATTCAAAGCCATATATGCCAAAATTGAATCAAACTTACACACACATCATAATAATGATGAATAAACATGAAGGTTTACTTTCACTCATCCAAGCAATTAAATCAACAATAACTCAAATCATGCGGTCATCAAAACAAATACCAAATAATGTGAAAAATGAGAATCAAGAGGTCTTTCAAGGGTTGTAATGTGGCTTGGGTTACAAGAAAGGATATGATTAAGAGAATTCAACAAAGTTGCCTACCTAAGGGAGCATTCCCATACATTCAACTCTACACAATTTCCATTTCTTTGATCCCCGTCTTTTTCCTTTTCTTATATTTATCCATACAACCATGAGCCTTTTCTTTGTTTTTTTTTCTTTTCTTTTTTCTTTGCTCTATGGTTTCAAGGGTGATTTCTTTTTCTTGTTTCTTTTCATATTTTCACCCTTTCATAAAAACTCACTTTTCCAAGTTTCTAATCAACTCTTTTTTCTTTACTCTCCCCAACTTTAGATTCCAAAATCAAATTTATTCAATAATGCTCCCTACTTAGACATAAGCAAAAGGAAAAATTTGCAAACAACTCGGTTTGAGGGTTTAATTGACACGAAAGAAATTAGGATTCATTTATTCACAAAATTTTCAATTGATTTTACACTTATCAATCAAATGAATCCTAAAGTAAGCTCAAAGGGGGTTAACTAAGGATTACTCCTCACAAGGTTCGTTGATTCAAAACTTTTTGGTCAAGTGGTTTTTCTCATAATAAACAATGCCTCTATCATTTTCAATATTTTCACACAAAAATAGATTGATGCATGATTTAGCATGATAAGAATGAGTTGAAATAATGTTCGGTTTCCCGCATTTTAGTGTACAATGGAAAGCCTCCTCACAATTGGTTAAGTCCTATTTTGATTAAAAAATGACATGTATTTCAATGAATTTATGATATGGAATTTGCACACACCATCAAACTACTCATGTTAAGTCTAGAAAGCGATAAAGTGTACCTTGAAATGCCGACACTAATTCTTATCATCACCACTCGAAGTGTCCTATGCTTCTTTCTTTGCGAACATTTCTTGGTTGCTTTAAGCTTGACTTAAGAGTAAGAACAATTAAACAAACAAATGTTGGTAAAACAAATTCATTGTAACACACTTAAATCTCACAAAATATTCATGCAATTAACAAGACAAATTAACAAACCAAAGTTTTGGTGAACTAGAGCCACCCAAAAGTACAATCAAAATTCAACAAAAGCAATAATAATACAAAGAAAACTCAAAATAAAAACAAACTCTACAATTCAACAAACTCCTCAATCCTCCTCCTCTTGGCCACCACCAACAGATCCAAGGACGTCCTCCATCTCATCGTCATGTGTCGCACCACCTCCTGCACCCCCCATAAAAGCTAGCCTACCCTCAGGCCAATTAGCATAAGCAACATATTCCGTATGGGAAGGAAATGTACGGGCTTCAGGTGCAAGGTGTAACACCTCAAAATTTGCCCTCCTCTCTGGAGACTAGTTTGATACATTGCATTTCATATTTTAGGGCATTAGGCATTGCATTTTGCATATCATCTGAAAATAAGAAGGTCATCCTCCAAAGTCTTTTCAGAAGATGGAGAAGGTGCATGATTCAAGCCTGAGGGTTGCTATGAATTGATGATCAACCATCTGAGGGCATGGGCTTCAATTAGGGTTTCCTGATCCTTCAAAGGTTAAGCATTATCTTGTTTTCAAGGATACATCACCATCATCATGGTTCTATCATCACCAAGGGTTTCATGATTCATCCTCAGGTTCCTTTGGATTAGGGTTTTGACCTCTGGTCAACCCTAATCAATGCCTTTCTTCCAGCCAGGGTTTCTCAAGGAGGTGAGGTATTTTATTGGTACGAAGATCACATGATTGCTATATTGAGCTTATATGAGCTAGGGTTTCACTTCTGAGCCATTTCCCCAAGTGGTGGAGGTTCAAGCTGATCAGAACATGTCAAGGTCATCTGAGGACCAAACCAGTCAACTGTGCAAGAGCTGAAGGCTATGAGGTGGGGAAATGAGTTTCAACACCTCCATCATGTTCAAAAGAGGTCCATTTGTCATTTCAAACATCTATATTGAAGATTTTGAAGCCATGGCAAAAGTTTCCAAAAATGGAAAGTGACATGTAATTAAAAGTTTCCAAAAATGGAAAGTTTTTGGTTCATATTCAACTTGACTTTTCAACATCAAAGAAGTTTCAAATGGATTTTTGGTGAACATGAAAGTTGAATATCTTTCTCTCCCCTTTTCAAAAAGTCCAAGATCATAGTCATCTGATGATTGGTTGAGAAGTTATGGCCAAATGATCACAAAGCATGCATGGAAGTTCAAAGTGACATAACTTTTGCTACAAAACTCCAAATTGGTCCACTCTTTTTGCAAGATGCTTGTCATGACCAATACTTTTCAAATCAAGCCTTGCCTTGCATGAAAGAAACTCATATGGCCACTTGTTCATACATGTGTATTTTGGAGGGAAATCTCACAATTCAAATTTGGTTGATGCTACAAACAAAATACCAATCCCATCTTGATTGTTGCATGATTTTAAGTGAATTTGTACCCTTGCATGGCACTGTTCACGTATGGATTGTACATGCTACCTCACACTTGCCATTTTTGCAAAACACCTCTCATTTCACTAATCTCAATTAACCAAAGCCTAATTTGATTAATAGCATGATTAGCACATCATATATAAGCCTAATCATAACTGCATTTGCCATAACAACACATTTCAGATCTGAAATTCAAGCTTCCCTCCATTTTTTCTCTCACTTCAAACTTCAATTTTCTTCACACAATTCATCAATTTCTTTGCATAATCATGATTATGGAGTATCATTGAGCAAAAATCCACGTTTGGTTTGGAGAATTTGGTCCAGATTTGAGCAGATCGAAAGCATGAACATGTTGATGGAGCTTGAGAATTGAGCTAGATCCACGTGCCTTCAACCACTATTTCTTGCACAAAGCTTCATAGGAGGATTATTGGAGCATATCTGGAGAGTTTGAGCACCTGAACACGCGATTCCAGCTACTGCCATCTCAAGTAGGTTGAAGTTCGACCTCTCTTTTTTGCCAAATTCTTGTGATAAACATGTAGATCTTGCTTAGGTGATCATGCTGATATGTTTAGAATTAATTTTGGTGAAGAAATGAGGAAGATATGTGAATTTAAAGTTTGGATGTTGAAAATGTTTGTGCTCGATCCGTTTGATTCATGAGGTTTTGGATTAAATGATTATGATATTCGAGTTCCTGGTTGAATGATCTTTCGAATGGTATAAGTTTTATTAAATTCTGGAAAAAAATTTGAACCTCCACCGGAATTCAACCGGAGAAGACGACCGAAACTACTGTTCCGGCGTCTGGTTCGTTTCTTAGGGTTTATGCCCCGTGTACGCTCGCGTGGCTCCTGCGTGTCCATTCCGTTGGCCTGTGTTGCTTTGACCAGGCTTGTGTGTCCATTGACCTGTTGCGTGGCTGCTGAGTCAATTAGTGAAGCGTAGCGTTTCACTCCAAGTGCTGTTGGATCCCTCAGGCGCGGGTTCGATTCCATGCTCATGTGTTTTATGAATTTTAATTGAGCGCTCATTTTGATCCTTGAGGCGTGAGTTCGATACCTTGCCATGCATGTTTCTGAAATTTAATTTGATTATTCTCACGATCCTTCAGCGCATGTGTTCGAATCTGGCTTGGTGTATATGTTGATTGGATTCAAATTTCATTTTTTCTCATTATTCCATATTATTTCATATTATTTGTTCATGTTAAAAAAATCACAAAAAATAGTAGAATGATCCAATTTCACTTCAATTTTTTTTCATAATCTTGTGTTGATCTCTAGTTTTATATAGAACTAATTTCATGATTTGTTGCTTCTGGATGTTTTAATTGTGAATTTTTGATTGAGCCTTGTATCATTTTGATATGTTGCATTCATTTGCTTGTGTAATGCTCATGGTTAATCCAATTGCTCTGAAATTTTGCATGCTTGATCTTAACATGTGATTTGATTTTTGAGCTTTGGTTTGGGATTTTTATCATATTCTATCACTGTTTTGGACACATGGAGATGTAGTGTGACAATTTGTGTCACATTCTTGACCTTGCATTTGTGCATTTTCATTCACCTATCATTTGAGCTCTTCTGGATTTAATTTTTTGCATGATGCTCATTCATAACATGATAATCTTGTATAAAAAATTTCATGATCATTGGATGCATTTCTGTTTTGATTTGGATTTTTTAATTTGGATGTCCAACTTTGTGCACATTGTTTGCCTTTGCATGACATGAATTGTTTGAAGCACTTGTCTTATGAATTGGTCTTGATCCTTTTGAGGACATTTTATTGATTGATTGAATGTGCTTCATGAGAAATATTGACTTCTATTTTGGTCATTTGACTTGCTTTTGAACCTAGTCTTTGTACTAGTGGTTTGTACACATACTAATAGTGCTTTGTGTTTCAGGTTTGAGCATTTAGCCTTGATGGTTGGTGTGGTCTCATTACTTGAGATGCCAATTGCTTTGATTACTAACCCTTGTTATGTTGTAGGTCCATTGATGTGATGAACTCACTTGAGTGCTTGCACTTATGACTTGCATTGTGTACATATTGGATAGTTTCACTGTGTGTTTTCTGATTGGTTGTCTGAGATACTAACTGTTTAAGCTTTTGTACAGGTACATTAGTTGCTTGCTAGCTTTTGCTTTTGCTTAAGCTTTGGAGTATGGTTGATACACCATTGAGGTAGTTTAGCCTTCTTACTCTATGTAGTCTAGAAGTCCTGTCACCTTTTTGGCAGGCATTTTGGCTGAAGTCCTCCTTATGAGGCTCTGATTGTGTTTGTTTACATTTGTGCCAAAGACCTCTAAATGAGGCATGTTACTTGATAAGTCCTCCTAAGTGAAGATGCAATTGAAAGATAGAAGGGATTAGCAATCAATCCCCTGTTATTCAGTGAGTCGTTCTTTATGCTCGCACTACGTGCTGATGCTCTAGAACATGTACCCAAGATCTCTGTATAGAGTCGGTCAAGTGGAATAGGGTCCCTCTTTCTGGATCCCCACGCTTTCTTTGTCTTGAGCTCACCCAGGCCAGGGTTAAGAGCATGAGGTCTCATCCTCATTACCATATTTGATCAGCTTCACCCTAACTCTCAATGTTAGTGGTTAAGAGCTTCAGCATACCCCTACAGTTTTGGCTTGTTTGTCGAGGTTGATATGACCCCTCTTGACTAAAGCCCAACCATTTGTCTGAGCCTCTTGTATGTATATAATGTGTGATGCTTGATCATTTGTGATTGGTGTTTATGTGCTGTTTGAACTGACTTGCTTCCTGTGTGAGTTAGGTTCTGAATAGAGATCTCAACTTAGGGATTTGTGGATTGCATGACAACTTTTAGGCTCAAGTCTTAGTCTCCCTATTAGTTTGTTTGTTTCCCTGGTCTCTGGTTAGGAGAGAGTTTCTCCCCTGTTAAGGGGAACTACGTCGCCCTGATTCTCATACCAGATGAGATACGTAGGCAGGAGGTCGAGCGAGATCTCTCCGGGCAACCTTTTCTTTTTTTTGTGGCAACTATTAGGCTCGAGTTCTAGGCTCCCTATTAGTTTGTTGTTCACCCTTTTTCTTTTTCAAGGTTTTTGTTTCTTTTGACGTCTCAGCGTCTCTTTGTGTTTGTGTGACAACTATTAGGCTCGAGTTCCAGACTCCCTATTAGCTTGTTAATCTGATAACCTTTTTCTTTGGTGTTCGCTGGTTAGTGTGTGCTATTGTGTGGAGTCAGATGTAAGTCCATGGATTGGCATTCTGTTTCCTTGTTTGTGTTGTTTGTTTGGAGTCGGATGTAAGTCCAGGCATTGGCATTCTGTTTCCTTTTTGTTGTCAGGAGTCGGGTGTAAGTCCATGGATTGGCATTCCGTTTCCTATTGAGTGTTTCTTTTGACGTCTCAGCGTCTCTTTTCGGTGTTTTGTTTCGGCGTGCGTTAGCCGAGCTACGAGTGCTCTGATTCTTACTTTGGATAGAGAAGATACGTAGGCATAGGATGCGATGTCCTAGCGAGCATGTTTCCCATTTCCCCGAACTACGTTGACTTTGATGTTTGTTTCTGACAAACTACGTAGGCCCAGGATGTGACATCCTGCCGAGTCCCCTTCCTCCGTCTTCTTCCACCTGTTTTATTATTCCAGTGTGTGCATTTCTTTGAGCAGTTTATTAGCAACCTTTTCCTATTCTTTTGAGCGTGGATCCCGTCGAGTACGACGGACGTGAGGGGTGCTAATACCTTCCCCTTGCGTAATCGACTCCCGTACCTTGCAATCTCTGGTCGTAAGACCGTTCCTTTCCCTTTCTTAGGTTAGTCCTGCGCTTCCTTTCCGTCATAGGATGAATAACATCGGTGGCGGCTCTGTAAACTTGTTTTTTTTCCGCCGGTTGTTTTTCGCGTTGCGACAGCTGACGACTCTGGTGGGGACTTAAGTTGACCTCTTGCTGGTCCATCTTCCCTAAGCGAGTCAATCCTAGAGCTCTTTAGGGTAGTTTTGGTTTGCTTTTACTGCTTTATTTATTGCATTTATGATTATTATATTGTATATATTTGCATATATGTTTGCATGCATCATATTATTACTGTGCTGGATTCTGGACAGGTTTGGTTCCTTTGATTTGAGGTGGGTGTTTTGAGTGGGGCTAAAACCCAGGCCCGAGTATACACCTAGGATTAGCGTGGTCTCACGTTCCTCACATGTTGGTTGGGCATGTTGTTGTGACGTGACATACCACAAGCCGAACGAGGTTCTTTTGAGAGAGCTTTTCCATTGCGGAGTTTCCACTATGGTTGGGTTACCTCTTCTGAGCTGTTGACTTCGGTGACCGTTCTTTCCCGGATCTTTGGTTTAGATGATCTTATGAGAGCTGCAATGGCACACCCGAAAGGGCAAACCCGTTGAGTATCTTGTCCGATTGTCGAGACCATTATCCGCCTTAGGATGACCTTATTAGAATTCACCTGTGAGGGGAGGGCTTGATTCTTACAGATACAGGTCCTGTTGGTGACTATTTGATGGTGACTTGGGTTCAGTCAGATTTATGGATATTTATTTCTGAGACGCCGGAGTTCTGTCCGTGGTATTTATCAGCGGGTTCCGTTTATTTCGGATCCCCGGGTTGAATTTGAGGGTACTTGTTCAGAGGATCTTGTTGTTATCCGTTCGGTGGATTTTCTGCGATGATGGTGATATATCCTCCGGTTCCGTTTATTTCGGAACCCCGAGTTGGATTTATGGTTACTCAGTCCCTCAGATGGTTGTGATCAGTTCAGAGGCCGGACTTCAGTACAATTGGTGTTCAGATGACTTGGAGGATGGCATTGTGACTTGCATTCATGCATCTGCATCATTCCCATTTTGCATTCATCTGCATCTAACTCATGTTTATCCATACTCAGGGTACATTCTCGATTGAGATTCTGGTTAAGAGACACCCTGATGTCAGAATGTTATTGTCAAATTATTATCTGTCTCGATGAAGCCAGAATCAAAGGACAGAATGTTCCTCATACGGATAGACATTGCATTCATGCGCGAGTCATAATAACCTGTCTTCTGTTTTGCAGGTGTCAGTTTCTAACATGTTTGATTGACTCAGGAATCATTGCTCGCGCACGCAGAATCATTCCCTTGCACGTAGCTCGTCCGCACAGATACCCTACCAGGCGCAACAAATCCAAACTGATGGATCTACCCAACGCTGACATTCTCGAGCTGAAAGAGAAGATGGGAGAGTTGATCAACGTCATGCAAGGGTTCGCCTTGGGGCAGAAGGCACTTGTTGAGAAGGTGGAAAAGCTTGAGCGGGCCTCGGCTGCCAATAGGGGCAATAATCAAGAGGGTGTTTCCAACGATGGTCTTGGTGGTTCTAGGGATGGTGGTGATCCCAGAAGGAAGGCGACTACTGCTAGTGTAATGATCAACAATGGTGGAGGTTTTGGTTTCCCTGCGGGCGGTGGGCCAGGTCCTGTGAAGGATAATCAGTTTCCTCCTTTCTTTGGGGCCATGGAGGATAAAGAAGAAGATCAGTTCTCGGTGCTGAACGAGCAATTTGGTCAGTATGGTGTTCAGCCGCCAAACAAAGAAATTCAGGTACTGGCAGAGAAGATCAGGGCTCTGGAAAGCCATGCTACTCCTGGGGCTATCAACATGACAAACATGGGGCTGGTTGAGGGGATTGTGATCCCACAAAAGTTTAAAGTGCCCACGTTTGACAAGTATAATGGGAGTTCTTGCCCGGAAACTCATCTCCAGGCCTTTGTCCGAAAAATATCTGCCTATACTATGGATCAGAAGTTATGGATGTACTTCTTCTATGACAGCTTGTCTGGTGGGTCTCTGGAGTGGTATACCAAGTTGAGATCATCGGATATCAAGAGCTGGCAGGATTTGGGAGACACTTTCTTTAAACAGTACCAGCTCAATGCTGACATGGCTCCTAGCCGTACCCAGCTGCAGGGTATGTCTCAGAAGCCGAATGAGGGGTTTAAAGAGTACGCACAGAGGTGGAGAGAGTTGGCTGCCAGAGTTCAACCACCGTTGGTAGATCGGGAGATGTCTGATCTGTTCATGGGTACCCTGCAGGGGACTTTCGCTGAGAGAATGGTGGGTTGTCCCGTCACCGATTTCGCAGAAATAGTGGTGGCAGGTGAAAGAATTGAAAGCTGGCTTAAAATAGGGAAGATACAGGGAAATGCTTCGTCTTCTGGGTCGAAGAAGCCCTTTGGTAATGGTCAGCGTAAAAAGGAGGGTGACACGAGTGTTGTGTATGCCCAGAGAGGACATGGTAGGGATCGTTACTACCAGCACACTGCTGCAGTAACAATTCCTGCTGATAATCAACCTGCACAACAACAATAACAACAGCAACAGCCACAGCAACGACCGCTGTTCCAACAGAGAACACAACGGGCCGGGTATCAAGTGAGAGGATGAATGACTGATCGTCAGTTTGATAGGCCACCTGTGACGTATTCATTTTTGTTGAAGAAGTTGAAAGATCTGGGGTTGGTTCAGTTGAGAACATTGGCTCCGGTAAGACCGGATCAGAGGCCTGCAAGCTATGATGAGAACGCCAAGTGCGAATTTCATTCTGGTGCCTCCGGACACAATGTTGAGAATTGTAAAGCTTTCAAACATGTTGTTCAGGATTTGGTAGACTCCAAGGCCATCAATTTCGCACCATCTCCAAATGTTAACGCTAATCCCATGCCGACGCATGGTCAGATAGGGGTGAATGTAATTTCTGAGGATGCAGATCACATTTGTGCGGTGGGTGAAGAGATCGACAGTGACTGCGAGCTCGATTCGTGGATAAAACCGTGCGTACCAGGGATGGAGGTCCAGAACTGGAAGGCCGAAAAGATCATCACTGTCACTCTGCGTGAAGAGTAATATTTCTGTTTGCATGAAAGCCATACGTTTTGCCCGAAACGTAATGGTTCATTGTAAGGGCCACCTCATATGTTTCATTTTGCAACATTTGCATCATTAATAAAAGGATGTTTTTCGCTTTAAAAACGGTGTTCCATGTTTTTCGTTTATTTTTGCAGTTTAAAAAATAAAATAAAAATGGCAATGTTTATTTTCATTTTTCTTCCTTTTAATCTGTCTCGTCCCGGTTCTAAAAGCAATGCATGAATCAACATTCATGCAGATGCGATCATTCTCTGGATCTCATTGATAACAATCCTGTTACACCCTCATATGACTTCGACAATCCGATCTATCATGCCGAAGAAGAAGGCGAAGAAGATTGTGAACTTCCGGAAGAATTAGTCAGGTTGTTGAAGCAAAAGGAGAAGGTGATTCAACCGCACAAGGAGCAAGTCAAGATTGTGAATCTGGGTACCGAAGAGGTTAGAAAAGAAGTGAAAGTCGGGGCTGCTTTGGAGGTGAATGTCAAGAGCAGAATGGTAGCATTGTTGAAAGAGTATGTTGATATCTTCGCCTGGTCCTATCAGGATATGCCAGGGTTGGATACCGCTATTGTTGTGCATAAGTTGCCATTGAGAGCAGATTGTCCTCTAGTGAAGAAGAAGTTGCGCAGAACTCGACCTGAGGTGGCCATGAAAATTAAAGAGGAAGTGCAGAAGCAGTTGGATGCTGATTTCCTCGCTGTCACTAACTATCCGCCTTGGGTCGCGAACATTGTGCCGGTGCCGAAGAAGGATGGAAAGGTGAGGATGTGTGTGGACTACCGGGATTTGAACAGAGCTAGCCCGAAGGATGATTTCCCATTACCTCACATCGATGTGTTGGTGGACAATACAACTCAATTCTCGGTGTTTTCCTTCATGGATGGCTTTTCTGGCTATAATCAGATTAAAATGTCGCCAGATGATATGGAGAAAACAACGTTCATCACACCGTGGGGCACTTTTTGTTATAAGGTGATGCCATTCGGTCTCAAGAACGCCGGTGCCACGTATCAGAGGGCTATGGTGACTTTGTTTCATGATATGATTCATCATGAAATTGAATGCTATGTTGATGACATGATAGCAAAGTCCCAAACAGAAGAGGGGCATCTGGTAGATCTGGCCAAGTTGTTTGACCGGTTGAGACAATTCAGACTGAGGCTGAATCCGAATAAGTGCACTTTCAGAGTGCGGTCCGGTAAGTTGCTGGGGTTCATTGTAAGCGAAAAAGGAATCGAGGTTGATCCTGCTAAAGTAAAAGCAATACAAGAAATGCCTGAACCGAGAACAGAGAAGGAGGTTCGTGGTTTCTTAGGTAGATTGAACTATATTTCACGGTTCATATTTCATCTAACAGCCACGTGTGAACCCATATTCAAGTTGTTAAGAAAAGATCAAACGGTCAGGTGGAATAATGATTGCCAAGCGGCATTTGAAAAAATAAAAGGATATTTGCAGGAGCCTCCGATTCTGATGCCTCCTGTGGAGGGACGACCGTTAATTCTGTACTTGACAGTCCTCGAGGGGTCTATGGGGTGTGTACTGGGGCAGCATGACGAGTCTGGTCGAAAAGAGCATGCAGTTTACTACCTTAGCAAAAAGTTTACCGACTGTGAAACAAGATATTCACTTATCGAGAAAACTTGCTGTGCTTTGGTATGGGCTGCTCGCCGACTGAGACAGTATATGCTGGTTCATACCACTTTGTTGATTTCCAAGATGGATCCGATCAAGTATATATTTGAGAAGCCAACATTGATCGGACGGGTTGCGAGATGGCAAATGATTTTGACTGAGTATGATATCCAGTACACTTCTTAGAAAGCAATCAAGGGGAGTGTATTGTCTGATTACCTCGCCCAGCAACCCATTGAGGATTATCAACCGATGAAGTTTGAATTCCTTGATGAGGACATCATGTTTCTCAAATCGAAAGATTGTGAGGAACCGATCCCGGAGGAGGGGCCTGACCCTGAATCCGAATGGATTCTGATGTTTGATGGGGCCGTTAACGTGAATGGTAGTGGAATTGGTGCTATTTTGGTTACGCCGAAAGGATCCCACATTCCTTTTGCTGCTCGGCTAACGTTTGAATGCACCAACAATGTGGCTGAATACGAAGCTTGTATCTTGGGGATCGAAGAGGCTATTGATTTGCGGATCAAGAACCTTGTCATTTATGGAGATTCAGCTTTGGTTGTGAACCAGGTTAACGGGAAATGGTATACGCATCAATCTCATTTAATTCCGTACCGGGACTATACGAGGAGATTGTTGACGTTTTTCACTAAGGTGGAATTACACCATGTGCCGAGAGAAGAGAATCCTTTGGCAGATGCTTTGGCTACTTTGGCTGCTTTGATTAAAGTGCAGTGGTGGAGTCAGTTCCCTAGTGTTGAGGTAGGACGTCTGGATAGACCGGCTTATGTGTTTGCTGTCGACACAGCGTCTGATGATGAAAAGCCGTGGTATTACGATATCAAGCGCTATCTGGAAACCCAAGAGTATCCCGAGGGAGCGTCTAAGAAGGACCGAAAGACTTTGAGGAGGTTGGCCATGGTATTTTATCTGAACAAAGACGGGGTTTTGTACAAGCAGAATTTTGATTGGGTGTTGCTCAGATGTGTCGATGACAAAGAAGCAAGCCAATTGATGAAAGAGGTGCACGAGGGGTCGTTTGGTACCCATGCCAGTGGGAATGCGATGGTGAAAAAGTTGTTAAGAGCCGGTTATTATTGGATGACGATGGAGGCCCAATGTTTCAACTTCGCGCGGAAATATCATAAATGCCAGATTTATGCTGATAAGGTGCATGTGCCTCCAAACCCGTTGAGTTTGATGTCGTCCCCATGGCTGTTTGCTATGTGGGGCATTGATATGATTATAAAGATTGAACACACGGCTTCGAATGGGCACCGGTTCATATTAGTGGCTATTGATTACTTCACCAAGTGGGTGGAAGCGGCGTCTTATGCAAACGTGACGAAACAGGTCGTGGCCAGGTTCCTCAAGAGAGACATCATTTGCAGATATGGGGTTCCCGAAAGAATCATTACTGATAATGGTTCTAATCTCAACAACAAGATGATGGCAGAACTTTGCCGGGAGTTCAAGATCGAGCATCATAATTCTTCTCCTTATCGTCCGAAGATGAATGGGGCGGTCGAGGCGGCTAATAAGAATATTAAGAAGATTGTGCAGAAAATGGTTGTGACCTATAAGGATTGGCACGGGATGTTGCCGTTTGCATTGCATGGGTATCGAACCTCGGTGCGTATGTCTACTGGGGCAACGCCTTTCTCGCTTGTGTATGGGATGGAAGTCGTGCTACCGGTTGAGGTCCAGATTTCGTCGTTGAGAGTCCTGATGGACGTGAAATTGGAAGAGGCTGAATGGGTAAGGACTCGGTACGAAGAGTTGAGCCTGATTGAGGAAAAGAGGCTGGCAGCCATTTGTCATGGGCAGTTGTACCAGCAGCGAATGAAACGTGCTTTTGACCAGAAGGTACGACCTCGGGTATACCATGTGGGAGATATGGTGTTGAAAAGGATCCTTACTCCTCAGAACGATCGTCGGGGCAAGTGGACACCCAATTATGAGGGTCCATTCGTGGTCAAGAAGGTTTTCTCTGGCGGAGCCTTGTTGTTGACGACCATGGATGGAGAGGATTTTCCATCCCCTGTGAATACGAACGCAGTTAAAAAATACTTTGTATAAGAGACCCGCTGGACGAAAAGAATAAAATAGTCCAGGCAAAAATGGGCATCCCGGCGAACCAGAAAAAATGAAAAAAGGTTCGGGCAAAAATTAGGGATAAAAAGAAAAAAAACTGTACACCCGGCAAGTCGAAAACCCTACAAGGGCGGCTTGGGCAAAAAAGGGTATCCCGGTGGACTGAAAACCCGAAAGGGCGGTCCAGGCAAAAGAGGGATTGAAACGAACAACTGCGTCTAGCATGGTCGTTTGTGCTTTGGATATGACACATGGATAATCCCCGACAGAGATCGGTCGGAAGCGTCTTGTTCAGAAGGCAGAAAGCGCGGAGAGTCTTGAGGACATATGGGGTGTAACCGGGTTGGAACTCGATGAGATCACGGGTTCACATTGCCATTAGGATAGATTTTCCTTTTGTGCGCAATTACCTCTTTTCAGGGATTGCTTCCTGTGTATTGCTCAGTTACGATTCACCTTTTCAATCAATAAAATGCATATTCAGTCAAATAATTTTGTTTGTTTGTTTTCATTACCGCTTTGATTGCAAAAACATTCGTTTATTTTGATAAGAATATTTGCATTTTGAGGCATAGGGGTCCCTTCCAATGCATGTTTATAGGATTGAGAACTTGAAATCTTATTCGGAAGGTTGAGTGACCCAGGTGTTGAAATTTTGGCACGCCTGGGGCACGTTTTTATCTAATGATATCTTTTGCAGGTGCTGTTAGATATTTTCACTCACTTGCAGGTTGTGACGTGAATCTTTTTGACGAAAGAATCCTTCGAGTCTAATCAGGGACAAGGAGTTGAAGAATGGTGTAAAGACGGTGAGAGAATTGCGACGATCCTGGAGGTTTAATCAAGAAGACTCTTCAAAGTCTGAGAAGTGGAAGGTTAACACTTCGGTCAGATGGTGAATACCGGTGTTCGACGAGTCGACAGGTGTTCCGTGTCAAACATTACGAAGTCCCCAGCCGGTTCGAGATCGGTATTTCTTCGGCAGCCAGGCCTGAAGGTTGTTGTTTCCCCTAGTGGGGTTGAGATTGTTATTTCCCCAGCAGGTCTGAGGATTACCGTTTCCCCAACGGAGGTGCGTTGGTAGCTGTTTCCCCAACGAAGTCCCCAAGCGGATCGGGTTCAGCGGAGGTCATCCCCAGTGAGGGTTGTTTTCCCCAGCAGCAGTGTGGAGATTGGAGAGATATCGGGTTCCTCAACAGAGTCGCTCGTGCTGTCCCCTGAGGGGGATGTTTCTTATGCATTCATCATTTAGAAAATCATATTACATTGCATTCTCCCAAATTGCATAGCATTTCCATGGTTATGGAGCATTACGCCATTGAAAAATTCCAACATATGCATTGCAAGCATAAAACTAGTCTCGAGCCGTGGTTACCGTTTGAGAATTGGTTTTGCTAGTTGGAAGATGTTACTCTGAGGAGTTTGTCATCATGATTTTGAATTAGCAATATTCCCCAGTAGCGCGATATTGGAGGAAATTTCCGTCGGGCGGAGATGAAAGTGAAGATCGAAGAACGTTACGCGTTCAACGCGAAAATTGGGGTTCAAATGGAGAAAAGGAAATGTTGCGGCATTTTCTGGAGAACGGGGTTCAACTGGAGATTGGAGTTGAAGATTGTATCCGGGATGAGGTCCTCAGGATTGTCTTCTGATCATGTGTCACCTTAGACTTTGGGTGAGGCCAACAGAAGTTGTTAGGGGTGTCTTCTAATGAAGAAATGCACATGTTACCTTCCTTTCGTGAAGGTGTACCCTCTGGTTTGTCGCCATCAGAGTGGTGTTTGGTGTTATTTCCGGCGTTGCCAACGGAATTAGCAAATGGAGAACGGGGTTCAAATGGAGAAAAGGAGACACAGGGTGTTTTCGGGAGAATGGGGTTCACAACGACGATCGCGAGTTATCGTCAGGCGACTGGGTTCAAATGGAGAACGGGGTTCATTGTTTGGCGGCAGGAGTGACATGAAGTTATCGGGGTCAAATGCGGTGATCGGGGATCACTCGCGCGGAAAATTCTGGGGTTCAAGAAAAAGAAAAAAAAATCAAAGAAGTTTTGGGGTTCAAGAAAAAGCAAATAAATAAATAATAATAATCCCCAGCGGATGCGACATTCAGGCCATGGTTACCCCAGTATTACCATTTATTTTGGTATCCAGGTTAAACATTCTTTTCGGTATTCAGGCCGACTCTCACCGTACCAGACGGGTTCTTCTTGTAAGATCATTTCTTTGCCGATTCTGACAGGCATTGTTACATAATTCCCAGTGGAGTGCAAATTGTTCGTCTGTTCTTGGTATTCAATCACTCTTCACCTTGATCATCTGAAAGCCGAGGCTGTTCATATCGACAGGTTCATAGTGGATTGAATAGGGGCAACTGTAACACCTCAAAATTTGCCCTCCTCTCTGGAGACTAGTTCGATACATTGCATTTCATATTTTAGGGCATTAGGCATTGCATTTTGCATATCATCTGAAAATAAGAAGGTCATCCTCCAAAGTCTTTTCAGAAGATGGAGAAGGTGCATGATTCAAGCCCGAGGGTTGCTATGAATTGATGATCAACCATCTGAGGGCATGGGCTTTAATTAGGGTTTCCTGATCCTTCAAAGGTTGAGCATTATCTTGTTTGCAAGGATACATCATCATCATCATGGTTCTATCATTACCAAGGGTTTCATGATTCATGCTCAGGTTCCTTTGGATTAGGGTTTTGACCTCTGGTCAACCCTAATCAATGTCTTTCTTCCAGCCAGGGTTTCTCAAGGAGGTGAGGTATTTTATTGGGATGAAGATCACATGATTGCTATATTGAGCTTATATGAGCTAGGGTTTCACTTCTGAGCCATTTCCCCAAGTGGTGGAGGTTCAAGCTGATCAGAGCATGTCAAGGTCATCTGAGGACCAAACCAGTCAACTGTGCAAGAGCTGAAGGCTATGAGGTGGGGAAATGAGTTTCAACACCTCCATCATGTTCAAAAGAGGTCCATTTGTCATTTCAAACATCTATCTTGAATATTTTGAAGCCATGGCAAAAGTTTCCAAAAATGGAAAGTGACCTGTAATTAAAAGTTTCCAAAAAAGGCAAGTTTTTGGTTCACATTCAACTTGACTTTTCAACATCAAAGAAGTTTCAAATGGATTTTTGGTGAACATGAAAGTTGAATATATTTCTCTCCCCTTTTCAAAAAGTCCAAGATCATAGTCATCTGATGATTGGTTGAGAAGTTATGGCCAAATGATCACAAAGCATGCATGGAAGTTCAAAGTGACATAACTTTTGCTACAAAACTCCAAATTGGTCCACTCTTTTTGCAAGATGCTTGTCATGACCAATACTTTTCAAATCAAGCCTTGCCTTGCATGAAATAAACTCATATGGCCACTTGTTCATACATGTGTATTTTGGAGGGAAATCTCACAATTCAAATTTGGTTGATGCAACAAACAAAATACCAATCCCATCTTGATTGTTGCATGATTTTAAGTGAATTTGTACCCTTGCATGGCACTGTTCACGTATGGATTGTACATGCTACCTCACACTTGCCATTTTTGCAAAACACCTCTCATTTCACTAATCTCAATTAACCAAAGCCTAATTTGATTAATAGCATGATTAACACATCATATATAAGCCTAATCATAACTGCATTTGCCATAACAACACATTTCAGATCTGAAATTCAAGCTTCCCTCCATTTTTTCTCTCACTTCAAACTTCAATTTTCTTCACACAATTCATTAATTTCTTTGCATAATCATGATTATGGAGTATCATTGAGCAAGAATCCACGTTTGGTTTGAAGAATTTGGTCCAGATTTGAGCAGATCGAAAGCATGAACATGTTGATGGAGCTTGAGAATTGAGCTAGATCCACGTGCCTTCAACCACTATTTCTTGCACAAAGCTTCATAGGAGGATTATTGGAGCATATCTGGAGAGTTTGAGCACCTGAACACGCGATTCCAGCTACTGCCATCTCAAGTAGGTTGAAATTCGACCTCTATTTTTTGCCAAATTCTTGTGATAAACATGTAGATCTTGCTTAGGTGATCATGCTGATATGTTTAGAATTAATTTTGGTGAAGAAATGAGGAAGATATGTGAATTTAAAGTTTGGATGTTGAAAATGTTTGTGCTCGATCCGTTTGATTCATGAGGCTTTGGATTAAATGATTATGATATTCGAGATCCTGGTTGAATGATCTTTCGAATGGTATAAGTTTTATTAAATTCTGGAAATTTTTTTGAACCTCCACCGGAATTCAACCGGAGAAGACGACCGGAACTACTGTTCCGGCGTCTGGTTCGTTTCTTAGGGTTTATGCCCGTGTACGCTCGCGTGGCTCCTGTGTGTCCATTCCGTTGGCCTGTGTTGCTTTGACCAGGCTTGTGTGTCCATTGACCTGTTACGTGGCTGCTGAGTCAATTAGTGAAGCGCAACGTTTCACTCCAAGCGCTGTTGGATCCCTCAGGCGCGGGTTCGATTCCATGCTCATGTGTTTTATGAATTTTAATTGAGCGCTCATTTTGATCCTTGAGGCGCGAGTTCGATACCTATCCATGCATGTTTCTGAAATTTAATTTGATTATTCTCACGATCCTTCAGCACATGTGTTCGAATCTGGCTTGGTGTATATGTTGATTGGATTCAAATTTCATTTTTTCTCATTATTCCATATTATTTCATATTATTTGTTCATGTTAAAAAAATCACAAAAAATAGTAGAATGATCCAATTTCACTTCAATTTTTTTTCATAATCTTGTGTTGATCTCTAGTTTTGTATAGAACTAATTTCATGATTTGTTGCTTCTGGATTTTTTAATTGTGAATTTTTGATTGAGCCTTGTATCATTTTGATATGTTGCATTCATTTGCTTGTAAAATGCTCATGATTAATCCAATTGCTCTGAAATTTTGCATGCTTGATCTTAACATGTGATTTGATTTTTGAGCTTTGGTTTGGGATTTTTATCATATTCTATCACTGTTTTGGACACATGGAGATGTAGTGTGACAATTTGTGTCACATTCTTGACCTTGCATTTGTGCATTTTCATTCACCTATCATTTGAGCTCTTCTAGATTTAATTTTTCGCATGATGCTCATTCATAACATGATAAGCTTGTATAAAAAATTTCATGATCATTGGATGCATTTCTGTTTTGATTTGGATTTTTTAATTTGGATGTCCAACTTTGTGCACATTGTTTGCCTTTGCATGACATGAATTGTTTGAAGCACTTGTCTTATGAATTGGTCTTGATCCTTTTGAGGAATTTTTCTTGATTTATTGAATGTGCTTCATATAAAATATTGACTTCTATTTTGGTCATTTGACTTGCTTTTGAACCTAGTCTTTGTACTAGTGGTTTGTACACATACTAATAGTGCTTTGTGTTTCAGGTTTGAGCATTTAGCCTTGATGGTTGGTGTGGTCTCATTACTTGAGATGTTAATTGCTTTGATTACTAACCCTTGTTGTGTTGTAGGTCCATTGATGTGATGAACTCACTTGAGTGCTTGCACTTATGACTTGCATTGTGTACATATTGGATAGTTTCACTGTGTGTTTTCTGATTGGTTGTCTGAGATACTAACTGTTTAAGCTTTTGTACAGGTACATTAGTTGCTTGCTAGCTTTTGCTTTTGCTTAAGCTTTGGAGTGTGGTTGATACACCATTGAGGTAGTTTAGCCTTCTTACTCCATGTAATCTGGAAGTCCTGTCACCTTTTTGGCAGGCATTTTGGCTGAAGTCCTCCTTATGAGGCTCTGATTGTGTTTGTTTACATTTGTGCCAAAGACCTCTAAATGAGGCATGTTACTTGATAAGTCCTCCTAAGTGAAGAGGCAATTGACAGATAGAAGGGGTTAGCAATCAATCCCCTGTTATTCAGTGAGTCGTTCTTTATGCTCGCACTACGTGCTGATGCTCTAGAACATGTACCCAAGATCTCTGTATAGAGTCGGTCAAGTGGAATAGGGTCCCTCTTTCTGGATCCCCACGCTTTCTTTATCTTGATCTCACCCATGCCAGGGTTAAGAGCATGAGGTCTCATCCTCATTACCATATTTGATCAACTTCACCCTAACTCTCAATGTTAGTGGTTAAGAGCTTCAGCATACCCCTACAGTTTTGGCTTGTTTGTCGAGGTTGATATGACCCCTCTTGACTAAAGCCCAACCATTTGTCTGAGCCTCTTGTATGTATATAGTGTGTGATGCTTGATCATTTGTGATTGGTGTTTATGTGCTGTTTGAACTGACTTGCTTCCTGTGTGAGTTAGGTTCTGAATAGAGATCTCAACTTAGGGATTTGTGGATTGCATGACAACTTTTAGGCTCGAGTCTTAGTCTCCCTATTAGTTTGTTTATTTCCCTGGTCTCTGGTTAGGAGAGAGTTTCTCCCCTGTTAAGGGGAACTACGTCGCCCTAATTCTCATACCAGATGAGATACATAGGCAGGAGGTCGAGCGAGATCTCTCCGGGCAACCTTTTCTTTTTTTTGTGGCAACTATTAGGCTCGAGTTCCAGACTCCATATTAGTTTGTTGTTCACCCTTTTTATTTTTCAAGCTTTTTGTTTCTTTTGACGTCTCAGCGTCTCTTTGTGTTTGTGTGACAACTATTAGGCTCGAGTTCCAGACTCCCTATTAGCTTGTTAATTTGATAACCTTTTTCTTTGGTGTTCGCTGGTTAGCGTGTGCTATTGTGTGGAGTCAGATGTAAGTCCATGGATTGGCATTATGTTTCCTTGTTTGTGTTGTTTGTTTGGAGTCAGATGTAAGTCCAGGCATTGGCATTCTGTTTCCTTTTCGTTGTCAGGAGTCGGGTGTAAGTCCATGGATTGGCATTCCGTTTCCTATTGAGTGTTTCTTTTGACGTCTCAGCGTCTCTTTTCGGTGTTTTGTTTTGGCGTGCGTTAGCCGAGCTACGAGTGCTCTGATTCTTACTCTGGATAGAGAAGATACGTAGGCATAGGATGCGATGTCCTAGCGAGCATGTTTCCCATTTCCCCGAACTACGTTGACTTTGATGTTTGTTTCTGACAAACTACGTAGGCCCAGGATGCGACATCCTGCAGAGTCCCCTTCCTCCGTCTTCTTCCACCTATTTTATTATTCCAGTGTGTGCATTTCTTTGAGCAGTTTATTAGCAACCTTTTCCTATTCTTTTGAGCGTGGATCCCGTCGAGTACGATGGACGTGAGGGGTGCTAATACCTTCCCCTTGCGTAACCGACTCCCGTACCTTGCAATCTCTGGTCGTAAGACCGTTCCTTTCCCTTTCTTAGGTTAGTCCTGCGCTTCCTTTCCGTCATAGGATGAATAACGTCGGTGGCGGCTCTGTAAACTTGTTTTTTTTCCGCCGGTTGTTTTTCGCGTTGCGACATAAGGAAAGTGTTCTGAAATTGTTGCTGCATAGCATCAAAGATGAATGATTGAGACCTCCTATAGGCCTCAAATCTCTCACAGCAATAATTAGCAAACGCCATCTGATCGAATACTGGAGTAGTGCGGGCTCGGGGTTTAGAGGACGAAGTCCCAGCTCCTTCGGCTCTGTCCATCTGGCTCTGGCAGAACCTGTTCAGATAAGCATCATTAATAACACTAGTGATAGAAAAATGTACCTCATCCTGAATGGGAACATTCGCCCTTCGGCAAAGTCCCATAATCAGCCCCGGATATGCAAGAACACCCGCTTTACCACCGAACTTCATTCCGCTCGTAGCCACTTTGCGTATTTCCCCCGCAATAATGGATGCCACATCAACAGAGTTGCCAATCATGATGTAATACAATAAACATCCTACATCCAAAGGGATAGTGGTGTTGTGGCTCCTTGGGCGGATATTATTCAAAAGTAGCACCAAAAATGCCCTTGCCTCCAGATTCAAACTTTCTCTCTTCCATGACTTTGGGAATCCTTGATCATTTAAATCATACGTCCTTCCTTCAAGGCATAAGGTAGCGCTCACCGTTAGAAGGTCCCAATCATTGGCTAATTCCTTAACACGATACTCGCACCGCTCATTCTCCCCCAAGGTGAGAGGATTACCTAAATACGTGTTAATTGCATCTCTATTGAAAGAAATAATCTTGCCTCTCACTCTTGTTTGATAATGGAAAGCTACTCCCTCTTCAAGATGCAGAGCATTGGCATAAAACTCTCGCACAATGTCGTAATTTATTGCCGGCTCTGGTTCACAAAGCTTGCTCCATCTTCTTCTCTCAAAATTCGATACCAAATTCCGATAAGTTCCACCCGGCGACAAGCGGATGAATCTCTCCGGTTGGATGGTTCGTTTGATTAATTTGTCAAATCTTTCTTCATGTTCATCGCTTGTGAACCGTCTCAAGGAACGAGAAGGACCGGAATACATGGTTTTTGTTCTTTTTGACATCTACAATAAAAATCAGAACAACCACACAACAAACCATAAGAGGAGTTAGCATTCAAAAGCATAAAACATGAGACTGGAATTTCCCAGTTCGCGGCGCGAAGGCCTGTTCGCGGCGGGAACCCTGTGAACCAGGAAAATTCCAGGTGCCTTCTAGGGTTCCTAAAGCTTGCACCTACCAACAGTTATAATCACAATCCCTAACCTAATCCTAATTTGAATCCACTTTAGACATGCAAGGTTATCTCTAATATCAAATTCCAATCTTTGCAAAACCCTATTCTTACCTAAGTGAGAAACCAAAAAGGAACAGGAAGAGAACACACATACCTTGTTGAAATTGACTTGGTTCTTTGCTAACAAGTTGGGATTTGGGAGATGGAGAGGAATTTTTTTTGAGTTTTGGAAGTGGGGCAGTGGGGTTGTTGAAGAAAAGTTTCAGTTTGTGAAAATAAGAGTGAACTGAAAATAACCTAAACAGAACTAAAGTGGTTCTGCCACGCTCAGTTCGCTGGGCGAACTTTGTTCGCGGCGCGAACTGAAGCTTTCCATTCAGTTCGCGGGGCGAACTGAAGGAATTTCTGAAAAAAATTATTTGTAGTGGACAGAACTCAAGTTTCACAAAAATTAACACAACGAAATATCATAACAATCAGAATTGACAAAATTTAAAATGCAGACTTACAACGTTGGGTTGCCTCCCAACAAGCGCTTTGTTTAACGTCGTTTTGAGCTCGACGATTCAATGATTAGCTCGGTCCGGTTAGGGAAATGACACAAACATCCCGATTCACTTCGCCACTATGGTATACTTTGAGTCTTTGTCCATTTACAGTCCAGCTCTCCTGTGACTTTGGATCCTCGACCACAATGGCCCCATAGTTGCGCACCTCCTTGACAACAAACGGTCTTGACCACTTTGACTTCAGCTTACCAGGGAACAACTTCAACCTTGAGTTGAAAAGCAATACCATTTGTCCAACTTGAAACTCTTTATGACGGACCTTTCCATCATGGTATGCTTTTACCTTTTCCTTGTAAAGTTTATTCGAATGGTAAGCGTTGTTCCTTGATTCCTCCAATTCATGGAGTTGTCCTTTTCTTCTTTCTCCAGCTAAAGTGGAGTCAAAGTTCAAGAATTTGAGAGCCCATAATGCTCTATGCTCCATTTACACCGGAAGATGACAAGTCTTCCCATACACCATTTGAAACGGAGTTAGTCCAATAGGTGCTTTGTAGGCGGTACGATACGCCCACAAAGCTTCATCCAGTTTTAATGACCAATCTTTCCTTGAACTCGAGACTGTTTTTTCAAGGATCCGCTTGACTTCCCGGTTAGAAACCTCCGTCTGACCATTCGCTTGTGGATGGTAGGGAGTGGTCACCTTGTGCTTTACACCATAATGTTGCAAAACTTTTTCTAAAGGTGTATTGCAAAAGTGTGATCCTCCATCACTTATCAACACCCTAAGCACACCAAAACGTGAGAATATGTTTTTCTTTAAAAATTTAATCACTGTTTTGGCATCGGCCTTAGGTGAAGCAATTGCTTCCACCTACTTCGAAACATAGTCAACGACCACTAGGATATACTCATTTGAGAAGGAAGAGGGGAATGGGCCAACGAAATCAATACCCCAACAATCAAAAACTTCTACTTCTAGCATGTTGGTTAGAGGCATTTCATCCCGTTTGCCTATTCCTCCACTCCGTTGGCATGTATCACAACTCTTCGTGTGTTCATATGCATCTTTAAATAAAGATGGCCAATAAAAGCCCGATTGGAGCACTTTAGTGGCTGTTCTCAAACCGCTATAGTGACCTCCATACGGAGAGTTGTGACAATGCCAAAGGATGTCTTTTGACTCCTCAATTGTTACACACCTTCTCAAAATATTGTCTACACCCACTTTAAACAAATATGGATCATCCCACACATAATATCTTGCATCCGCCAAGAATTTCCTTCTTTGATTACTAGTGAGGTCTTCCGGTGTTAAACCGGTTGCCTTGTAATTAGCAAAATCGGATACCCAAGGCCTCACTTGAATCGCATACAGTTTTTCATCAGGAAATTCTTCTCTGACTTCCTCTTCTTTGTTTGTAATGTCCACATTAACCAAACGAGACAAATGATCCGCCACCAAGTTTTCGGAACCTTTTTTATCCCGAATTTCCAAATCAAACTCTTGCAATAAGAGAATCCAACGAATTAATCTTTGTTTGGAATCCGGCTTGGTTAACAAATATTTGATCGCCGAATGGTCGGTGTAGACTACAACTTTAGACCCTATCAAGTAAGCTCTAAACTTTTCCAATGCGTACACTATAGCTAGTAATTCTTTTTCAGTTGTCGCATAATTGACTTGCGCCTCATTTAACACTTTACTAGCATAGTGGATAGCATGAAATTTTTTATCTCTTCTTTGACCCAACACCGCACCAACCGCATAATCGCTTGCATCACACATAAGTTTAAAATCAAGTGTCCAATTTGGTGCAACGATTATGGGTGCGGTGACTAACTTTTCTTTCAAATCAAGGAAAGCTTTTAGACACGACTCATCGAAAAGAAAGTGCGTACCTTTGTTGAGCAAATTACTCAATGGCTTTGCTATCTTTGAAAAATCTTTGATGAATCTCCGGTAGAAACCGGCATGTCCGAGAAAGCTCCTTATTCCTTTTATATTTGTTGGAGGTGGTAATTTCTCAATGACTTCCACCTTTGCTTTGTCAACTTCTAACCCTTCGGAGGAGATCTTGTGACCGAGTACAACACCTTCGGTGACCATAAAGTTGCATTTTTCCCAATTGAGCACTAAGTTGGTCTCCACACATCTTCCCAAAACCATATCAAGATGTTTTAAGCACAAATCAAAAGACGATCCATAAACGGAGAAATCATCCATGAACACCTCAATGCATTCTTCTATTAAATCCGGGAATATTGCTTGCATACACCGTTGAAATGTTGCCGGTGCATTACATAACCCAAAAGGCATTCTTCGGTAAGCAAAGATGCCAAAAGGACATGTAAAAGCCGTCTTCTCATGATCCGCCGGATTGACCGAAATTTGGTTGTACCCCGAATAACCATCCAAGAAACAATAGAAATTTTTGTCGGCTAACCTTTCCAACATTTGGTCCATAAAAGGTAGTGGGAAGTGATCTTTCCTTGTAGCTTGGTTCAGCCTTCTATAATCAATACACATCCTCCACCCGGTTACCGTTCTTGTTGGAATCAACTCATTTTTATCATTTTTGATAACCATCATGCCACCTTTTTTTGGAACTACTTGCACCGGACTCACCCATTCACTATCGGAGATAGGATAGATCATTCCGGCTTCCAAGAGTTTGACAACTTCTTTCCGAACTACTTCTTTCATTGATGGATTTAGACGCCTTTGAGGTTGTGCAACGGGTTTGAAATTTTCTTCCATCATGATCTTATGCATACAATAGGCCGGACTAATACCCTTCAACTCGGATAACACCCACCCTATTGCACCCTCATTCTTTTTCAGCACTTGTATCAATTTGTATTCCTCTTTTATGGACAAGGTGTTGCTAATGATCACCGGTTTAGTACACTCATCACCAAGGAACACATACTTCAAATGTGAAGGTAGCATTTTCAACTCCAGTTTTGGTTCTTCCATTTTATTTGCCGCATCCAAGTCTTCATTTGTTTCTTCATGATAAGCAAGCTCCCCACAAGACTCTAATTCATGCAACATTGCTTCAATCTCTTTTTCTTCATTTTCGGTCAACATATTGTAGGCTCCGATAAGAGATCTTTCTAAAGGATTAGAAATATGAACTTGGTTTGCGACCTCCACTATTTCCTCTTCGGTTGCATCGATTCGGAAAGAATCATGCTTGTCATTAGGATGCTTCATGGCTTCAAAAAGATTGAAGGTCACCTCTTCATCTTGCACTCTCACTTTCATCAGTCCATCATCAATGTCAATCATCATCCGGGCTGTTTTCATGAATGGTCTTCCAAGAATTAGAGGAACATCACGATCCTCATCCATCTCCACTATCACGAAATCTACCAGAAACAAGAATTTGTCCACCTTCACTAGCATGTCTTGAGCAACTCCATATGGTGAAGTGGTAGATTTATCGGCTAGTTGTAAAGTCATCCTTGTAGATTTGATCTTAACATTTCCCAATCTTTTAACAATGGATAGGGGGATTAAATTGATGCTAGATCCCAAGTCAATCAAACCATTACCAATGTAGGTGCCTCCAATGGTTACCGGTAAAACGACTCGGCTCGGATCGGATTCCTTCATTGGGAGAGTTTTTTGGATGATGGCATTACAACGTGCATCAAGCAAGATTGTCTCGTCTTCCACATGTCTCCTTTTCTTTGTGAGAATATCCTTCATGAACTTTGCATACTCTGGCATTTGCTCTAATGCATCGGCAAATGGAATATTGATTTGAAGTTGTTTGAATATGTCCATGAACCGTACATAATGTCTAGCATTGTCCTTCTTTGATGGTGCATGCGGATAAGGTAGATGTTGAGTTGGAATGACGCTCACAACGTTTTCTCCTTTCTTCTTCTTTCTTGGCTCTGCTTCCTTCTTCCTTTCTACCTCGCCCTGCTGATTTGTTGTCATTTGCTGATCCTGCTCTTTTCGCGGCGTGAAGGGAGATCGCGGCTCGAAATGAAGAGTTTCTGCCACTTTCTCCTTCCCACAAGCCACATCCTCATTTTCCAATACAGCATCCATATCATTCTCTACTGTAATTTCCTCACTTTTTCCACTTGTCAACTCTTTACCGCTTCTCGTGACAATTGCTTTACAATGCTCCTTTGGATTAGTTTGAGTGTTAGTGGAAAAAGAAGATCTCGCGTTTTGTTCCGATAATTGCTTCGCAAATTGGCCTACTTAATTTTCCAAATTCTTAATTGCTGCCTCGTTGCTCTTCTGATTTGCCATGGAGGCTTGCATGAATTGTTGAAGAGTGTCCTCTAGCTTTGAATTTCCTCCTTGCGATTGTTGCCCTTGAGAGTTTGGGTGTTGATAAGGACTTTGTTGCTGAAAATTTTGGTTATTGAACCTTGATGGTTGATAACCTTGATTGTTTCTTGGATATGAGTTGTTGGGAGGTTGTCTTTGGTAGCCTTGATTTTGATTGTTCACATAACTCACTTCTTCTAGTGGAGGGCAAAAATCGGTTGGATGATCTCCTTGACATAATTCGCAACATGCTACTTGATGTCGAACTTGAGACCCTTGAATTTCCTTCATTTGTTGTGGAAGCTTGGCCATTTGTTGAGTGAGCAACTCCACTTGTTGAGAAAGTAGCTTGTTTTGAGCAAGAATGGAATCATTGGTATTTAACTCAAGAACTCCCGGTTTACGTTGTGAAGGACTACGGTCATGTTGACTTTGACGATCATTGAGTGTCATCCGGTCAATAATGACTTTTGCTTCTTCCGTATTCTTTGACATAAGAGAGCCACCCGCGGTAGCATCCAAAAGTGTCTTGTGAGTTGATTGGAGCCCATTTAGAAAAATATGGATTTGAGTGAGCTCATCAAAACCATGGCCTTTGCATTTTCTCAACATTGACTTGAATCTTTCCCAAGCCTCATTTAGAGACTCGTTGCTTCCTTGAGTGAATACCGCAATAGCCGTTTTGGCTTCCATGAATCGGGATTGAGGGAAATATCTTTCTAAGAACTTTTCTTCTAGCAAATTCCAATCCGTCATCACTCTTGGTGCTTGATCAAGATACCACTCTTTTGCCTTTCCCACTAAGGAGTGTGGGAACATCCTCTTGAATAATGCTTCTTCGCCCGTTTCGTCAATTCCCGTAGAACCCGCAATCTCATAGAATTTGATGAGATGGGTATACGGATCCTCATGGTCCATTCCGGTGAATGGATTTGCATAAAGAAGTTGGAGGATTTCGGTCTTCATCTCCGTATTCCTTCCTCCACGAGCAAATTGAGCATTCCTTCTTGGACTATTAGCGGACATTTCGGTAGGAGTGTCATCCGCCATGTTTCCTTCACAAGCCTCTACAACCACTTCTTCGATTTGAACAAGTGAAGAAGTAGATGCTTCCTCTCTCCGGTTCCTCTATTCGGCTAGTTTCCTTCTTCTTCATGCTTCATGTGAATGTATCTGACATTGTTGCCAATATGACTACCAAAGGTGGAATTCAAGGTCTCCCTTCTCATTTTCTGATTGCCAAAGCTACTTTGTTTGGGAAGGCCATGAGTAAGGAAGCTTTTGAAGCCATATTTGTACTCCTCATCTATGGGCTAGTGTTATTTCCCAACATCGACAACTTCGTGGATGTGAACGCTATTAGGATTTTCTCTTCTCTTAATCCCGTTCTGACTCTGTTGGGTGACACTTATTTCTCTTTGCATATGAGGAATGCAAAGGGTGGTGGTGCCATTGTGTGCTGTTTGCCTCTGTTGTACAAGTGGTTTATTTCGCACTTGCCTCAGACGCTTGCCTTCAAGGAGAACAAGGGATGTCTACGGTGGTCCAAGAGACTTATGTCTCTCACTAATGATGATATCTCTTGGTATAATCGAGTTTAGGATGGCGTTCAGATTATTGACTCTTGTGGTGAGTTCTCCAATGTACCTCTTCTTGGTACATGTGGTGGAATTAACTACAACCCTGCTTTGGCTCGCCGTCAGCTTGGGTTCCCATTAAAGGATAAACCTAACAACATTTTGTTGGAAGGCTAGTTCTTTCAAGAGGGTAAAGATCCCCAAAACTTGAAGGATAGGATGGTCCGCGCCTGGCGCAAGGTTCATAGGAAAGGGAGGAATGAGCTTGGTCCGAAGAATTGTATTGCTTTGGAACCTTACACCTCTTGGGTGAGGAAGAGAGCTCTTGAGTACCGCATTTCGTACGAGTATCCGAGACCTACCCCTATGGTTATGGTTAGGCCTTCAACCCTCTCTAATCAAGGAGTAGAGGAGTTAAGAGACGAAGACCGGTCGCGTGCATGGGTTCGTGAGCGTGAGGAACTTCTTCAGCAGCTCAAGGATAAGGATGCAATGATAGAGTTTCTAGAGCATCAGGTTATTGATGAGCCCGATGATATGGTTACTTCTCTCCTTCCTCACTCGTCTAGGTTTTGGAAGAGGAAGTACGATCAGCTCGCCAAGGAGAAGGCCGACATGGAAGCAGCTTATGAGAGAGAGGTGAAGAGGCTTCATGCGATTTATCTTCCGATCTCGAAGGCTTTGGACGATTGCTTCTAGGGCTCCATAGGATGTTTATTCTCCTTTTCTCTTGTATTGTATTTGGTTACCAAGACTGTACTACTTCTTTGGTGTAAAAAGTTTCCAAATATTATTGCTATGAGTATTCCATATATGTCTTAAAAGTTCAATATTTTTCAAACATTTGCAAATATATCCTTATAAATTTCCTTCGATAAAAAAAATCATATGCACCAGCATTGCATGCATCATATGCATAAGCAGGTTTTGTTTTGAGCTCTTGATCAGTGGTCTAACTCTTTGCTCTTCATTTATTTTGAAGACAAGCTGACGCACCGGTATAACACCCGAGCAAATCATCAGAAGATCATGTAACACCTCGAACAAGAGAACAGAGACCTGAAGGAAGAGATTACTAGACTGACTGCCATGATGGAGTCAGTCCTTGCTGCACAAAGTCAAGCTTCACCAACTCCTGTAACTCCTCCCGCGAGGACAGTCATCTTTGAAGTGGCTACTTCAACAGTGCCTGCTGCCACCACCCACTTCGCTCCTAATATGCCAGCTGGATTCCCTTGGGGAATTCCATCTAACTTCATTCCAGAGGGCTTCGCTCCCACCTTCGCTTCTTTGCCGACATCTAACTCGGTCCTGTCTGTGCCACCTCCCGTTGTGCACACCTTACCTCGTGTGGAAGATACCATTTATCATTCTGAGCCATCTGAGGGACCGGACGTATATGAGAAAATGGATGAAATGAAAGATCAATTCCTTGAGCTGCGCAAGGAACTGAAGACTTTGAGAGGTAGGGACCTTTTTGGGAAGAGTGTTGCTGAATTGTGCCTGGTGCCCAACGTTAAAATCCCAGTTAAATTCAAAGTGCCTGACTTTGAGAAGTACAAGGGAAACACGTGCCCACTCAGCCATCTTGTGATGTATGCTCGCAAGATGTCAACCCAAACAGACAACAATAAATTGTTGATTCACTATTTCCAGGACAGCCTGATAGGTGCTGCGCTCCGGTGGTATATGGGGCTGGAGAGTGCAAGCATCCGCACTTTCAATGATCTTGGAGAGGCTTTTGTAAAGCAGTATAAATATAATGTAGACATGGCTCCAGATCGGGATCAGCTGAGGGCGATGTCCCAGAAGGACAAGGAGACCTTCAAGGAATACACCCAGAGGTGGCGAGAATTGGCAACTCAGATAGTACCACCCTTGGAGGAGAAGGAGATGACAAAGATCTTCTTGAAGACTTTGAGCTCTTTATACTATAAGCGCATAATTGCTAGTGCTCCCTCGGACTTTACCGAAATGGTAAATAATGGGATGAGGCTAGAAGAAGGGGTCCGTGAAGGACGCTTGTCTCGTGACGATGGTTCCTCGACAAAGAAGTATGGGGGATTCGCCAGGAAGAAATAAGGGGAGACTAATTTTGTTTCTTCCCATGTTAAGAGAAGGCCCTCTGTGAGGAGGAAAGAGGTCCGACCAACTGTTAATCAACACCGGGTGGCTCATATAGCACCTGCTTTCAGAGAAGTTCAACAACAACCACAACAACAACATCGTCAACAACAGGCTTACCAGCCTCGCAACAATAACAACACCAGCACCAACAACTATGAGAGGAAGAGGGTAACTTTTGACCCAATTCCTATGACATATGTTGAACTTTATCCTTCCTTAATTGATAGGAAGCTGATAACTTCGCGTGATCCTCCTGTTGTGCCAGCCAATCCTCAATGGTGGTACAAGCCCGAACTTCACTGTGTGTATCATTCCGGTGCTCCCGGACATGACGTGG